>NC_090648.1:376278850-376621975 GCF_040937935.1 Hyperolius riggenbachi
TAGCACCTTCAACTCCCTGCTTAAGCCCACCCCCCCACCTTCTGTTTCCTCCCTCTCTGCCACAGATTTAGCCACCCACTTCACCAACAAAATAGTCTCCATCCGTCAGGAAATATCCAATCTTCAATCTTCACCTCCCACCTGCTCACAACCTACTCCTTCTCCACCCTATCCTCCCCTCACCTCCTTCACTCCTACTACCACTGAGGAGGTCAACCACCTACTGCAGACTTCCCATACCACTACCTCCCCCCTTGACCCTATCCCTTCTGATCTACTTCAGCCTCACTTCACGGATCTGGCCCCAGTCCTCACTACCATGTTTAACCACTCCCTATCCACAGGCACCTTCCCCTCAGACTTCAAGCAGGCCACTGTACTGCCTCTGCTCAAGAAACCCTCCCTCGACCCCTCGCTACCCTCCAACTACCGCCCGATCTCCCTCCTCCCCTTCGCCTCAAAACTCCTTGAGCGTCTGGTTCACAAACGCCTGACCCAGTACCTCAATGCCAACTCACTACTAGACCCACTGCAATCTGGATTTCGGCCTGCCCACTCAACCGAAACGGCTCTCACCAAAGTGGTCAATGACCTTGCCTTAGCTAAAGCTGAAGGTAAATACACCATTCTCCTCCTCCTTGACCTTTCAGCAGCTTTTGATACAGTAGATCATCCCCTACTCCTCCAGTCCCTCCAATCCATGGGCATTCACGATCTCGCCCTGACCTGGCTTTCATCCTACCTCTCCAACCGCTCCTTCACGACCTCCTTCAATGAGTCCTCGTCCACCCCCAACCACCTCTCAGTGGGAGTCCCCCAAGGCTCGGTCCTTGGCCCCCTACTGTTCTCCCTATACACATCCTCCATTGGCAAGGTTATCTCCTCCATGGGTTTTAACTATCATCTGTATGCAGATGACACCCAAATCTATCTCCACACCCCTGACATATCCACCACTACCATGGACAAGGTCTCCTCCTGCCTATCTGCCATCTCCTCCTGGATGTCCGCTAGGTTCCTAAAACTAAATCTAGACAAAACGGAATTTATGATCTTCCCACCCCGGTCATCCCTGGACCTCCCAGATGTGCAAGTCACTGTTAACCACACTACTATTCACCCTACCTCTCAAGCCCGCTGTCTGGGTGTCACCCTGGACTCCGCACTCTCCTTCACTCCCCACATCCAAAACCTCACAAAGTCCTGCAACTTCCACCTTTGTAACATCTGTAAGATTCGCCCTTTCCTGACCCCTGCCACCACCAAACTCCTCATCCATGCCCTCATAATTTCCCCCCTCGACTACTGCAATGCCCTTCTGTCTGGACTCCCTAAGACCCGACTAGCCCCACTGCAGTCCATCATGAATGCGGCTGCCAGAATTATCCACTCCTCCCATCGCTCCACCAGGGCGGCTCCCCTCCGTGAATCCCTCCACTGGCTTCCTATCCAGTCCAGAATCAGATTCAAGATATTGTGTCTGACCTACAAATCCATCCACAAAACCTGTCCAACCTACGTTTCTGATCTTACTCAGAGATACACACCAAGCCGCTCACTCCGCTCCTCCAATGAACTTCGCCTGACCGTCCCCCGCATCACCCAGTCCCATGCACGCCTCCAAGACTTCTCAAGAGCCGCTCCGACACTATGGAACTCCCTACCTCCACCCATTAGGGCAGCCCCCTCCTTCAACACCTTCAAGAAGGCCCTCAAAACTCACCTTTTCACTCTTGCCTACCACCCCTCACAATTGCTCTAAACCCACAGCCGAACTCTGGTCCCCTACCTCTCGTGTCCCTACCTCTCCCTCTAGATTGTAAGCCTTTGGGCAGGGTCCTCACTCCTTTTGTGTCCTACCTGATCATGCACCTCCATTACTGTGCACCCATGCTATGCATTTGAGTGAACCTAACTTGCCTAACTCCATGCTCCCATCCAGTGACTGACTAAGCATTACCTTGTACTCATACTGTGCTGTGTGATCTGGTTTTCTTGTATTCCTGTATTGTCATATTGCTGTTTGTCACCCCTAAATATTGTCTGTAACCTAAATTAATGTCCAGCGCTGCGTAATATGTTGGCGCTTTATAAATACAACAAATAAATAAATAAAATAAATAAATTTCTGATAATCAGAAGGCTTCAAAAATGAATCCATGTAAAAGTGACATTTTCAAGTGGAGTCTAATAAAACCTATTTTAAGCAGCTAACAGCCTATGAGGAAGGAGAAGCTTCTGTCCACAAGTCCTGACTTTTTAAGCCTCCTGCAAATGTATCCTTTGTATGATATGTAAGAAAATCCCAGCAGGGGTGGAGGGAACCCCTGATAATATAGGTCGCTAAATAACCAGCATGCTAGCGTCAGGAGGAGGGTCTCCAGTACAAACGCTAGATTTTCACCCAAGGCAGTCCTTAGTGGCCACCTCGGCCCAAGTTTACTCCAGTGCATTTATAGATTTAGGAATCACCAGCCTCCAGCATACTCAATTAACAGTTTGGCTAAAGTGACCATTATGGTCCTGTTCTGTACAGTTCACCCTTGCTCACACTGTGGAGCTATATATAAATATCAGGGTGGATCTGCAGTCCTGTGGTGGAGCAATCCGTTTTGGAATACATAAACTAGGCTGCAGTTTTTCGCCTTCCCTACATGGCAGTGCTGCAATCACACCATGTGTGCAGAGGTTACTGTGTACAAAGGTCGCGTATTACTGGCAGCCGCAGGGAAAAAAAAAATTCTCTGCTGATGACCGAGAAAAGCCCTTTCCGCTCACTAGAATCTACCATGTGATGCGTCACCCCAGCACAATGCAATGCTACATGGGAGCACAGAAATTGCCCTTTCACCACAGCTGGACCAGACAAGAGCTAAGAGATCTTCCTCATCTCATAAGTCTGAGGAAAATGATGAGTATTCAGTGGATTCATAAATGTTAATCACACCCTATAGAAAAAAAATAACTAACTGGAAGAGAAATATCTGGTTAGGCCAAGAGCTGTGCTGTACAAATTATATTACACACAGGAGTTAGTCATGAAAAACTATAACTGCTGACGTCAAACATATTGCCGACATGTGGCCGAAGGCATAAAAGTACTTACAAAATTTAGACAGTTATTCTTTTGCCTTCTCACTCAGGAAACAAAAACGCTTCTGATAGTCTTGGCAGGTTAAAAAATAAAATAAAAATTTAGAATGCGTTTGAATGTGTTCAAGCATCCAAAAAAGTTGCTGACAAGGTTGTTAGAGATTCAGTGGGGCAGAGCTATCAAAACCAGTGCAAGGAGAGTTGGAGCAAATATGGGGCAAAACAGGTGCAAGTTCATCATAGAGATCAATCAGAATCTCCAATTTGGATAGCTGTTCAATTCTAGCATAAGTATTGCTCCAGTTTTCTTTTCACTGGTTTTGATAAATGTATCCCTCTGTGCTGGACTAAAGGCTGCCCTCTACTGTTCTACTTACTGCAAGGGACAAGGGTGATTGCTCAATTCTGATTCTTCTCGACTGTCTGCAGCATTTGATACTGTGGCTCATGAAATACTAATCCAGCGACTGAAGAATTACTGTGGCCTAAGGGGTACCGTTCTTAGCTGGTTTCAGACCTTCCTATCTGGCAGTACTCAGCAAGTATGTCTGGGCACACACTACTCTAATCCAGTGCCACTTGCCTATGAAGTTCCACAGGGTTCTGTACTACCACCATTACTCTTTGCAGTCTACATGTTCCCACTGGGCAAAATAATCCAGAACTATGGCCTAGGATACCATTGTTATGCAGATGACAACTGTATCTGTCCTTTAAGCCTGGCACCCAAGACCCATCAGCATCCATAAATGCGTGTCTAGTGGATTTACAAAATTGGATGAACACCAGCTGGTTGAGGCTGAACTCTGACAAAACAGAGGTGTTGGTGGTAGGTGGTCCACACGTGATGGATAAAGTTCCAAACGCTCACCACCTCAAACTAGCAATTAGGGGAGATACCGTACAGTATAAAGACTCTGCAAAACCTTGGGGTGATCCTGGATGGAAATCTAAAACTCAGACAGCAGGTATCAGCTGTCGTCAAGTCATATTCTCACTAGATTTCTTAGATGGAAGAAGGAAAACGCCTTATCCCAGCTGAAGACCTACCTACTCTGGTTCATGCATTTGTATCCTCCCACCTAGACTACTGCAACGCCCTGTTCATTGGTTCTGCGCCCCTTACAACTAGTACAGAATGCTGCAGCCAGACTCCTAGCCAATGTTCCCCGCAACTCACATATCACCCCAGTACTGCAAACTCTTCACAGGTTGCCAGTAAAATGGAGAATCCATTTTAAGATCTGCCTGCTTACATTCAAGGCTCTAAACCACATGGGTCCCAAATACATAGCGGATCTATTGGAACTTTATGCCCCTCCACGCACACCCTCCGCTCTGCCAACAAGATGAAGCTGGTTATTCCCAGGACACACAACATTTGGTGCTCGGGCCATTTCCTATGCAGCCCCTACTCTATGGAACTCACTTCCACAATCAGTACGAGAGGCTCCTTCTCTGGACAGCTTTAAAAAAAGGCTAAAAAAACTCACCTCTTTTCCCAAGCCTTTGAGACTGCATAATGCAGGGTCACAGCGCTTTGAGTCCCCAGGGAGAAAAGCGCTATAAAAATATTGTTATTGTTACGGTTCATCAACACCAATTCCTGCAGCATGGCCTCTAGAAAATTTTCCCCTGACAGAAGCCCCACCTCCTAGTATACATTTTAGGGAGACGGGAGATCACGGTTTACATCTACCAGTGTGGATTGGAGGAGGATTGGACTGCAGTAGACACTTTTTTGGGGGACATTCTTAGGGGTACAATTTACTGTCACACTTTTTTGCACTTTGGGTGGCAGACAAAACTGTAAGGGCCTAAGCCCACTAAACGCAGTTGTGTCCACTTTTCAGCATCTGTAACATTGATGTGTTGCTGAAAAGCGGACACACTGCGCACAACTGCGTTAGTGGGCTCAGGCCCTAAAAAAACTGTAATTTTCTGCTGACGTAAAGTTATTTAAAATGAAAACTCTAAACATTCATTTTTTCTTTTCTACTAATCTTTCATTGCAACAATAGTGCATGATCACCTCGAGATATAGCTATAGTTGTAGATAGATACATATTAGATATAGATTTTGAAACCCTAAAATAGCCAGATTCAAAAGAATAAGTTATTCCCATGTCAACACCCCACTCCCCCCCCCCCCCCATCAGTTTTAGTGTGGGTTCATACCCAGCACTGTTATTTTCATTAACTGACAGTCTATTGCAGAGAACAAAGATGAAAAGGCAGAACAGCAAGACTCAGTTTTCGTGGTCTGGAAGGTGATCTAAAAACCTGGTTAAGGGTTACCTGCTGTTATCAGAGTTACAGATCTTCAAGCATGAAAATAAGATCTGGAAGTCTCAATCAGTTGGCCCAAGAAAGCTGCAATTCAGCAATCTGCTCCAGAACACCTCGGCTGCCCCATGTGTCCAATTAGCCTGTAGCAATATTGTATTTTCTTGGCAAGTCAATTCCAGTGTGAGGAACAAGTCCCTGGCAGCTGGAGCCGCCCCTTTCTCAGGATCTTGTTAAACACCTTGGTGACAAAATGCCACCCTGACGACGCCTCAGGCACCAGCTGTCCTTGAAGTGGCAGGCAGTCTAGTAATCATTAATATCTGTTTCTTGATATAGAGTTGGTCTTGGACTCCAGAGGAAACATAATGTAATGCACCAACACAGCATAAACTATAAAAGCTGAACTAATTGTAGGGGTGAGCTAGTCATCCATCAAAAATGGGCATTTAAAGCCTCAAATCTGCATTTACTGAGCCTGGCTGACCAGGCTATTTGGATACCAACAACCTAATTCTTTGAAAAGCTTGAAGAATAGTCTGCAAAATTACAGCCAATACACTTCATAGTGCCAGGCCAAACTGTCTGCTGATGGCCAGCAAAGAATCACATAAGAGGCTGCGGTCACAGCAAGCAGCACTGAAGAGCCTATATTGTTTCATCAGTAGATCATATAAAACTCAAGACTGAGGGAAATATACAAATTTAAAAAAATAAAAATGTAGTGTCCTTATGATCAAGTGGTATGGTTAAAAAGGTGGTAAAGCAGAGCTCTGATAAATTGTGGACCTGCTTTAAGAGACAAGGCTAGCAATCATATAGTGTACACTAAAACATCTTATACTGGCCATCCACAGTCACTTGTATTCAGCAAGCACTAAACTGCTCCAAGATCAGAAAGCGGCACAACTGCTACAGCAACTGCCTCTGTCAATTCCTTGCATATCCTCCCCCCCCCCCACCTAATTAAGTAAATGTAACTTGCACTCAACCCTTTCAATTGATAATTTTTTGATAGACCTCAGACAGTTTATCTGTTGAGGACCGTGGGCTTTACCCCCCTTAAGGACCAGACCCTTTTTTTCCCCATTCAGACCACTGCAGCTTTCACGGTTTATTGCTCGCTCATACAACCTACCACCTAATTGAATTTTGGCTCCTTTTCTTGTCACTAATAAAGCTTTCTTTTGGTGCCATTTGATTGCTGCTGCGATTTTTACTTTTTATTATATTCATCAAAAAAGACATGAATTTTGTCAAAAAAATGTTTTTTTTTAACTTTCTGGCCTAGTGCACACCAGAGCGGTTCTGCTGCGGTTTGCGATCCGCTTGCGGGTGCGGATCCGCTAGGGTAATGTATCTCAATGGGCTGGTGCACACCAGAGCGGGAGGCGTTTTGCAGAAACGCATACTCCCGGGCTGCTGCAGATTTTGGATTGCGGATGCGTTTCTGCCTCAATGTTAAGTATAGGAAAAACGCAAACCGCTCTGAAAAACGGCACTTCAGAGCGATTTGCCAGGCGTTTTTTGTTACAGTAGCTGTTCAGTAACAGCTTTTCTGTAACAATACATGAAATCTACTACACCAAAAACGCTTCACAAAACCGCAAAATGCTAGCTGAAACGCTACAGAAAAAGCGTTTCAAAATCTGCTAGCATTTTGCGGATCTGCTAGCGGTTTTTGGTGTGCACCAGGCCTCTGTGCTGACATTTTTCAAATAAAGTATAATTTCTGTATACATGCAGCACGAAATATGTGGACAAACAGGTTTTTAATAAAAAAAAAAAACCCATTCAGCCTATATTGATTGGTTTGGGTAAAAGTTATAGCGTTTACAAACTATGGTGCAAAAAGTGAATTTTCCCCTTTTGAAGCATCTATGACTTTTCTGACCACCTGTCATGTTTCATGAGGGGCTAGAATTCCAGGATAGTATAAATACCCCCCAAATGACCCCATTTTGGAAAGAAGACATCCCAAATTATTCACTCAGAGGCATAGTGAGTTCATAGAAGATATTATTTTTTGACACAAGGTAGCGGAAAATGACAGTTTGTGACAAGAAAAAAAAAAAAAAAGTTTCCATTTCTGCTAACTTGTGACAAAAAAAAAAAAAAATGAAATCTGCCACGGACTCACCATGCCCCTCTCTGAATACCTTGAAGTGTCTACTTTCCAAAATGGGGTCATTTGTGGGGTGTGTTTACTGTCCTCGCATTTTGGGGGGTGCTAATTTGTAAGCACCCCTGTAAAGCCTAAAGGTGCTCATTGGACTTTGGGCCCCTTAGCGCAGTTAGGTTGCAAAAAAGTGCCACACATGTGGTATTGCCGTACTCAGGAGAAGTAGTATAATGTGTTTTTACACATACCCATGCTGGGTGGGAGCAATCTCTCTGTAAATGACAATTGTTTGATTTTTTTTTTTTTTTTTTTTTTTTTTTTTTTTTTACACACAATTGTCGTCATTTACAGAGATATTTCTCCCACCCAGCATGGGTATGTGTAAAACACATTATACTACTTCTCCTGAGTACGGCGGTATCACATGTGTGGCACTTTTTTACACCCTAAGTGCGCTAAGGGGCCCAAAGTCCAATGAGTACCTTTAGGATTTCACAGGTCATTTTGCGACATTTGGTTTCAAGACTACTCCTCACGGTTTAGGGCCCCTAAAATGCCAGGGCAGTATAGGAACCCTACAAGTGACCCCATTTTAGAAAAGACACCCCAAGGTATTCTGTTAGGTGTATGGCGAGTTCATAGAAGATTTTATTTTTTGTCACAAGTTAGTGAAAAATGACACTTTGTGAAAAAAAAAAACATTAAAAATCAATTTCCGCTAACTTTTGACAAAAAATAAAATTTCTATGAACTCGTCATACACCTAACAGAATACCTTGGGGTGTCTTTTCTAAAATGGGGTCACTTGTGGGGTTCCTATACCGCCCTAGCATTTTACGGGCCCAAAACCGTGAGTAGTCTGGAAACCAAATGTCTCAAAATAACTGTTCAGGGGTATAAGCATCTGCAAATTTTGATGACAGGTGGTCTATGAGGGGGCGAATTTTGTGGAACCGGTCATAAGCAGTGTGGCCTTGGGCCTGATCTGATGGATAGGAGTGCTGGGGGGGTGACAGGAGGTGATTGATGGGTGTCTCAGGGGGTGGTTAGAGGGGAAAATAGATGCAATCAATGCACTGGGGAGGTGATCGGAAGTGGGTCTGAGGGGGATCTGAGAGTTTGGCCGAGTGATCAGGAGCCCACACGGGGCAAATTAGGGCCTGATCTGATGGGTAGGTGTGCTAGGGGGTGACAGGAGGTGATTGATGGGTGTCTCAAGGTGTGATTAGAGGGGTGAATAGATGCAAGCAATGCACTGGCGAGGTGATCAGGGCTGGGGTCTGAGGGCGTTCTGAGGGTGTGGGCGGGGGATTGAGTGCCCTAGGAGCAGTTAGGGGTCTAATCTGATGGGTAGCAGTGACAGGGGGTGATTGATGGGTAATTAGTGGGTGTTTAGGGTAGAGAACAGATGTAAACAATGCACTTGGGAGGTGATCTGATGTCGGATCTGCGGGCGATCTAATGGTGTGGGTGGGTGATCAGATTGCCCGCAAGGGGCAGGTTAGGGTCTGATTGATGGGTTGCAGTGACAGGGGGTGATTGATGGGTGATCAGTGGGTTATTACAGGGAAGAACAGATGTAAATAATGCACTGGCGAATTGATAAGGGGGGGTCTGAGGGCAATCTGAGCGTGTAGACGGGTGATTGGGTGCCCGCAAATGGCAGATTAGGGTCTGATCTGATGGGTAACAGTGACAGGTGGTGATAGGGGGTGATTGATGGGTAATTAGTGGATGTTTAGGGTAAAGAACAGATGTAAACACTGCACTTGGGAGGTGATCTGACGTCAGATCTGCGGGCGATCTATTGGTGTGGGTGGGTGATCAGATTGCCCGCAAGGGGCAGGTTAGGGGCTGATTGATGGGTGGTAGTGACAGGGGGTGATTGATGGGTGGCAGTGACAGGGGGTGATTGATGGGTGGCAGTGACAGGTGATCAGGGGGATAGATGCATACAGTACGCAGGTGGGGGAGGTCTAGGGGGGTGATCAGGAGGGAGCAGGGGGCAGTTTAGGGCATAAAAAAAAAAAATAGCGTTTACAGATAGTGACAGGGAGTGATTGATGGGTGATTAGGGGGGTGATTGGGTGCAAACAGTGGTCTGGGGGGTGGGCAGGGGGGGTCTGAGGGGTGCTGTGGGCGATCAGGGGGCAGGGGGGGAAATCAGTGTGCTTGGGTGCAGACTAGGGTGGCTGCAGCCTGCCCTGGTGGTCCCTCGGACACTGGGACCACCAGGGCAGGAGGCAGCCTGTATAATACACTTTGTATACATTACAAAGTGTATTATACACTTTGTATGCGGCGATCCGGGTGCTAGTAACCCGCCGGCGCTTCCGAACGGCCGGCGGGTTACAGCGCGAGGGGGGCGGAGCCAGTCGCCGGCAGAGGATCGCGTCACGAATGAGGCGATCGCTCTGCCCATGCCTGTACAAGGACCGCCGCCTCTGTGCATGCGGCAGTCCTTGCGGGATCCACTTGCCGGCCGCCTCTGTGCAGTGGGCGGTCAGCAAGTGGTTAAAGGACCTCTGTCGCAAAAATCTTAAAATTTTAAATGCATGTTAACATACAAATAAGAAGTACGTTTCTTCCAGAGTAAAATGAGCCATGCATTACTTTTGTCCTATGTTGCTTACAGTGAGTAGTAGAAATCTGACATTACTGACAGATTTTGGACTAACCCATCTCCTCATGGGGTAGGGGGGGCTGTTCTCAGGGTTTTCTTTATTTTTAAAAGCACTTAGTGAATGGCAGTTGCCCCGTCCAACAACTGCCAAAGAAGTGTGCAGCTAGCACGGAGGCTGGCCAGCATCTTTGTATATATATTTTTCAGGGAATGTCTTTATAAAGAATACAGGCCATGCTGAGAATCTCCTATGGAGAGATGGACTAGCCCAAAATCTGTCAGTAATGTCACATTTCTAATACTTACTGTAAGTGACAGCAACATAGGAGAAAATGTATGGCTCATTTTACTCTGGGAGAAATGCACTTATTTGTATGCGTTTTAAATGTTAAGATTTTCCATAAAGTTTAACCTTCAGAATAATCTCGAGTATGGACACCTTTGCTCCACACACCATTTGCTGGAGTACTAATAAAATGAGCTGCACGAGGGTAATAAAATCTGCAGGCACCATTTAGGTACAGCTGATAGTATACAAAGGGGATATGCCTGTACCTTAACATGGGGATAAAATCAATAGGGCAAGTACTCTGCTAAAAACAGGATCCTCATAAATAATGCACACTCAAGTACACTAAACTCTAATAATGGTCCAATAATTAAATAGCCTATATGCTGGGCCATTCTAGCCCAAGCTCATAACTTAGCAGCCCTTCCCTCATTTTCCATAAGGTAGACAAGGCCTGGTCTTCCCCACCGGGCGGCCCACCCCCATATCACTTCTATCCATTACCTGCAGTCCTCTCTCTCATTCACTAATCCACACAAGACCGCTATTCTTCCCAGACCTTGAAATCAGAACTCATAATGTATTCTTAAAAGTACAGACTACACAGTAACTTACTAATAAAACTCTCCTCTTCCAGTACAAGTTACTGCACTGAGCAGGGCACACTATAAGCCTTCTTATATACCTGGAGTAGTAAACACACTTGTACAACCGTCTGGCATTTTCTCTTAAAAGGGAGATTTTCAAGGATCACTAAAATTATAAATTCAGGTCAAAGAGTAAAGAAATTAGGGGGCATTTTGCATGTTGGCGTTACAAAGTGACTCTGTACTATCCCCGCTGAATGGGAGAGGCTATGTGACAGTGTAGTGTCAGAGCTAGTTTCTGGAAGCCTCTCTAATCCAAGGATACACATCCCAGATTGAGGCCATCAAGCTAATGAACACACGTGTGTCTCCAGATAAATAGGTCAGTGTGTTATTTTACAATAAGAAGAAAAGAATCTTGTTGCTTGGCTGGGATCCTCTGGCTGACGGGGAGCTTTAAAGCACAACTGTACACAAGTATAATCTGTTTACATCACAAAGCGCATCACAAAACAAAAAAAAAACTCTAAAACCAAATATGCCCCTAGATAGGATTTATTGATATAAAGATTTGCCCACTAAGGCCTAGTGACCCTCCAATCCACATTGGCAGGTACACAAATAAGCAATGATTGGCTCCTGTACATAAGGAAGCTAAGAGGTACACTGCAGTCAGGATTTCTGGAGATCAGGTTTCTGGTCAATTTTCCATCCCGTTTCTTCATCCAAGAAAAAAAAAAAAAAAAACACAGAGCCAAGGCGCATCACCTCAAGTTAGGACATTTAAATAAGGTATTAGGGAGGTGCTAAAGGTGGTGTGGCCAGCAAAATGGATAAGAGTTAACCCTTTTACACTCACATGCAAATTATCATATAAACGCATTCACAGAAATGAATCATCCAGGAACCACTGCTATCCCTATAGCCATCGTATTTTTCGTACTAGAAGACACTTTTTCTCCCCCAAAAGTGGGGATAAAAAGTCCCTGCGTCTCAGTCCAAATACAGGGAGTCCCCAACTTACGATCGCCCGCCGATACAACCTGCCACGTCCGGGACTCCCTGCAATCTAAGTGTCCTATGTGTTCTACTCCATCTCCCCTTTGTAGCCACCTGGTGATCCCCTCTCTCTCTCCCTGCCTCAGTGTCCCCTCTGAGGCGGCTACAGAGGGGACACAAAGGCGGAAAAGGGAAAAGAGGAACACATGGGACACTGGGGGACAGGAGGAAAGACAAGGAGAACACACAGGACTCTGGGGGACAGGAGGAGGAAACTAGGAGGACAAGGGGGATGTACATGACACTGGGGGACAGGAGGACGACACAAGGGAGATACTGGGGACAGGACAACACAAGGGGGGCATGAAGAGAACACAAGTTGGACAGGAGGAGAGGACATAATTGGGGGGAGAACATTTACAAGACGCTCCTGGACCATGGACGCACCAGGTTTCGTATTTTTTCTCCCCCCGGTTTTTGTCTTCTAACACGAAAATATAAAAATCCGGTAAGTAAAAAGCCGGGTCTTCGTACAAAAGAATAGATTCTCTTGAGTAATCACCTACATCCTGCAGAGGTGACTACATAAGAGAATGTATTGTTTTGTACTAAGACCCTGGCTTTTAACTTACCGGTAGCTGTAGAGATGGCAATGGTTCCTGGATGGTTGATTTCTGTGAATGCATTTGTATGAATATTTGCATGTGTGTGACGGGTTAACGGTCTGAGATCTCTGCATCTAGACATTCTAGGTAAGGGCAAATTAAGCATTCTTAATGCATTTTGCGAGGTAAACAGCTTTATGTGACCTTATCCTTTAAGTTCTTACCTTACTGAATACTGAAAATTGCAGATTCTGGATTGGCAAAGCATTGCCAATTAGCAGATTTTAAAGGACACCTGAAGTGTAAGGGATAGGGAAGCGATCATATTTAGTTCATTTTAAACAATATCGGTTGCCTGGCAGTATCTCTGACTGCAGTAGTGTCTGAAACACACCTGAAACAGGCATGTGGCAAATCCAGTCAGAACACCTGATCTGCATGCTTGTTCAGGGTCACAAGCCAGAGTAAACTCTGAAGGTCTCATTCATTGCTACAAAAGACATTTTGTCTGCAAGCAGCCTTGATATTCTGTGATTAAATATCAAATATCAAATTTCTTACTTCTCCCGGGAACAACTGTTTGTAAACTGTTTTCCCAGAGTCACAGCCTGCTATAACTATACCCCTTGCCTTTCCTACAAGATAAAGTGTGTGAGATTGCATTTTGGAAAACGGTCTAGACACTTGAATACCTCTGCTTCTCTCCACAACTACATAAGGCAAATAAAGGTGTACCTGAGATCAAAAACTGAAACAAATATTTTTGGAGCTCATAGAAACAGCACTACACTAATGCAAAAAATTACTACAATTTTACTCAAGATAGATCATTTCAAAAAAGATAAACAGTTAAAATCAATCATCCCCTCGATAAGATTATCAATATAAATGCATATCTCTGCATATTATGAATATCCAACATTGCATCAGATCATAACCAAATAAACTGTGCAATAGCAGCTGCGATGTTCACTGAAGATCACCCACCCGCTGTATGAACCCGGTTCAGAACCTCCAGAGAGAGCAGTAATGGAGATCCCCCTCGCTCTTTGAAAAAGCGGCGTGACTGCCAAGATACCGGTGGAGAAGTCCACCGAGGGCTCCTGTCTCCATCATACCCTCTACCTATTGCATCCTAGACCAGCTAAGTATACCTCCTGTGCACTTTATCCTCTGTGGCCTCATCCACATGTCTCTCTCAAACTATGCACGCTATCTGACCAATTTTGTGATTCTTATATACACTATGTGTTGATTAATATTGCACTTGGGTTATTATTCATAATTAATGTTATCACTACTGCTTTCTTTGGAGGTTCTGAACCCAAGTTCATACAGCGGGCGCTCTTCATTGAACACCCCAGCTGCTATTACACAGTTTATTTGGTTATGATCAGATGCAATGGTGGATATTCATAATATGCAGAGATATGCACTTATATTATTGATAATATTATGGAGGGTATGATCAGTTTTTAATCTTTGTTGGAATGATATATCTTGAATAAAATTGTAATTTTTTTGCATTAGTGTAGTGCTGTTTCTATGAGCCATTTTCCTCTCCCTGTTCATATAGTATATGAGCTCTAGCACACACTTTACAGTAAGAGTGCAGCGATTCGCTATGAAATATTTTTGGAGTGTAATTAAAAAAAACTGATATAAATTAAAATGTTATTGTAAAAAAACAAAAAACAAAACAAAAACAAAACAAAAAAAACGACAAAACATAATATGACAAGTTGACCTAAAGCTAGGTATTTTAGATGTATGTGCCATCCAGAGCATGATCACCATTTCAGCCCCTTTAACACTTACCGCGTCACATCACTGTCGTTTCCCCTGCCGCAGCACGTCACATTGACCATTGAAGTCTTTGAGACATGACGCTGCTTGTGGTACAACGGAAGTGTTCGTGGCGCGCAGAAGTAACACAAAAGCTGCAGTGCGTTACCCTGCGACTCCTGGAAGTGAACCAGAAGTCGTGTGAATCTTTCTCAGTTGCAGTGCGATTGTTGCAATAGCACATGGCATGTGTGTAACATACACAGATACAAATGGACAATGACCCAATACATACAGCCAAAGCAAACCAGGAGTTTATTAAAGCAAAGAGGAAAATGCTTGAATGGACAAGTCCATCGCCTGATCTTAACCCAATTGAGCATGCATTTCACTTGAAGACTAAACTTTGGACCGACAGGCCCACAAAGAGAAACTGAAGGCCACTGCAGTAGAGGCCTGGCAGAGCATGAAAAAGGAGGAAACCCAGCATCTGGTGATGCCCAGGAGTTCAAGACTTTAGGCTATCCATGCTAGCAAAGAGTTTTCAACCAAGTATTAGAAAAGAAGCTTTTATTTCTAGTTATTTAAAAATTTGTCCAATTACTTTTGAGCCCCTGAAATGAAGGGAGTGTGTGGAGAGCTCTGTTGGCCTCATGTTTGTCTACTCACAGCAAAATCTTCTACATGCAAGCACTACACCTCAATTCAACTCCAGGCCTTTTATCTGCTTAATCGATAATGGCATAACTAGGGACTTGCCCACACCTGCCCATGAAACAGCCTTTGAGTCAACAGTCCAATTACTTTTGGGCCCCTGAAATGAAGGATGATGTTAAAAAATGTTTTAGTTGCCTCACTTTTTTTTTTTGCAATAGTTTTGTTCACCCCACTGAATTAAAGCTGAAAGTCTGCACTTTAACCGTTTTGGAATGGTTTCATTTAAAACTCATTGTGATAATATACAGAACAAAAAGTTAGAACAAAGTTGTCTGTACAAATATTTATGGCCCTAACTATACTATATAAGGCTTATCTAGCATGGATTGTTTCTTCCTAGTGAAAGTGGAGTCCCACTTAAAAGGAGGTTTGCTGTGCATTTAGCCCTTTGGTTTTTAAAAGCTAAAATGCTATTTGCAAATGTGACCACTGCATTGTGGAAGTCGGGGGTTAACTGGAGATGTGGGTTCTATAGGTAAAGATAGCCAGCGTAGTCTACATAAGCTATGAGTCACACCAATCAATGTTGCATCATAGATCTGTAAGTCCATGGTAAATGCACTACACAAGGTCATAATAAAATAACACACTTCCCATGAAAAACTAGGACGCAGGTCACAATTTTGTAGTCACACTGTTGCGGTGGTTGGGAAGGAAGGGGGTGGTCTCAATTTCCTTCAACAATTTTAACTTCTTCAGTGTACCTAGGCATTTAATGAGGTGGTTTGTATTACCAGAACACTAAATGCAATATTTAAGCCCATCACAGAACTTCCAAACCAAATATTATATATGTGGCACCCACCATGGTCTGTGTGCCCCCCATGTGAGTTATGCCTGGTCAGCTAGACTGACCTATCAAAGCAGAGGGAGGTAGGTTCGTGTGCATTGTATAGCATGTAAACAACAAAAAAGTTCATGTTCCCCATTAGGAATTAAACATGCTTAAAAGCATGTTCAACAGTAACGCTTTATTTATGTAACCGCATAAGTATAGAAATGATTATTTACATAGTTAGTAAAATGTAATGCTCGCTTAGCATGCCAATAGATTCATTAAGGTCTCTACTACAGCCCATTTATTCTACAGGGTGGAGGGCTGCTGACATGTTAACAGAAATGTGAAGCAATCACTCCTATCACAGCAACAGCTAAAAGTCATGCAAGGCAGCTTTCCCAAAGCACATGAGTGTTAAGAGGTGTGAGTAATCTCAGATTGGTAGCATACTTGAACTATACAGAGATAAAATGATAAAGATTTTCTTCTGAAAAGTGCAGATACACTTAATCCTGCAATAATCATATCTGAGGATGTTCCAGAGACAAGTTATGGGGGGGGGGGGGGGGGAGTTGGAAATATGTGTAAATCAAGCCCATTGTTAGTATCTACTGTATGGGGGAAAATGTTAACAGTCTGAAAATCTCTTAAAAAAAAATAAAAAAAAACCTTTCCTGAAAAATTAGCTTCACTTAGTGGTTGCATTGTTCTCTGTCACATTCTCTATTTGGTCCAGAGCCAGAGAACTTAAAGTTGACCCAAACCAAATATTTTTTTAATTCAAAATATTTAGTTGCACCACTCTGACACATACAAAGATAAATAAACACTCCTTCAAGCCTATGAGCATTTCAGTGCATGCTTTTCACCCTTCTCTTTTCATACCTAGGGTTATACAGGTGGCAGCCATTAGCAATTCCTCCTTTGCCGGAAACCTCCCAACTCCACCAGTCTGCCGGATTCTGTCCCGGTAATATGAAAGGAAGGGAGGGGTTCCTCCAATAAATGTAAAATATTTTATATTTGTCATCATGCAGCTGAAAAAAGGCTGCCATTATTATAATTTAGAAAATAGATTTTATTTCTGAAATCTTGCATTTTTAATTTGGGTCCACTTTAAGACATTATTAAAGAGGAAATGTAGTAAAAAAAAAATAATAAAATTTATAATGTTTTTCCAATATTCGTTTACAGATTTAGCCAGCAATTTGCCCATTGTAAAATCTTTCCTCTTCCCGATTTACATTCTGAAATTCATCACAGGTGGTGAGAGCTTTAGTCCTGCCAGGCGATGTCTGCATAGAACTATCAGTAAACGAACATTGCGCAGAGGGAGATATGGCTTGCTTGGCAGTTGGAATTTCTTATTTTTCACAATGCAATAAGGTTACCCAGTAAACTGTCGGGACCCTGGTTATGACTTCACACTGTGGGAGGGGTTTCAGCACCACAATATCAGTTATACATGTGTTCATGATGATCTACTAGAGAAAAGGAAAATATTTCTTGTGAGTAAGAGGGTATCAGCTGCTGCTTGGGAGGAAGTTCAATCCTGGGTAAAGTTCCTCTTTAAATCTACAGACATCCTCATTGACAGGCTATTGACCTATCGTTTGAGGCCAACTGATTTTCAGATATCTGCACTTCATTGCAAACAATGGGTGACTTGCTTCTACGCAAGAACTGCTGCCTCCGGGGTAGGCAAATTAGAAGGATAATTATAACATTATACATAAATAGCCTGGTATTTCCTGTACAACAATTATCAGAGATTACAGAGCCAGGCAGTGCCAGTTACCAATCCCGAGCCGTAAAACATTTCAATTTACTAAGTCATAAAGCATAATTGGTTATATCTGGCCTTTAGCAGTCACAGGACACTGATTAGGTCATCATACTTTAGAATACTTTAGATTTAGGCAGGATCAGGAATTCGCAAGGATTGGTCATGGCATTCTGTACCAACTACAGGCTGGCTATAAGTTACTGCAACCAGGAACACAGCCAGAGGTCCTGTCCCCAATTAGCAGGAGCAGATCCAGAAGAAAGCAGACATTGTTTAATGGAGACTGGATGGACTATGCCAGTGTGGACACAAAATTCTGTACATCTCCTTCCACAGGAGGCAAGACAACTAGCACAGTACTCTGGTGAGGTCACAACTTGTGACTGAGGACAAAAGCTGCCATTGTAATGTTAGTAAACATTCATGTTTGTCCCAAGGAGCAGGAACAAGGGCCGTATCACAGCTCACTAAAGTACACCAATTATTATTGTGCAGTCAGCTTAAAGCACTTTTCCACAATCCCCCAGGAAAAAAAAAAAAAAGAAAAGAAAAATCCCCTCTGTACATTTCAAGTATTTTAACTTGACATACTCCCCTTTGAACCTCTCCATACACTTCACTGGGAAAACTGTCTAGTAAGACAGTCTGCTGCAGGGTGAGGTTTAACCACTTGAGCCCTCAGTCGTTTTCACTTTATGCATCCGAGCAATGTTCACCTCCCATTCATTAGCCTATAACTATCACTACTTATCACAATGAACTGATCTACATCTTGTTTTTTCTGCCACCAATTAGGCCTTCTTTGGGTGGTACATTTTGCTAAAGCCCGTTACACATAAGAAACATGCAGGAGAACGGCTCCTGCACGCGTTGCGGCGTGTCGTGTTGTCGGGAAACTCCGGTGAGACGCTGAGTAGCGGCGGTAGTAAATTAACCCGAAGGGGAAACGGCGATTCCCGACGATAAAATGCGCCGGGATGCGTCGTATCGCAACGTATCGAAACGCAGCATCGGGTGTGAAAGGTAAAAGGAAAGTCTATGGACTTTCCTTTTACCTTGGTTAACGCAAAGTATAGACCTTGCGTTAAAACGCGTAAAAAGGGCTCTAGTGTGAAAGAGCCCTCAGAGCTACCTTACTGTAAACGCATTTTAACAGTAAGAATAAGAAAAAAAACAAAAACGGAAAAATTCATTATTTCTCAGTTTTCGGCCATTATAGTTTTAAAATACTTGCCTCCATCATTAAAACCCATGTATTGTATTTGCCCATTTGTCCCGGTTATTACACCATTTAAATTATGTCCCTATCACACTGTATGGCGACAATAATTTGGAAATAAAAAGTACATTTTTTCCCATTTTGCATCCATCACGATTTACAAGCTTATAAAAATAAAAAAAATAATGAAATATTTAATCTTTACACAGATATTTAAAAAGTTTAGACCCTTAGGTAAATATTTATGTTTTTTTTTTATTATTAAACATTTTATTTGGGTATTTTTGGGAGGGTGGGATGTAAATAGTAATTTTTTTAAATGTAAATATGTTTTTTTTTTTTTTTTTTTTAATGTAGATGTTTTACTTTTTGGCCACAAAATGGAAACCTTCGGTTTTTTTACATGAGGTTACTCAGCATAACATGTATGAGAGAAGCTGTCGCTTTTCCTGCGGGGGAGAGGAACCAGTGATCGGGCGCCCGATTCATTGATTCCTGGGCTAACGATCCGCGGCCGGGATCGCACATGGCCTCCTGGACCTACGGTAGCTCTACGTCCAGGAGGAGAAAGTGGTAAAAAAAAAAAAAAAAAATATGCATGCAATTACAAGAGGATTTGAATAGTGATGACATAGGTTACTATCCCTTTAACTACTCTGCAACCGCCTAACGCCAATTGGCTGCCGCAGAGTGGTTCCCCAGGACCTCCTAATGCCGTTCCCTGCTCATAAACAGAGCAGAGACCAGTGATCAGCCTGCCAGTCAAGATCGGAGCTGGAAGGCAGCCTGTAAAAAATAAATAAATGAAAAGCAAACAAACATTTATACAGCACTGTGATCTAGCGCAGTGCTGAACTGGGGACAGCCCTGTCAATTGCCTGTCCCTCTGGTTGGCTCACAATCTAATCCCTCTCATAGGCCGATGCCTATGAGAGGATATACAGTATGTATGGATTGTAATGTAGGGTCACTTTTTTTGGGGGGGGGGGCTGAAGAATTTTTTTTTTCTTTATTTAAAAATTAACACCCCACCCACACGCACGCCAGCAGCAATCAGAGACCACCAACAGAGAGCTATGTTAGTGGGAAGAAAAGGGTACTAAGTTGTATGACTGCAATAAACTGTTAAAGGTATGCAGTGCTGAATTGCAAAAAAAAAAAAAAAAAAATCTCCTGGTCACTAGGGGACCTAAGGGTCTAAAGCCCCATGCACACACTCAACACCGGTATTTTAAGCAGCACAATTGTTGAACAACTTTAGTTGTGAAACAAGTTAAAAAAGCTAAAAAAGTATTTTGCTATTGTTCAAAAAGCTGATAAGAAGTCGATCCAACTGTAGGTCCGTACATGTGTACAAACGTATTGTTTGAAAGTCTATTACTTTGACACTTAAGGGGCCCCTACACTGGTCGGTTTCAGCGATCAATCCTATAGAATTGATTAGAAATCGATTATTTCAAATCTATCAATCGATTGATTTGTGGCCGATTTAGATGGATTTGATCTGACAGGATGGAAGATCTAGGTCGATCTGCTGCTTGTAGCAGATCCATGGCCCATAGAGTTGCATTGGATCTAATGGTACAATAATGCATTTAGATAGATTTCCAATAGATTTTATTTTGAAATCTGTTCCTAGTGTGTGGCACACATCAGATAGATTCCTGTCAGATTCAACTTGACCGGCATCTGACAAATCTGATGGTCGAATCTGCTGCAAATCTATAAGTGTATGGCCACCTTAACAACAAGTCTTTTGATCTGGTCCATTATTCTATCCAGTCCATTGACCAGTCAAACATTTAAATTAGCTGCAATTAGCATTTAAAACGTTTTTGTCGCCTGTGTGTACAAGGAGTCTGAACAAATTTTTGTTTGAATGACAAGTTGTTCAAACGTCCGGTTTGAACGACAATCCGGCATAAAATCAGACGTGTTTACGCACCTTATGGCTGAAAGTATTAGAGGCAGAGGATCCGCAGGACTGCCAGGCAACTGGTATTGTTTAAAGGGAACCCAAGGTGAGAGGGATATGGAGGCTGCCATATTTATTTATTTGTAAACAATGCCAGTTGCAGATAAGTGGTCTGTGTCAAAACCCTGGAACAAGCACATAGTTAATCCTGTCAGCGTACCTAATCTTCTACATGCTTGTTCAGGGTCCAAGGCTAAAAGTATTAGAGACACATGATCAGGAGGACTGCCTAGCAACTGGTATTGTTTAAAATGAAATAAATATGGCATCCTCCATATCCCTCTTGCTTCAGTTGTCCTTTAATCCATTTAAAACGTTTGGGATTACAGGCTCTCAGGGCTCATAAACTACCTGAGCTACTCCAAGTCTCAGGCTGCTTACACACAGGGACGTTACAGGCGCACGTTAGTGCAGCCTGTAACGCTCCCCCAACGCACAGCAATGTAACACAAGTGGGCTGTTCACACTGCCCACGTTGCATTACATGTAACGTTCTTCCGAATGTGCAGCATGCTACGGCGTTACAGCGGCTTAAGATGCGTTAGACTGTTTGCACATGCGCAGTCATGTTGGGGAGGAGCAGAGAGCGGCCAGGCACATGGCTAATTAAAATTCACTGCACGTTGTGACGTGCAGTGTTTACTTCCTGGTGCGGCGATTGGCTGGCAGGACCACGTGATGCCGCATGCGTCGAAGAGTACGCATCACGGACGCCAGAGTGAGCTGCACAACGCGGCTCACTCTGACGTCCACATCGAAGAGCACCAGGCCTTGCGTTAGGTGCACGTTATGCGACCTTAACGTAGCACCTAACGCAACGTCTTAGTGTGCAAGTAGCCTCAAAGTACATCGCTGCAGGCGCTACCTCAACAGTCTCCTCTTATCCCATTCATTAGCATAACGCCGGACCAGATTACATTATTTAACCACTTGCCGACCAGGGGATTTTTCAATGATCGGTGCTGCGTGGGCTCTGCAGCCCGCAGCACCAATCAGGAGTGCAGCAGGGCGACCAGACTACCCCCCTTTTTTCCCCACTAGGGGGATGTTCTGCTGGGGGGGGGGTCTGATCGCCGCCGGCTGCATTTGCTTAGCGGGGGGGCTCTTCCAAGCCCCCCTCCGCAGCGTTCTCCGCCGTCTCGCCACTCCCTCCCTCTCCCTTTGAGCTGCGCGGGACGGATTTCCGTCCTGCGCATTGAAGGATAGGCTTCAGCCTATCATATGCCGGCGATCCCCGGCCAATCAGAGGCCGGGGATCGCCGATCTGCCTTACGGCGCTGCTGCGCAGCAGCGCCATATGATGTAAACAGCGGGGATTTCTTCCCCGCCTGTTTACATTTTGCCGGCGAGCCGCGATCGGCGGCTCTACGGCTGTTCACGGAGACACCCTCCGTGAACTGACATGGAAAGGTCGCTCGATCGAGCGACCGTTTCCATGGTAACCCGCAGACGACCAGTTTATGCCAATCGGCGTTAGCTGGTCGTCAAGAGGTTAATAACCGACAGAAATGCCTGCGGGGGAGGAGAGAAAAGGCTGCTCTATTTATCCAGACATCTTAGCACCTCAGGCAAGAGCTACAGTATAGTTATTTATGCTTTTTTTGTGGGAGGGAAGTAAGCTGGGTATGACAAATAACTGAACTTACTTGCACACAAGTCATTTGAGAATAAATCACAACCGTTTGCAGTTTCAGTGAATCGCTCAAATATGCAGCAGCAAAGGAAAACAACATGTTATGCTGGGTACACACTGAGATTTTATGGTTGATTTACTGTCAGATCGATTATTTCCAACAAGTCCGATTTGCTTGCCGATCGATTACTGGGCATTTTCCGATCGATTTCTTATTAAGCGTAACAGAAATCGATCGGAAAATGCTTGGAAATCAAATCGGACATGTTGGAAATAATCGATCTGACAGTAAATCGACCATAAAATCTCATAGTGTGTACCCAGCATAACTTCTAGGTAGGAGCAACTCATCTAAGAAGAAATTCTGCAATAAGTTGCTTTTATCCATGTTAGGGTAACTAGAGGACAGGCTGCTGGTGGAAATCTCCATTTGTGGTGGGCTGAGGAGGTCACCTTGAGCTCTCATTGAATGCAGCGGCAAGATCTGGCTGCTTCATGTGTAGTGAAGGGGGAGGGAGGGTAAACACCAGAGAAATCACAAGGACGAGGACAAACCTTTCTAATATCACAGCCATCCCAGGAGATCCACAGAATTATTGCTATAAGTACTGGGCTATGGGTTTTCTAAGAGGGAAATAGTTCCACAACCAATCTGATATTCCAGTGTTTTGTAGAAGCTGAGGAGTTAAACCAGGCACCTCAGTAGTGAAATCTCTTGCTACAGTGTTGCCAGCTCCACACACCTGCTGCAACCATTGGCAGTGATATCCACATTCACCTGTTGTATTTTACCCTTTGAAGATTCAGTTTTACGATCTCTGCACAGAATCTCAGAATGCCCAAATTCAGAAAAGGGGGTGGAGCCACAGTCAATCAGATTTGTTTCCTTTCAATGCAATTATTTGATGCCAAAAACCACAAAGCTCACAAACTAGGTCATTGAGTAATTGAGTAAATTGTGTGTTAGGGTTAGAAAAGGTGGGCGCAGCCAACACCAGCCAAATACATAACCGAGCAACACCGCACCATCAGCTACTGTAGTACTCGAAATAAGTTTGATAACACTTTTACACCAACTTTTGGGTACTTTTTCAATTGTAAAATGCTGAAAAGTTACCTTAAGATGAAAATTATCTCCTAGGAGATAGCGAGTGAAAAACTTAATTGCATATGGGCCCAGGTCTCCTTGGGCAGCACATGCCTCCATGTGTCTTCCGTCGCCAGCAAGCACTCATTCACTAAACATGGCACAGACCCAGCTATAGCTGTCAGAGGTTGGATTTCAAGCCTTAGTGGGTATAATGTTGAATCCAGCTTTGTCAAGAACTTACCGTAGTCTAAAGATAATGTATGCTGGACAAGTAAAATCAACTGTAATTTCAGGAGGAGGCAAAGACTGTCGGGTCTTTGGGGGTCTGGACAGTAGTTAACTTCCTTACATCAATAAAGCCACACCACACCAACATGTAGCCTAATATTAAGCTCTGTTAGTAATGGGCTACTGAATTCCAGCTTGAATATAATGAATATTACTGACTGGAGACACTCTTTAGGAGTGGAATGTGTCACATTGCAGCAGTGGCGGGGGCGTGACTAAATACACACATTCTGGGAACTGGTCCAAAGGACAGTAGGAAGTACAGTTTGTTCTGTGACAGATAAGCAACAGCAACACAAGCTCACACAACAAATCCCAGCCAACGCCAGCAGAGCACCAGCGTCCCTGCACAGAGGATGCAGAGTTCACACCAAACTGATAACATTTTGATTAGCTTCTAGAAATCCAATCTATGCTTGGGGTACTATTGTTCCAGGACTTTATGATATAGGGAGAGCAGCAAAGGACTTCAGCCACTTTGTGCTCCAATGGAGTAGTCCAGGGACACAGGACCGTCCACAGAGTTCACACTGAGAACACAGGAGTACTCACTAAACTGAACAAGTAACCCTCAAACAATATAAGCCGATATATATACACACACACACACACACACACACACACACACACACACACACACGACAGCATAAATAACCAAGAGCTTATCTGAACTCACGCAGTAAAAATAATACTATTCCCAAGCATGTCAGAAAGAAGTCCACCAGTGTCAGGAGAAGAGCTCTTCCCTTTGGCATTTTAAGCCTCTATATTGGTCTTTAAAGCCGAATTCTGGGACTAAATGTGCTTTGAATAGGGTGGAACAAAACATACACTTTTTGGAGGATTTTCCCTCACTTCTTACCCCTAGGACCTCAAGAAATCCAAAGTAGTTCAAAGCCATCGTCATATTCTTCTAAATTAAAATATATTTTCACAGAATTTGGCTGTCACAGCCTTACTGAAAAACCGGCCATTCCAAATCACTCCTCTCTGTTCTGCTGACATATGTTCCAATCTCTGGAACTGCTGAAAACTGATATCTTCTTTTCACTGCAGGCAACGTCTGATTATGCAGTTTATGATCATATGCTCAGCTTGTATTATTCAAGTTTACCTTAATGTCACATTAAAGCAGAACTGAAAAATCAGACTTCACATGGACGTTGAACCGGCGTTAGTCGCTGTGCTTGGTATTTGACACTCAAGCGATGCCCATTTAAATAAATGGACACTTTTTTTAAAGGTCAGTACTGGCTTTCCTAATTGCGCAAACCATGTGCTTGGTTCCATTGTCTAATTTCCTTCTGGATGTAGCATCCAGGTTTGGCTAAGCGCGGTGCTTCTGTGTCCCCCTGCAGGGGTCAAAACGTGGTGAGCTTCATAAGCTACGGGAACCAACGACAAACGCTTCTGTGCTCATGTTTAGCATCGGCTAAACAGGACACCGTTAAAAACCCATGTGTAATGTTCTTGTGTATTGAAGTGTCAACCAGCTATAAGAACAAAAAAAACATACTGATCAGATAAAAAGATTGACTGATTATACCACACTCTGCCAGGGAAACATTTTGTAAGGATACCCCACGCCAGAGGAGAGCCAATATTTAAAGTGTACCTGAGATGGAGCAGAAGAACGCACGCACTCCCCTGTCACACTCTTGTTGCCAGAAGTGTGCTGCGCCTGAGCAGTAGTACTGCACAAGACGCTCCAGGCAGCTGGAGCGCAATGGGGGTGCGCATGTGCAGTACGCCTCAGACTGTACACCAAAAATCACAATTATAGAAAAGTTTACAAAATTAGTAGTATAGGCATGTCAGATTTACTCTCTCCCTCCTCCCAACTAATTACAGCTTTAAGCTTGGTAATAATGCTAGACTGTTCTCCGCTGAGGTGGTCAGTAGGGGCTAACGTTTCAGGACCACACAGGGTCCCTTTTTAAAGACGAAGCCTGCTGAAAGGCAAATATCTGCCTGTCACTTCATGCCACAAAAAAACCTAAGTTGTAGGATTGGGTGAAGACCCCCTATATGCACTCTCCAATGTAATGTGCAATGTGTGGGCGGCTGCAAAATCTGTGTGGTCCCGAAACGTTGGCTTTTTGGACTGTTTCTATGAACGTATGTAGATACATTTAGGGGGTTCCCGTTTTATCTTTGTATATGACTAAGGCTTCATCCCCCACTCAATTGTATTACTCCTGCATTAGAGTGGCTGATCCAACATTTTGAGTGTGCAAAAATCCCAATTGCTATGCCCACTGGATTTCAGTCTGGCCACAAAAATACTTACTGCCTACCCTAACTAGAGAACTGCTGTAATATGAAACTATAAGATCTGGGTGTTAGAAGACATTGGGATTTAGTTCTCAGCAGGGGTTTGGAAAGTAATTGTACAGTACATGCAAGCACCTCCATCCACCTGCACTACATCTAGCCACGCAGTTTAGTAAGCATATGTGCACAACCTCAGAGCAGTTACAACCTTTCCCTGCTCTCCTCAGGTCAGATGTGTAACGCTGCATACACATGAACAATTGTCACCAAAGGGGTCGGGCAACAGTTTGCAAGCCGAGCACTGTACAGATGCTCTGCTTTCAGCAGTGTGACACGTCTATTTGTATGGGGAAAGAAAGAGGGACAACTTGTGGAACATGGCTAATGGTGAGAGGGATAAGGAGGTGAACAATGCACTCAGGGGCCACGGTTTAAAGATCCAGAACATTAAATCTAAACAACCTCAGGGGCACTTTTATTCACAGTGGACTCCATCTAGCATGTGTACAGGCCATAAGAAAATACTCTACCTAGAGCAGTCTGAGGCAGCATTTGGAACTGGCAAATTAAAAAAAAAACAAAAAAACAAAAAAAACACAGCAGCTGCTTAACCACTTTACCCCCGCCCGTACGAATTTCTCCGTCTCTTTTTCCATTCTTTAACCCCCAGGGACGGAGAAATCCGTACTTTCCACGCTCCCGACGCTGCTCGCGCTCTCGCTTGTAAACACGCCGCCGGCCGCTCGTAAACACGCCGCCCGCCCGGAGATCAATGAACGGGAAAACCCATTCCCATTCGTTGATCTAACCCCCGCAATGATCCGCTGCTCTCCGATGAGCAACACGATCATTGTGAAACAAAAAACACTTACCCAGCCTCCTAGTACTTTGGAAGGACGCTTGGAGGTCGCATTAAACAAAAAGTTACTGTGGCCATCTTGTGGCCAAATAGTAAAACTACACCCTAAACATTTTTCACATACAAATAAATTACTTTTACACAAAAAAAATTAACTCATTACCTCCCACACTCCCAAATTTTTTTTTTTTGTAATTAAAAAAAAATAAAAAATTTACAATAAAAAAAAAAAAAACATAAATAGTTACCTTAGGGACTGAACTTTTTAAATATTTATGGCAGGAGGGTACAACACTGTTACTTTATAAACTATGGGCTTGTAATTAGGGATGGACACAAAACTGAAAAAAATGCACCTTTATTTCCAAATAAAATATTGGCGCCAAACATTGTGATAGGGACATAATTTAAACGGTTTTATAACCGGGACAAAAGGGCAAATACATTTCATGGGTTTTAATTACAGTAGCATGCATTATTTAAAAACTATAATGGCCGAAAACTGAAAAATAATGAATTTTTTCCCACATTTTTCCTATTTTCCCATTAAAACACATTTAGAATAAAATAATTCTTGGCATAATATCCCACCTAAAGAAAGCCTAATTGGTGGTGGAAAAAACAAGATATAGTTTGTTTAATTGTGATAAGTAATGATAAAGTTATAGACGAATGAATGGAAGGAGCGCTGAAAGGTGAAAATTGCTCTGGTGGTCAGGAGGTAAAACCCCTCAGTGGTGAAGTGGTTAATACTCTGGTCTTTTTTTTTTTTTTAGCTAAATCTTCCCCCATCTCCCTCCAAATGAAGCCAATTAGCAAGTGTAGCACCACTTGTGGCCAGTTTCAATGTGGTGCCTGGAAAATCAGCTTTCAAAAACTTATTAGAAACCCTCAGATGTCCTTTAAAGAAAAAATACAAAAACAAAAACACCTCTGTAGCTGGGGATGGGCTTTAAGTACTGGAAATCACTCAATCATCAGTTTCTGGGATAACAGACTTACGTTCTCCTGGGCAGAAGGTGGAGGTGGATCGGCCAGGAGGGAATGTGTCTCGTCACTGTGGTCATTCTGTGAGTCGGAGCCCTCTGAGGTGACTGGCATGTGGCCTTTACGCCGCCTAAGTACAGACTCCAGATAGCCAAGGCTCCCCTCCTGCGCTGGATCTTGTGTGCTCATGGGATGTGGGGACCCTTCCAATGTTGTGCTGCTGGTGCAGGCAGCGCCACAGGGAAGATCTGAAAGGAAAGAAAAACAAAACCGTTTTCAGTCTGAAAGCTTCCAGCCAAAACCAACAGCACGTGAGACAAGCCAACAGAAACAGCCAGCCCAACACAAAGGCAGCCCAGATTACCGCGATGGTGGTGATTGCAGAACATTCTGGGTATGGGAACAGCTGCTAGAGACATGCTACAGAGAAGCAGCAGAGTTTATATACACACACACCTGTGTAGTGTGCGATCTATACATACTGATGTGTCTCAAGTTATTGATTTACCAAATACTAAAATGTCTGATAAGAGCAAGCCTATTAACTCACAGAATGCTCAGGCCTCACCCCTAATACATTCATAAACAGAAGATCGGAGTACACAAGTAATCGGATGACTGACAATCTAAAGAGCACTTTGAATTTGTTGTCACATTATGTAATGTAAGATCAGAGTACAGGGTAAGAGTTGGACTATGGCCAGAAAGTCAAAGTGCATCAATATTATTTGACATAAATGAGGTCACCAGTACGAGTGGACGCTAAGCCTTAATCATAACAAGTGTATATCCTACTGGAGATCAAGTTCATGACTAAGGCTAGGTTTACACTTCTGCGTTTTATGTCAGATTTTTCTTTCAGAAAATTTGCATTTGTTTGGCAACTAATAGTAGCGAATGCTGTGGTTTCCATCCAATGTGAATTTTTATACACGTTCGTAAGTGTGGAAAAGAAAATCTGAGGTGCTGCATCAATTTTTTGGGCATCGCGTAAAACGTTTTGTATAGGCAATGCATAGCAATGCAAATTTTTGCATTATTTGCATGAAAATACGCATTAGATCCATGGTTACAGGAACTTGTCAGCAGTCACGACTAAGCTGCTACCAGGCAGATTATGTTCTATTTAACTAATGCAAATTTTCATGTACGAAAAATAGCATAAAACGCATAAAAATGTACATGCCAATTTTCACAAAGCAGAAAAATCTTATTCGATTTTTTGAAGGCAAAAAATGTCACCCTACAGTGGAAATTAGGCCTGAACGATTTTAGGAAAAAATTGAATCGATCGATTTCTGTCCAAAATTACGATTTCGATTCGATTCACGATTTCCTTCAAATCAAGCTTTGTTTCCCCCCCCCCCCCCCCCCTTGTGCCTGTCTGTTCCCCCTCTGTCCCTGTCTCTCATCGTGCCCCCTTTGCCTCTTCATGCCTCCTCTGGGTCTCTCTCTTGCCTCCTTTGTGTCTCTGTGCCCACTCTGTTTCTCTCTGTGCCCCCTCTGTGTCTCCTGTGTCTCTCTCTGTGCCCACGCTGTCTCTCTCTGTGCCTCCTCTGTCCCCCAAGTTGCATGAGTTCTGGACATAGCTTCAAGCACGAGTCCAGCGATGCCCGTCTATCCACTTTGCCTCCTGCAGGCTCTAATGCACGGCATACTTCCTGTATATCATGTGACATACAGGAACCCGAAGTTTTTCCAAGCACAAGAGGCGGCAGAGGGCGATAGAGGATGGAAGGTATGTCCAACGCTGCGGGCACTGGGACTTTGGGAAAGTTTGAAGGCGCTTCTTCAAACTTCCTCATGTGGAAATGACGTGATCGCGATATTCACCGCTTTGACGATTCTGAAATTCTGATCTTGGTGATCGCGATTTCGATTTAAATTCGATTTATCTTTCAGGCCTAGTGGAAATGTAGCCTTAAAGAGGTACTCCGGTCCCTAGAAAGTCTTCAATACACATTCCTGTCCCTCCTCTGACAGCCAGACAGGACAGGAGGGAATCTGGGAGTCCCAACATAAGGACAAGCCCAGCCCTTATATTTAGGAGATACATTTTTAATTAGAATATAACTACAGCAATGGTGTGATGCACTGCCACCCCTATAGTCATTGCAGTAATAGCCGCACAATAAAATCTGGTCCCACTGGCATCCCTTAGCGACACATGAACAGATGAAGACCTGATAGATATAGATATATATATGCGTTTAACATAAAAAGTATATTGAGGAACTTTAATCTGATTATATTACATGAATGGCTACCGGGGTAGCAGAATGTCAAAAGTTTCACCAAGGCCCAACTTTCACTGTGTGTGCGCGCATTTTAGTGTCTGGAATTTGCACAAACACCACATAAAAACTGACAGCGGATTGAAAAAGATCATTGGGCGGTTTCCACCAAATACAATTTTTGGACAAAAAAAAAAAAAAAAATTACGTGCAACAATTCTCCACACACGACACGTTCATCCATTGATTAACGTAGCGCCGCCCTGGACAATGCGCCCATGTATCACAAGACAACAAGTGCGTTAACCAGAAAACGTGATTCCATCCGGAAGCACCACCACAAAATAGGTCTAGTAAAGGAACACTAATGAGAGCAATATGGAGGCTGTCATCTTTGTTCTTTAAAAAAAAATAAAAAAATGTCAGTTGCCTCCTGTTGATCTTTCTGGCTTTAGAAGTGTCATCGGTCTCACCTGGAACAAAATGTGGCCAATGGATTCAAAACATCTGATCTACACTCATATTCTGGGTCAGTGACTGAAAGTTCCTTCCCACTATGCAAAACTGTGCTGAAAAGTTGCATTGTGTTAGACGTCCAATACAACTATACAGTGAAGCATACAATGGAGATATGCTTCACTGAAACTGTAAAAACATGCATGTTACATGAACCCAACCAGGTTGATCAAACTAACCAGATGCCCATACAGGGGTACCAAAATCATAGAGTCCATATTGATAAGTGTCAATTTGGCATGCAGTAAGCATGCCCCAAAGTATGTAATCCATCAAAATTGTACATAGTGCATTTTATTCCTACACAGTCAATTAGAAGTTCCCCACCGTGTCCGCACTATTATCTGAAACTGATCGGACAACTAGGTGCAAGAATTGATTTCTAGATGAATTTCTATTAACAGGGCAGGCTTCATTGCAACTAATTCTATCTTTCCCATATCTGCTTCTGGCCATGCAAACATCAACAGTCGGACTATAATTTACCTACCGTAATTTAATCACAAAGATCGGATAAGTGATCAAGTCACTCTGCCAACACCATAACAATTGTGGCTTAGTTCGGTTAGCCACTGCAGGGAGAAGATACCAGAGAAGTGAACAATAAAAGCCTATTGAGTTCTTTGCTTGCTGATCTTATCCAATCGTAATTAAAGCAAACAACTACTAACTGAAGACAATATTTTTAGTTCAGAAACATCCTAAAAGCCATTTACAGTACCCTCCGAAGTAAAGCATACATACGGTTAGAAAGGTGAAATCTAAACATCTGTGGAGAGGACGACACAGCTGATCAGGCACGGCGTAAAGGGCCAACAAGAGAGTCCGTTACCAGGAGAGTAAAACAGAAGAACTGCACTGAGGCTGTAGTGGCAGAATAATTACAGTTCCCAAACAAAAAGCCAAAATGATTTAGAGAAAGTTTCACACAGCATGAAAAATAATCCGCAGACAAAGTGGAGAGTTGTAGTGTGCTGTATATGCGTTGGCTGAGTCAAGTCTCTTCTGAGAAGTGAGCTCAGCTCTCTGTACACAGCTGTTGGAGGGGGAACATTTAGCAGGGCACGCTCTGTCTTTCAGATAACGTACAACGTATCCATCTGGGTCCTACTGCCTCTCATGTGCAAGCTCTGACCTCGGGGAAGATTTTGCCGAGCTGGCAGAAAAAGGACGTATTCAAAACAAGCCACGGGATCACATGGCTTCTATAATCAGCAGCTTAATATGCAAGAAAAGTACAAGGCATTAAGGCGCTCAGAGCTGATTAACCAACTGGATGAGCACAAAAACCAAGCAGGGGAAGCTAAATAGAAGTCAAAATTAACTGTCTAGCAGTAATTAGCAGGAATCTTGAAACCAGCATATTGTGTAAGACCAGCCATTTTCCAGTTTATCCACATTTTTCACAAACCAGGATAAGGAACCTGACAAAGTAATCACGGTCTTATATTACACTTGTACCATTAGTGTTGCCTGTCAGAATTAAGCTCAATCCTGCAGGCGGCACTGCAGGGAACGAGCGCTGTGCAGACTGCTATAGCACAGTGATGCCTATGGTTGCTATGGGGAGTAGAGGTGGGACTATGGCGCTCGATTGGGTGTAAGGCTTCATTCACACTATACACGTTGCTGTGTGCATTTGAAAAATGCATAAAGTGTACGATACGCAAGAACATCAGTATGCATAGACTGAACTGTGACACGATGCGCTTTGCAGCGGTGTATTTCAATATCGCACTTAGAGAAACCGTGACCAAGAATTGAACTTCATCCGAATCAGTAGCCGATACCCCCTTTCCCATGAGAAATATTTTCCTTTTCATAAAACGGATCATCAGTGGGCTCTGTATGGCCAATATTGTGGTTTGAAACCCCTCCCAGTGTGAGGTCAGGACTATGGTGCTGATATCACACTGTGGGAGCCTTGTTGAATTGTGGGAAATAACAGCTGTTTCAACTGCCAAAAAGGAAGCAGCATCTCCTTCCACTGACATCACCTGCCAGCAGTAAAAATGTCACCATGTGATAATTGTCAGAATGTAAATTAGGGAGAAGATTTTACAATGGCCAAACACTGGCTAAATCATTTATACATAATTATTGTAAAAATGAGGCACTTTATTACATTATTTTCACTGGAGTTCCTCTTTAAAGAGAATCTGTATTGTTAAAATCGCACAAAAGTAAACATACCAGTGCGTTAGGGGACATCTCCTATTACCCTCTGTCACAATTTCGCCGCTCCTAGCTGCATTAAAAGTGGTTAAAAACAGTTTTAAAAAGTTTGTTTATAAACAAACAAAATGGCCACCAAAACAGGAAGTAGGTTGATGTACTGTATGTCCACACATAGAAAATACAACCATACACAAGCAGGCTGTATACAGCCTTCCTTTTGAATCTCAAGAGATCATTTGTGTGTTTCTTTCTCCCTGCAGCTCTCATGCACTGAAGTTTCAGGCTGCTCTTTTTTCTCCTGCAAACAACTTTGCCCTTGTCTTTAATTCTTCAGTATGTGAAAACCCAGCCAGCTCAGAGGACGATTTATCCAGCTTGTAAAAGATAAGAGAGAAGAGAGAAGCTGCTCTAATCTAAATAATACATAGGCAGTGTGCATAGAGGGGCCTGGAAGGGGGAATTCATAGCAGAACCACAACACTGAAGAACTTGGCAGCCTTCCAGACACAGGCTGACAAGTCTGACAAGGGAAAGATGCATTGATTTTTTACAGAGACTGTGATAGCAGAAAGTGCTGCAGTAAGCTAGAACACATTAGAATAGCTTTTGGAACTTGTAGGATGATAAAAAACAGGATGCAATTTTTGTTACGGAGTCTCTTTAAGTGAAAATAAAGAGGAACACATCAACACAGATGGTGCATAATCATGTGCTTTGAGTTCCAAACGCACGACCGTCTGGATTTACTAACGTGAGCGAGACTTAGGGCTCATTTCCACTGTTGCGGTGCGGAATCGCCTGGATTCCACTGCTGATAAAATCGCATGCGGATGCGATTCCCCATGCGTTTTTTGCCGCGAATTCGCATAGGTAAGGGTATATGCGATTTTAACCATGTCACTGCCTGTGTGAATTTACATCGGTACGCATGCGAATTCGCGGCAAAATGCATGGGGAAAACGCATGCGATTTCCCTATTAAAGACATTGCATGCGATTCGCATGCATTCCACTCTCAGGCGAATTCGTTGGCTCTTTTGTGCGTTTTTTCACCGCTGAAAAAAACGCACATCACCAACGCAACAGTGGAACAGGCCCATCCACTTGCCTACCATGTGCGAATCCAAGTTCGGCTGAGGCAATTCAGCACTCAAAGAGCGACACTACAGGGAAACTTGGTGGTCTTGTACGTATACTAGATCCTCAGCAGAGACAGCCTCCTCTGGCAACCTTGGCCAAGAACAGACTAGTGTGTGTACAAGACTTTAGCCATAACTTGCAAGCTTGGACCACTGTTCTAGCTCTCCACAGAACACAATGGACTGACTGGCAGAAAGAACACCAACTTTAGGGGAAATGGTCACCTCAAACAATTAAAATAAGGCAAGATCAGATTTAGGGCCCGTTTCCACTGTTGCGACGCGATTTCGCCGGCATCCCGACGCTTGTAAAAACGCATGCGGATGCGTTTCCGCATGAGTTTTTACCCGCGATTTCGCGTGCGATTTCGCATGGCAGGGTGCCATGCGAAATTAACCATGACTGCCAGGGCAAAACATTGAAAAAGGTGCGAAATCGCACGCGAATCGCGGGTAAAAACGCATGCGTTTTTCCTATTAAATACATTAGCGGCGATTCGCATGGATTCCCGACGCAGGCGAATTCTGTGGGTCCCGTCGTGCAGATTTGGCCCGCCGCCAAATCGCTCCCGCACGCCGCACATATGGAAACAGCCCCGGCCACTTCAATGTACCAAGCGAATCCGCATGTCGGCGTCGCATGCGGATTCGCTATGGTGGAAACGAGCCCTTAGGTAAATGTCAAACTTCCTGCATTCAGCAGTGGTTATTCAAATACAGAACACAGATTACACTGAGCAGCCAAGGGTAAATTACAGCAAATCTAAATAATACAGCAACTTTTGTATCAAGACATTTGTCGTATTAGTAGAAATACAAATATAGATTTATCAGTCATTTACTAGTAGTAATATCCTCTATAAATGCAACTTTTTTGCCATTTCCTATCATATGATGCTGGAACATCTTACAGGGGGTGTGATTTGCTGCAAAGTGTTCTAAACATTGAGGCCTGATGGATTCTCCTTTTCAGCGATTTCCCACAATTACCTTACAGGCAACATTCAAAAATCTAAAGGTGGGTACACACAGATAAAAGTCTTTTGAAAATGAAAGATCACAGACCAATTCTACCCCATTCCATGTAGTATTAGAGCCATACTCTACACAGTCTATTTTATTGAGCTGAACTCCCCATCAGATAAAAATCTTTGCAAGATGCTGCACACAAGAGATGCTGTACACATTCAAAAGATCAGTATCTGCAAAATATCCGTTCCTGCAAAATGCATTCATAGTCTATGATATCTGCAGATCTCATACAACCCTTGTTTTACGGACAATCAACTGCAGATCAGATCTGCAGATAATTGATCTGCAGATGAATGTCCATTAAACAAGGTGTGTATGAGATCTGCATATATCATAGACTATGAATGCATTTTGCAGGAACTGATCTTTTGCAGATACTGATCTGTTGCATGTGTACAGCATCTTGCAAAGATTTTTATCTGATGGGGATTTCAGCTCAATAGAATATACTGTGTAGAGTATGCTCTCATACTACATGGAAGGGGGTAAAATTGGTCTGTGATCTTTCATTTTCCAAAGACGTATCTGATGTGTGTACGCACCTTAAACCTGCACATCTGCAAGTCTGTCCTGCAGGAAGCAGCTTGTAACCAGGCACTTTACAATGAGATTTCACATCAACTGCTACACAGATACAAATTGCTCTGCCACCCAGTTCTGCAAAGGAATGGAAACATCTGTGCCCAGAGTTGTGCCTTAAGAATATGATGCAAATTATAAGAATGGAAGCTTTTACTTACGTACTTCTGGAAGCTGGTTCTGCTGTATGTGACTATTCCCAGCGAACAGGTAAAGTCTTAGGTGAGTCAGTCTATCAGGAACTGCACGCTCTCACAACACCTTCCCCTGGGAACTCTTTGCTGTTCTTGTTGTTGTGCAAGCTGAATCATTATTATGCAAAACAAAAATAACAGGAAGTGTTCCCCTGAACAGAGGAGTCTGATCTGTATGAGGCTCTGCAAATTGTTAGATGAGGTCATGTACTAAGCCAGAATTACACCCAAAGACAAATACAAGACCGACTCCATGAAGCCTCTAAAATCTGATTGGTTGCTAGCGACACATCATATTTCTCCAGCCTCCACGTGATAGTTAAAGCAACAATCATGTTTCATACAATCTCCTCCAAATGATACAACTGCATCAAACCTTAAAGGGAAGGTCCAAGCAAAAAAAAAAAAAAATGAGTTTCACTTACCTGGGGCTTCTACCAGCCCCATGCAGCCATCCTGTGCCCTCGTAGTCACTCACTGCTGCTCCAGTCCCCCGCTGGCAGCTTTCTGACCTCGGAGGTCAGGGCCGAATTGCGTACATTTTTACACATTCCCGCTAGTGCAGGAACATTAACGCATACATTTTTACGCGTTAGTGGTGCAACGAGTAAATTTTTGTTCCTGCACTAGCTGGAATGCGTAAAAATGTATGCAATGTGGCCCTGACCTCCGAGGTCAGAAAGCTGCCAGCGGGGGACTGGAGCAGCAGAGAGTGACTACAAGGGCACAGGATGGCTACATGGGGCTGGTAGAAGCCCCAGGTAAGTAAAACTCATTTTTTTTTTTTTTTTGCTTGGACCTTCCCTTTAAAGCATACATGCCCATATTTATACTGAATATACACAGGTCTGTAAACTCCCTGATCTGACTAGCAATCATAAGCGGAATGGAAATTGATCAGGGAGCAGGTTTTGATAAACCAATCTTTATGAAAATTGAATGGTTTAGGAGTGATTGTCAAATTCTTGATGTAAAGACTCTAGCAGAGTTTTTTAATATGGGTTTTTGGAAAGTATGGTGTGTGGCCATTTCAATTGTTCAAAATCAGAAGAGTGCATGAACAATTTGTAAGGATTTATGCACATCCCACCACCTGGACAAATTAACCCACATTAGAGCTCTGTCACATGGGAGGCTGAACTACATGCTTGTCAGGTGGTTTAGCCTCCTGCCTGCTGCCCATGTGCCCCTTTCAGCTACAATTTCATACAGCTGAATGGCAGAGTTTGTAACACACAGTGGTGTTAACCGGCGGCAAAGGAAGAAAACAACAAAAACCCACCAACATGTCATGTCTGGCTGCGTTAAGGTGCGACTCCGGGATTATCCACTGTCCATGCCGAGAGCTAGGAAGCACCCAGCAAAGGCACGGAAGCAGCTCACAGGCCAAGGCACTATCTGCATGGAGTTTGTATTTTATTTGTGTCTGCATTGGTTTCCCCACAAACTCCAAAAACATACAAACAAGTTAATTTCCCAAAGTGGCCGTAGGCTATACCTACAGGGGCGTAACAAACCATGGTGGCCCCCAGTTAAAAAAAAAAAAAAAAAAAAACACTGATGGAGTGAGATACCACCCCTCCCCTGTAGTTCTGCCCCTGCATACATAGACCTATTACTATGGTAAGAATTAGCTTGTGATCCCCTCTGAGGGACAGTTAAAGGGAAACTAAACTGAGAAGGATATAGATTTTTCCTTTTAAAATAATACCAGTTGCCTGACTCTCCTGCTGATCCTGTGTCTCTAATACTTTTAGCCACAGCCCCTCAACAAGCATACAGATCACTTGCTCTGACTGAAATCAGACTGGATTAGCTGCATGCTTGTTTCAGGTGTGTGATTCAGCCACTGCTGCAGCCAAAGAGATCAGCAGGGCTGCCAGGCAACTGGTATTGTTTAAAAGGAAGCATCCATATCCCTCTCAGTTAGGGCACATTTCCATTTTCTGCATGCAGATTCACATTACCAATACAAGTGGATGGGGCTGTTTCCACTTGGCAGGAATTGTGTGCGGTCTGCTGTGCAGAAAAAAAAAAAAATAGTCATGGCAGACCCGTCAGAATTCGCATGCCGCACGCGAATTGCCGGTAATGTAATTTAATAGGAAAACCGCAAGCGTATTAGTCTTGCGGTTTTCCCGGCGTTTCCGCGTGAGTTTTCGCTGAAAAACCCATGTCAATGCTTGCCGGCATTGATATGGTTAAAATCGCATAGCGCAAACTGCGAGCGACTCCGTGTGAAAATCCGCATGGAAATGCAACAGAATCCGCACCCGCATGCGGATTCGTTGACGCGTTTTCCGCGACAGAATTGCAACGCACAAGTGGAAACGGGCCCTTAACCACTTGCCGACCGCGCACTCATAACGCACGTCGGCAAAGTGGTAGCTATAGGACCAGCGACGCACTTCTGCGTCGCCGGCAGCAGGCTAATTAATCAGGAAACAGCCGCTAGCGCGAGCGGCTGCTTCCTGTCAATTCACGGCGGGGGGCTCCGTGAATAGCCTGCGGGCTGCCGCTCGCAGGCTAAATGTAAACACAAGCAGAAATAATCCGCTTTGTTTACATTTTTACAACGGTGCTAACAGTAGCAGCGTTGTACTAGATCAGCGATCCCCAGCCAATCAGCGGCCGGGGATCGCTGTCACATGACAGGCAGGAGCCTGTCTTTGCAAGATGCTGCACACACAGATGCTGTACAGACACAAAAGATCAGTATCTGCAAAAGATCTGTTCCTGCAAATTGCATTCATAGTCTATGAGATCTGCAGATCATCAAACACACCTTGTTTAACTGACATTCATCTGCAGATCTGAAAATCCATCCTGGTGGATCTGATCTGCAGATGAATGTCTGTTAAACAAGGTGTGTATGATGATCTGCAGATATCAGACTATGAATGCATTTTGCAGGAATGGATCTTTTGAATGGCTACACAGCATCTTTGTGTGCAGCATCTTGCAAAGATTTCTGTCTGATGGGGAGTTCAGCTCCATAGAATAGACTGTAGGTATGGCTCTCATACTACATGGAAGGGGGTAAAATTGGTCTGTGATCTTTCATTTTCCAAAGACTATGGTCTGATGTGTGTATGAGCCTTAAGTCACACCAAGAACAAGCATGCAGCCAAAATGATTCAGAAAGCCTGATCTGCATGTTTATTTAGGGCCAGGGAATTGAGCCTTCTACACATGCTATATGGTTCATGCTGAGCTGGCTGATCAAGGGGCCTTCTTTGCTGAAAATCTAGGGTTGTGTACAGTGGATCCCGATCTCCTTTGTTGCATTGCTGGTCAGCCTGGTGAACTGTGCAGGAAAAGACATCGTTCTACTTACCCACCCACTTAAGGTGGCCACTAACAGTCCAGAATTTCTGATCGCTGGAATGATTTTTCGCTAGAAATTTATCGGATTGGTTGTAAATCTCCATTGTTGGGTACAAACGAATATTAACAATTATAAATATAGCTTGAATTTTGGTGAAACCAAAATTAGGATTTTCTTCTTGGTTGTGATAGATAGGAAGCAAATATTGGTTCGTTGATGGTATAGTGAACGATATTTCTTCCGATTAGAATTATCCGATCGCACGAACGATTTTTCGTTACAAACTGGATCGTTAGTAGCCACCTTTAATTGTACGCCCCCGCAGTCAGCCCTCTGCCATAGCTACAGAACATCCTTGTAAGGCTTCGGGTTCAAAACGGTCAAAGGGATCAAGTCCTGATCCCCGTGGGTAATAAAAGCCTGGCAAGTAGACTTTTTGCAGGTTGGCGTTTTTTTTTTTTTAAAGCAAGTCAGAAACCGAGCCATCCATATTCCAAGCTTCAGGGTTCTGAGAAGGAGATGCAACTACCAACTTCACAATACAGCCTTGTAGTTTCCTCTCACAACTCTGGTTTTACAAGCTGTTGGTGGAGGTTTCATGTAAGGAACAATAAAACAAGATCAGCCTTGGGGTAAATGTGAGTTGCAAGCAGGTGTGTGTACAAGAGATGGCACTGATCCGAGTACACACTGCTCCTGGATTAAGGGTGTACACTGCAACCTTCATGTCAATAAAACCTCTTACAAGATTGACAACATTTCTGTGCAAGACTATGGAGCAAGGACTGAACTGAGCATTTATGTAGAAGATTTTCGGACTATCCAGCAGTACAGTTCCTAACTTCAGTCAATACTAGTTAGTCATTTAGTTTTGGAAAGGACACCACACATGTTTTGCAATTTCAAAGAAAACCGTTAAAAGAAAAATTTAAAAAAAAAAAAAAAAATTGTCACATTGCAATCTAATGTCCTCATCAAAAACAGACCATGGCCAATTTTGGCAGAAGCCAATTAACTTGCCAGTAGGTTTTAGGAATGAGACAAAAACCCTCAGCAACTGCAGGAAACCTACACAAGCATACGGGGGGAAAAAAAAATACAAACTCCATGCACATGGTATCAATGGAAGGGAAATAACCTGCCTAGCTTTTCAGTAACCTAGTGGTGTTCTTATATGGAGATGGCTGAGGCCAAGGCCGATGTCTTTTGCCGAATCCCTAAGGGCCCGATTCCACTATACCTAAGCAAATCCACACAGAAAAAAGTCTGGATTCGCATGCGCATACAAATGCATTTGCAGGAGTTTCTCATGCGAATTCCCATGCGTATGCGTATTTCTTTTATTAAATTATATTTTACCATCTCCATTCATTACTATTGACTTCCACATGCGTAAACACGTATGCGGAAATGCACACCCCGTTAACACGAAAGCGCAGAGAATTCTGACAGAGGCGGCCTTTTTTTTTCCGCCTGCGGGGGTAAGTGAATTTCTCCTTTAATGGAAACAGGCCCATTGACTTGTATAGGTCATGCAAATCTGCATGCAGATGCATGTTAGTGGAAACGGGCCCTAAAACTTAAAGGGGAACTGAAGAGAGAGGTATATGGAGGCTGTCATGTTTATTTCCTTTTAATCAATACCAGTTGCCTGGCAGCCCTGCTGGTCTATTTCTCTGCAGTAGTATCTGATTAAAACCAGAAACAAGCATGCAGCTAGTCTTGTCAGATCAGACTTATAAGTCTGAACCACTGAAACACCTGATCTGCTGCATACTTGTTCAGGGGCTATGGCTAATAGTATTAGAGGCAGAGGATCAGCAGGGCTGCCAGGCAACTGGTATTGTCTAAAAGGAAATAAACATGACAGTCTCCATATACCTCTCTCTTCAGTTCCCCTTTAAGTACAGACTTTCAATTATAGCTCAAAATTATCTTTACAGGTGGCACTTTAGAGGCGAGCACCGTGCAGACACTGAGGGTTTTCGAGAGCTGAAACTACACTGGAGCATTCCTGGAGTTAAAATGACCCTGTAATGAGAAGGATATCGAGACTGCACCATTTCCTTAAAGGACAACTGAAGTGAGAGGGATATGGAGGCTGCCATATTTATTTCATTTTCGACAATACCAGTTACCTAGTAGCCCTGCTGATATATTTGGCTCCAGTAGAGTTAAGAACACCAAAAACACCGAAACAAGCTTGTTCAGGGTCTGTGGATAACATTATTAGAGGCAGAGGATCAATACGATAGCCAGGCAACTGGTGTTGCTTAAAAGGCAATAAATATGGCAGCCTCCACATACCTGTCCTTATAGTTGTCCCTTAAAAAGCAATGCCAGTGTGCCGATTCTCTTGCAATACACACAAAACCAGATCAAGTGTTAGGGCCAGTTTCCATTGTGTTCGGCATGCATCTTGTGAGACGCAATGCCGGCACAGCTGTGATCTAAGACACAGCCAAATCCCAAATGCAGCCGTCTAATGTGTTTTCCACATGCAAATCGGACGGTAGCCTACATCAATAGGCTGTGCTTCCCTGTACGAATTTGCATGCGGGGAAATGCAAGTTTGCATAAAAGGAAACAGGCCCCAAGTTTGTCTACACCAGGTTTCAGGTGAGCGACACTAATAAAGCCAGATAAAAAAACAAAAAACTGCAGAACAGCCAGGCAACTGGCATGGCTTAAAGTGAAATAAATATGGAAGCCTCCATATCCCCCTCACAAGAGAGTCAAAAAAAAAAAAAAAAAAAAAACCTGTCGTGGCATTGTGGGGCATCTGATTAAATGCTAGATTCTTCAGTTTCCTCTAGCAAGTGTACAAGGCTTAAGACAAGATAAAAGCCTATGATAGAAATACCGTTAACATGGAGATCTGTTGCACAGTCATGTGACAAACACTGCGTGCGTCCGCCCGCCCGTGCGTCTGCGCCCGCGTCCACACACCCACCTGCATTTCTTTTGCGGGCCTCACTCCTGTCCTCTCACATCTGCTGATTTGTGCATCAGATTTGCCCCCCACCTTTCAGCTGTTCAGCTATTAATGTGGCCATACATCAGCTGACCAACCAATCGACCATCCAATTCGATTATTATAATCGAATTGTGTGAAAATTGGTGCTGCCAAGTGCATGCCCGACCTACAAAGCAAACAATTTCGGGATGGAAATTGGCCGCATGGTGATCGCGCATGCTGCAAGATTTGTGAACGAGCGACGAGACAACGAAACCCCTGCCGCCGCAATGTATGAAGGTATCTAGTGTGTGCATTTATACATTACCTGTTTGGTGTCAGCCTCTATGCGGTTTCCGTACAACTCGCTGGGTTCTACATACACACCGGTGGCGCATAGTGTCTGATGTCAGACGCTATGCGCCACTAGCGTGTATGCAGCTGTTACCCGGCGAGATGGACGGACACCGTGCGGAAGCCGCTACAGGACAGGTAATGTATAAATGCACACACTACATAAATGTATACATTTTGGGGGCAGCGGCGGGGCGGACGCAGCAGGTACAGCCAATTCCCTGATGATTTCATGCTGAAATCTGACGGGAATAGGCCTGTAGTGTATGGGCAGATTCGACCAAGAGACAAATTTATAATCAAATCGGATCATAGAAATTTGTCTCTTGGTCGAATCTGCCCATAATTTTCTTATGTATGGCCACCTTTAGTAATTGTCTTTGTGGGGTGTACACTACTTAGCATAAGTGGGTTTATGTCTGTGTTGTGTCTAATGGTAGCCATACACCTAGCGATGTATAGGCAGATTCGACCAAGAGACAAATCTCTCTCTTATCGAATCTGATAAGACAGATCTGTCAGCTGCCCATACACCACTAGGTAGGGGGAGGAGAGGAGGCAGAGCTGAAGCCAGCGGAGTATTCTGGTAAATTGCCCAATAAAAGTTGCGCCCGGCTAACAGAAAAGTACCTAAAATTCATGAACATTTTACCTTCTGTTTTGTGCAAGTATCTAGATTTCTCTGCTTTTAGTGACTTATTAGGAGTCTATTACATCCAAGCATACCATTGCCATGGATTCCTGAAGGTTTATGAAAAAGTTACAGCAGCTGACTGAAGTTGAAAAAAATATCATGAGAATATCATTAGGAGACATGTTCTAGTTATTTTTGTAGTAAAATGTAGTAACCTTTAAACTGTGATGAATGTAGGCTGAGCGACATTACGAGAATGGATGAGGAAATTAGCAGCTCTTACTATACAATGTCTCTTGCGCAACCCACCTAGAACGTAACGGACATTCTGAGTAGGTCTCTCTGAGTAGGTCTGTGTCATGCAACTTCTACTCATTCTGAAAATATACACTTCCGATTTCTATTCGGATAGAAGAGACAAAAAAAAAAGTACCGGTAGATGCAAAAATTCTTTGAACATTACTAAGAAGGTAGGAACACCCTACCGTCACAAAATCCCACACAAATTGCAAATGCATTGTAAGGAAAGTGGGTGTACTGAATGCAGACTGCTTGTTTCAAAGAAACTAGTAAGTTCAGGTAAAACAGGTGTGGTAACGTTAAAATACAGCAGGAGGGACTGCTGCCAAGATTAAAGGCAATCTGAGGTGAGAGGGATATGGCTGGCACTTATTTTAAAGAATGAAAATTGTCCAGCTATACTGTTGAGCTTGTGCTTCAAAATGACTGGTACACACCATGCAATTCCCCGTGAGACAGATGGGTCTAAACAATAATTTCCAGCAGGTCCGATTAGATTTTTGATAGTTTTTCTGATTGATTTTTATAGAGATGTTCAGGAAAAAAGAAAAAAAAAATCGATCAGAAAGCAATCGGACCTGTTGGAGATAATCAATCTGACCTGTCTATCTGAAATCACATGGTGTGTACCAGGCATAAAGGTAGCCATACACTGGTCGATTTGCCATCAGATTCGACCAACAGATAGATCCCTCTCTGATCGAATCTGATCAGAGAGGGATCGTATGGCTGCCTTTACTGCACACAGATTGTGAACCGATTTCAGCCTGAAACCGTTCACAATCTGTTGTGGTGGTGGTGGTGCTGCTGCTGCCGCCACCGCTCCCCCTCCCCCTGCCGCATACATTATCTGCTCCGCCGGCGCGACCGCCCCCGGTCACCGCTGCTCCGTCTCCGGCATGCTTTACTTCTTCCTGCCCGGCAGGAAGTTTAAACAGTAGAGCGCCCTCTACTGTTTAAACTTCCTGCCGGGCAGGAGGAACTGAAGCATGCCGGAGACCAGAGTGGAGAAGAAGCAGCGGTGACAGCGGGGGCAGTAGCGCCGGCGGAGCAGGTAATGTATTGCCTCTCTATTGCGTCGGTCGTCGGGCACTCGAACGCTGCTAGCGACGCGCTCGCTACCCGTGGGCGATCGACGGTAATTTTCCGCACGGAGCGATCGGACGAAATGGATCGAAATTCGGCGTGTAGCGCGAGCGATTGGCAGCAGATTCGATCCCAGTGATCGAATCTGCTGTCGAAACGGTGGCAAATCGGGCCAGTGTATGGCCAGCTTAAGGCTTTCAGAGGCCTAGTGCACACCAGAGCGGTTCTGCTGCGGTTTGCGATCCGCTTGCGGGTGCGGATCAGCTAGGGTAATGTATTTCAATGGGCTGGTGCACACCAGAGCGGGAGGCGTTTTGCAGAAGCGCATACTCCCGGGCTGCTGCAGATTTTGGATTGCGGGTGCGTTTCTGCCTCAATGTTAAGTATAGGAAAAACGCAAACCGCTCTGAAAAACGGAACTTCAGAGCGGTTTGCCAGGCGTTTTTTGTTACAGTAGCTGTTCAGTAACAGCTTTACTGTAACAATACATGAAATCTACTACACCAAAAACTCTTCACAAAACCACAAAATGCTAGCTGAAACGCTACAGAAAAAGAAAAAGCGTTTCAAAATCTGCTAGCATTTTGCGGATCTGCTAGCATTTTGCGGATCTGCTAGTGTTTTTTGGTGTGCACCAGGCCAGATATAGACCCTGACAAAGTAGGTAGATTTGGTCTCACGTGTAGTATAAAAATACAAATGCTTTATTTATTCAAACATGGGGAAGATAAAACAGGGATAAAAATAAAAGGAAGGAATGTTGCGGAGTCATAAACAGCATTGTTCATGGCCGGCCATACAATCAGCACACATCACTCACACCAATCATACCATCATTCCCCTGTCTATGGGTCTCAGCGCTGAGATTTGTTAGAAAAAATAACAGTAGTAAAAGGCTGGAAGCAAGTCCATAAATCCTCATATAGTGTTCTAATATATTAATGTCCATGCACATAATCATAGAGCAAAATCGTGTTTCATGCTGATAATCATCGCCAGAAGATATGCGAAGCACATATGTTGTAATGGTTTCAGCAAGCTTTGAGATCAATACATAGCCATGCATATACAACAAGTCATGCTAGTCCAACTTCTTCAAGCGTCAACAAGCGACATATAAACGTGCATAGCAAGACATTAATGGGTGGATCTCACCGGCTTCAGTGTAGACTTCCACAGCGCTGTTTGAGACATTCCTGGGCTGAGTAGGTATGTGGATAGTAACGTTGGGGGCCCCCCTGGTTAGGTCGCCATCTATTGCAGGCTGTCAGCAGGCATGCCGTGGGATTCAAGCCGGCTGGCGTCCCAGCAAGGCAGCGGTGATACTCTCCACGCTGTTCTGGATAGAGTATGCGCTCTGCTTACAGCTAAGGCTCCTGGGTAGGGTAGTTTCCTGTGAGGAATAGTCAGGACGGCCAGACGTCGCTTTGACTCCGCCCACCGACGCGTTTCACGCCGTGGGCGTTTCTTCAGGGTGTAATTCCCTCCCTCTCGTGCATTTACTTATATTGTGTCAGAGTCTCCTCCTCTCTTGGGTATGTTCCTCAGCTATTGGTCAATCTTCGCTACAGTCATAGTAGCTGCTGGCAATCAGCTGGGATAGGTATGACTAACGTAGGTTTATACAGTGCAGTAAGGCAATGAAATGTTGGTCAGGCAGCTTGAATTTTTACTCCGCGTAGGGTGAATATAATTTACAACTCAGTGGGTAGTTTGTCATAGTATAGGACATTGTTCTCCTATCAAGGATGTTGCCACATGGAGGTTAAAAGGCTGTTTTTTGGCTGCATGTTTGTTGTATATCTCTCATTTAAAGGGGAACTTACACATAGGATCATTGAACAGTTTCAGAGCCAGGTTGGGAAATATTAACTAATTAGAACACCAATCATCATACAGTGCACTCTCATCACATATACACTGTCATCAATATGCATTCAGACGCAGGAATGCCCTCAGGTCCAATTCCCTGTTGAGGCCATGCGGATACAGGGTGTTTAACCTGTGTATCCACATGGCCTCCTTACAGTACAGGACATCATCATAGTCTCCCCTCCTGCTCGAAATGTTTAGCCTATAGATGCCCTTTACCTTAGTGCCTGTCAGATCACTGTTATGAAATTGGGCATAATGTGTTGCCAAAAAGCTTTTTCCTTCATTATTGTCTTCAATCAGGCGCAAGTGCTCTAAGACCCTATCTTTCATCATTCTTTTTGTTTTTCCTACATATTTTAATCCACAAGGACACTCAATCATATATATGACTTTCTCAGTTAGGCAATTTATGTGTGATCTTATTTCATATTTGTTTTGGCCTGAGCTGTCATAGAAGTTCTTATTGTCCTTACGGTCTATAAATGGGCATAACTTGCACCCAGAGCATCTGTAAGTCCCATTAGGAATATGTTTGTCTAGCCAAGTGGCTGTATCTCTCTTATATTCACTTTTTACTAATTTATCACGAAGATTGGGTGCGCGTTTAGCTGTCATCAATGGTCTAGGTCCAACTATCTTTAGAATTTCTGGGGATGCAGTTAAAATGTTCCAATTCTTTTCAAAAATATTGCGTAGAGATTCCCAATGGGACCCATAGGTGCTAATCAAGCGCAAGTAACTGTCATCTTCTCTTTTTGTGGTTTCTCGTCTATTTAGCAAATCGATTCTGTCCACTTCCCATGCCTTCCGCAGAGCCCTGCGTAGGGTACGGTGTGGATATCCTCTTTGTCTAAAGCGATCATACATTGATCTAGCTTCCAAACGGAAATTATCGTCATTGGAACAATTTCGTCGTAATCTGATGAATTGTCCATACGGCACCCCCCTAATAAGAGGGGGAGGGTGATGACTGGATGCATGAAGCAGGCTATTACCTGCTGTCGGTTTGCGAAAAGTAGAGGTAGATAGTCTATTTCCCTCGACTCTTAGCTGTAAGTCCAGAAAACTCAGTGTGTGGTCATTCACTGTATATGTTAATTTAATGTTTTTATCATTTTGGTTAAGTCTTGATATGAAGTTTTTAAGTTCCTCTTCATTTCCGGTCCAGACCAAGAGCACGTCATCTATATAGCGAAGCCATAGGGCGGCATGGGCCCGAAAGTCCGGGTCACCATAGACAATCTGATGTTCCCAAAATCCCAAATGAAGGCAGACATAAGCCGGGGCTCATGCCGCCCCCATTGACGTGCCCCTGGTCTGCCTATAGAAGGTTCCATCGAAGGAAAAGCAATTTAAGTGCAGGATTAAATCCACCGCATCAAAAATAAATTGATTAAAATCAGCAAATTCAGGGTAGTGACCCTGTAGAAAGAACTGTGTAGCCCGGAGTCCCTCCTCATGCGGAATCGACGTGTATAATGATTCCACGTCGATTCCGACGAGGGACCCCGGGGAAATCATCAGGTCTCTGAGCACATCCAAGAGATTCTTGGTGTCAAGAACAAAGGATGGTAATTGGCTCACCAGCGGTTTTAAGCGTTCATCTATATATTTGCCCAAACGTTGTGTTGATGAACGAGACTACATGAAAGTTGATATCTATAATATCCCTACTTTTTACACTATACCTAAAGTTCATAAGAATATGACTAAACCACCGGGCCGCCCGATTGTGGCAGGTATAGGTGGCCCCACACAACGTTTGGGCAAATATATAGATGAACGCTTAAAACCGCTGGTGAGCCAATTACCATCCTTTGTTCTTGACACCAAGAATCTCTTGGATGTGCTCAGAGAGCTGATGATTTCCCCGGGGTCCCTCCTTGTCGGAATCGACGTGGAATCATTATACACGTCGATTCCGCATGAGGAGGGACTCCGGGCTACACAGTTCTTTCTACAGGGTCACTACCCTGAATTTGCTGATTTTAATCAATTTATTTTTGATGCGGTGGATTTAATCCTGCACTTAAATTGCTTTTCCTTCGATGGAACCTTCTATAGGCAGACCAGGGGCACGTCAATGGGGGCGGCATGTGCCCCGGCTTATGTCTGCCTTCATTTGGGATTTTGGGAACATCAGATTGTCTATGGTGACCCGGACTTTCGGGCCCATGCCGCCCTATGGCTTCGCTATATAGATGACGTGCTCTTGGTCTGGACCGGAAATGAAGAGGAACTTAAAAACTTCATATCAAGACTTAACCAAAATGATAAAAACATTAAATTAACATATACAGTGAATGACCACACACTGAGTTTTCTGGACTTACAGCTAAGAGTCGAGGGAAATAGACTATCTACCTCTACTTTTCGCAAACCGACAGCAGGTAATAGCCTGCTTCATGCATCCAGTCATCACCCTCCCCCTCTTATTAGGGGGGTGCCGTATGGACAATTCATCAGATTACGACGAAATTGTTCCAATGACGATAATTTCCGTTTGGAAGCTAGATCAATGTATGATCGCTTTAGACAAAGAGGATATCCACACCGTACCCTACGCAGGGCTCTGCGGAAGGCATGGGAAGTGGACAGAATCGATTTGCTAAATAGACGAGAAACCACAAAAAGAGAAGATGACAGTTACTTGCGCTTGATTAGCACCTATGGGTCCCATTGGGAATCTCTACGCAATATTTTTGAAAAGAATTGGAACATTTTAACTGCATCCCCAGAAATTCTAAAGATAGTTGGACCTAGACCATTGATGACAGCTAAACGCGCACCCAATCTTCGTGATAAATTAGTAAAAAGTGAATATAAGAGAGATACAGCCACTTGGCTAGACAAACATATTCCTAATGGGACTTACAGATGCTCTGGGTGCAAGTTATGCCCATTTATAGACCGTAAGGACAATAAGAACTTCTATGACAGCTCAGGCCAAAACAAATATGAAATAAGATCACACATAAATTGCCTAACTGAGAAAGTCATATATATGATTGAGTGTCCTTGTGGATTAAAATATGTAGGAAAAACAAAAAGAATGATGAAAGATAGGGTCTTAGAGCACTTGCGCCTGATTGAAGACAATAATGAAGGAAAAAGCTTTTTGGCAACACATTATGCCCAATTTCATAACAGTGATCTGACAGGCACTAAGGTAAAGGGCATCTATAGGCTAAACGTTTCGAGCAGGGGGGGAGACTATGATGATGTCCTGTACTGTAAGGAGGCCATGTGGATACACAGGTTAAACACCCTGTATCCGCATGGCCTCAACAGGGAATTGGACCTGAGGGCATTCCTGCGTCTGAATGCATATTGATGACAGTGTATATGTGATGAGAGTGCACTGTATGATGATTGGTGTTCTAATTAGTTAATATTTCCCAACCTGGCTCTGAAACTGTTCAATGATCCTATGTGTAAGTTCCCCTTTAAATGAGAGATATACAACAAACATGCAGCCAAAAAACAGCCTTTTAACCTCCATGTGGCAACATCCTTGATAGGAGAACAATGTCCTATACTATGACAAACTACCCACTGAGTTGTAAATTATATTCACCCTACGCGGAGTAAAAATTCAAGCTGCCTGACCAACATTTCATTGCCTTACTGCACTGTATAAACCTACGTTAGTCATACCTATCCCAGCTGATTGCCAGCAGCTACTATGACTGTAGCGAAGATTGACCAATAGCTGAGGAACATACCCAAGAGAGGAGGAGACTCTGACACAATATAAGTAAATGCACGAGAGGGAGGGAATTACACCCTGAAGAAACGCCCACGGCGTGAAACGCGTCGGTGGGCGGAGTCAAAGCGACGTCTGGCCGTCCTGACTATTCCTCACAGGAAACTACCCTACCCAGGAGCCTTAGCTGTAAGCAGAGCGCATACTCTATCCAGAACAGCGTGGAGAGTATCACCGCTGCCTTGCTGGGACGCCAGCCGGCTTGAATCCCACGGCATGCCTGCTGACAGCCTGCAATAGATGGCGACCTAACCAGGGGGGCCCCCAACGTTACTATCCACATACCTACTCAGCCCAGGAATGTCTCAAACAGCGCTGTGGAAGTCTACACTGAAGCCGGTGAGATCCACCCATTAATGTCTTGCTATGCACGTTTATATGTCGCTTGTTGACGCTTGAAGAAGTTGGACTAGCATGACTTGTTGTATATGCATGGCTATGTATTGATCTCAAAGCTTGCTGAAACCATTACAACATATGTGCTTCGCATATCTTCTGGCGATGATTATCAGCATGAAACACGATTTTGCTCTATGATTATGTGCATGGACATTAATATATTAGAACACTATATGAGGATTTATGGACTTGCTTCCAGCCTTTTACTACTGTTATTTTTTCTAACAAATCTCAGCGCTGAGACCCATAGACAGGGGAATGATGGTATGATTGGTGTGAGTGATGTGTGCTGATTGTATGGCCGGCCATGAACAATGCTGTTTATGACTCCGCAACATTCCTTCCTTTTATTTTTATCCCTGTTTTATCTTCCCCATGTTTGAATAAATAAAGCATTTGTATTTTTATATTACACGTGAGACCAAATCTACCTACTTTGTTTGAAGTTATCATTAACTGGTTGTGTTATAGGCAGATTGATGGGACTGTATTTTTTGCATTGGAACTGGAGGTCTTTTCAAGACCCCATATCCATGTATACTTAATCTACTCTCTGCATTTATTATCCGTTCAATTCTTGCAGATATAGACCCTGAACAAGCATGCAGATCAAGTCTGACTGGACAAGTAACATTTGTTTCAGGTGTGTGATACAGACACAGATACCAGAAAGATCAAGAAGACTGCCAGGCAACTGCAGTGTTCTCCCCAGAAACTTTTTCCAGATGGATGGCACGAAAAAGTAGCCGGGTGGGGTGCAACAGGGGAATGCAGGGCCAACTCAACTCTGCTTACAGTATCTCCTGGGTCCTTAACCCTTTTTAAACCATCTACAATTAGCATGCATGCGTTACCCACACACATACAATTCACTGCAGTGAATAAATATTAAATGGAAAGAGAAAATGTTGGGCCCAAAACAAAGACATGCGCTAGTTCAAAACTTAATTATAAAAAATAAAAAAATATTAAATCAATAGCGGAAAAAAAGAGCTTTCCACAACTATTTGTTTTGGGCCCAATATTGTCTTTTTCCATTTAAAGGATACGCGAAGTGACGTGACATGATGAGATAGATGTGTATGTACAGTGACTAGCATACAAATAACTATGTCGTGTTCCTTTTTTTTCCTTTCTCTGCCTGAAAGTTAAATTTTAGGTATGTAAGTGGCTGAATCAGTCCTGACTCAGACAGGAACTGACTACAGTGTGACCCTCACTGATAAGAAATTCCAGCTATAAAACACAGAGCAAGAAAGATAAAAAGGGGAATGTCTTATCATTGAGGGTCACACTGTAGTCACTTCCTGTCAGGACTGAGTCAGCCACTTCCATACCTGATATTTAACGCTTTCAGGCAGAGAAAGAAAAAAAAAAAAACACCATAGTTATTTGTGTGCTAGGCACTGTACATACACAGGTCTATCATTATGTCACTTCGGTTAGCCTTTAATATTCATTCACTGCAGTGAATTGTAGGTGTGTGGGTAACGCATGCATGTTAATTGTAGATGGTTTAAAAAGGGTTAAAGGGAACCAGAGACGAAGCACCCTTGTGTATTTTACCATGTATATCAGTAAGAACATTAGAGAAAACACTTACCATGCTCTCTGTTTCATCCTCACTGCTAAAAGTGTGTTATCAGCAGTCATAAGAATCCCAGACTGAGCATTCAATCTGGCTTTGCTGGGAATGGTTATTGCTGAGCCACAAGGGGGCAGGCTTGGGCTTGAAAAGACACCACAGAAGACAGACTCAGCTATAATCTTTCCGTAGCAAAGCTAGACTGAGCAGCCTGAGTGCTCAGTCGGGGATTCTAACAGTCAGATTAAACACAGAACAATGAAACAAAGAGCAGATTAGGTGTTTACTGTCATGTTCCCACTGATTTATAAGGTAAAATACAAGAGGGTGCTTCATCTGGTTCTCTTTAAGGACCCAGAACACTGAACTGGTTTGGTTTAAGGCTAGTTTCACACCAGGACGTTGCGTTTTAGGGGACGTTATGGTCGCATAACGTGCCCCTAACGCAACGCCTGGTGCTCTCTAAGGTGGACGTCAGAGTGAGCCGAGTTGTGCAGCTCACTCTGGCGTCCGTGATGCGTACTCTTGTGCGCATGCAGCATCACGTGGTCCTGCCGGCCAATCGCTGCACAGAGCAGCCGCTCCAGGAAGTAAACACTGCACGTCACTGAGTGCAGTGAATATTAATTAGCCATGTGCCTGGCCGATCTCCGCTCCTCCCCAACGTTACTGAGCATGTGCAAGCAGTCTAACGCGGCTCTGCCGCTTAGAAAGTACTGCATGCAGTACGTTGTCTGGTGGCGCAGCGTTACTATGTAACGCAACGTGGGCACTGTGAACAGCCCATTGATTTTTCATTGCTGTGCGGTGGGGTGCGTTACAGGCTGCTCTAACGTGCGCCTGTAACGTCCCACTGTGAAACCAGCCTAAAAGGAAATAAATAGGGCAGTATCTGTATGTGTCACCTCAGGATCCCAGAAATCCTGTCAATAGCATTAACAATACAAAATGATAAATGAGCAAGAGAAGGTATGATCAAAGTCGGGTTTTTCTGAATGCTCCACACAGCGATGGGCTGAGTAGAAAGCAAGTCAAATTCAGAATTAAAATGAGGCTTAATCAATGCAGGTGTGAGTACGGGAGACAGGGGGTTACTTACCCAGAAGTCCATTGGCTTCTATGCATCTCAATCCACTCGCATGTGATCTATAGCAGTGTTTCTCAACATTTTATTGATATGTACCCCTTTTAAAACCCTGTACACACCAAGTACCCCCTGGCATAGTAAACATTATCACAAGTACCCCTTGACAAATATATATTTAATCGTAGTACATTATAATTGGTTCTAAACAATTTCCAAGCATTTACTATTGCTTTTAATTAGCTAAAATACTGATTTGGTGTTGTTTTTGGTGGCTTTTAGGACCATTGTAGTCCCTTACACACTCCAATGAGTTCTGGGTCACCATGAGCTTGCTGGTTAGTCTGTACCTCTCGGTTTACAAGCCCTACTCCATAGAGCCAAATTAATCCATGCCATGCACTGATGAGGATCAAACAATCCGAAACAGTCTGTATGCATGTTGGATTATTATGGCTCTGTACAATTTAACAAGCTGACACATCATTGCAATCCAGCGGTTCTGGAGGTGTGTTTAGCTTCTAAGGGTACAATGGTTAATTTGCATATATTCAGCAGTGGTGCTCTGGGAGACATCTCGAGCTCACTCCAACCTGAATTATCGCAAATTCTTTCTGTTTTAGGAAAGCAAATTTTTGTTTTGGTGTTGTTTTCTAAAACTCTAAGTTTGTTATTCTTGGTTAAGTATATCAAGCCCGAGTACCCCCTGGAACCATCAGAAGTACCCCCTGGGGTACGCGTACCGCATGTTGAGAACCTATGATCTATAGGACGAGTTCCAAGACTTGCTACCACACTTCCTCCAAGCCAGAAGGAGGAAGTGCAGCGAGTGGTGCAACACGTCCCATAGGTCACATGCAAGTGGATGAAGACACATAGAAGCTGATGGACTTCTAGGTAAGTAACCCCCTGTGTCCCGTGCTCACACCTGCGTTAATTAAGCCTCATTTTAATCCCAAATTCGAATGGCTTTCTATTTGGAAGCCCATCTCTGGCTCCACATTCAGTGGAAATCTATACTTTGCCCAGGTTGCAGCTCATGCATCAGCCACCCACAGCTCAAAATACTATGTGCACACAATACATCGCTTTATACAGGCACAGAAAGTCTATCATGTGCATTTCACTTCCACAGTGTAAAAATGACAGCTGGTTCCACGAAAACGACTGTCATACGGTTTGTTTATTTTGTTTTTTGTTCACAGGGCCAGTTTGTAAACAAAATGTAACTGGGTGCTATGAGCAGTAATCACAAATATTTAAAGCATACACAGGGCTGTGGAGTCCATGCAAAAATCATGGGACTCCCCAGTTTATGAAACCACAGACCTGACTTACAGTTTTGTTTCGCTCACCAGGAGATCTGTGCTATAGTAATTAAGGACCAATTACTATAGCCCATTAATCTGGTCACTAATATCAGACATGATGACTAGTAAATGTTACCGGATCCCTGAGGCAACAGTTTGTGGGTTAGTGATGTACAGACATCACACGGCTGTTGCTATCAAGGTAGGACAACAGCACAACGCTGGCACTCCAGATCTCTTGGTGAGGCTTCATGGCCACACACTAGGTTCTCGGTAGAGACTGCCCCGACTGACCGCCTTTTGCAGAGAACCTGTTAGCATCTGTATAAGCCTGAGGCCTCTTTCACAGTGCGACGTTAAAGTCGCACGTTGAAACAACATTTAGGCAGAATAACTTACTGCAATGAAAAATCAATGCCCCATTCGCAGTGCACACGCAGTGTCCAACGCTGCACGTTAAGTTAAAGTGCTGCATGCAGTGCGTTATACACATTATTAGCTGCGTTTGACAGTTTGCACATGCTCAGTAATGACTTGGAAGCATACTTTTCATTGCTTGTATGCTCTACTGTATGCGACAATAACAGGGCATTACTTTTTGGGGGGCGTTGCGTTGTAATTTGTGTTGCGGGTTTAACGTCGCATCAATAACGCAACGTCCTGTCAAAAAGGCCATAATGTTTTAAAAAATGTAAATAAAATCTTCTGGGCTCTCAACTCTTCCTGCAGCATCTAGTCTGCCGCAGGGTGATGGGCCGATGTAGGCATTTTGACCTTTGCATTTATGCTTCGTTTAATGAATTGTTTTTAGCACCTCTGAGTACACATAATATAGTTACAACCTCCTCTGGTGACACCAGCATTTGTGAAGCGGAAGCTGATTTTCCAGTTTTAACTGAACTTCTGGCCTAAACTGAGTAATTACTCACACCCTCTGCTGTCCTAAGGCAGTGTGCAAATCACTTGTCCAACGTATGAGCACTTATCTCCTAAAACCGTTATTCTAGTATCTGAATATCTCAAGGGGGAGTTCTGCAGCTGCAGTACACATTTGTTGTTGAAGAGTAAAGCTTTAAAAAAAAGGTAAATAAAATCTTCTGGGCTCGCAACCCTTCTTGCAACATTTTGTCTGCCGCAGGGCTATGGGCTGTTGAAGGTATTTTGACCTTTTACACAGCTTAGCATTTATGTTCAGTTTAAGATTTATTATTTTAACACCTCTGTTTACACATAACACAGTCACAAGCACATCAGCTTACACCAGCACTTGTAAAGTTGAAGCTGATTTTCATGTTTTGCCAACTGCATGTTGGCTGCAGTGTTGTAGGGACTTGGGCTATGTGCACAGCAGTGCATGGGACAATATAATCACAATGCCAATGCAATGCAATTATTTTAAGGCGGGGCCACACGCCAGAAGTCGGGTGGTTCTGGGTCTTCAGGATGAGGGACAAGGCAGCGCAGGCAACTACAGTATATATTATATACACGCATACACTATACAATAAAATTTAGATAGACATATACATACATGCATGCATGCAAACCCCCCCCCCCCCCCCCCCCCCAGATGAGACAAAACCACTAGTGGAGTTACCCTTTAAACTATGGGGGTTAGTGTCAGCAAAGGGTATAAAAAAAAAATGAGTAAACAATTCAGCTAAACAATCCCCACACAACTGATACATCACTTCATGATGTATGGATCTTTTCATTTAAGCACTCAGATGAAAATATAGGTTCACAGCCAATGCGATTATGAGGAACTTGCACCACTCAACACCGCGGCCAGCTCCACTATTACATATCAGCTGCCAGGGAAATAAAAAACCCTCCACTTCTCATCCCATTTTATGCTTCATCCCGTTATAATAATCAGCCTTATTGTCATCCTGAGGATACAGAAGCTGCTGACAAAGTCAGAATACCAGCAAAGTTCTCCATGCCCATCGCTCAATCAAACCCACGCTGTGCCAACAAAATATTTACACTGCAACACTTGGCGATCCAACCAACCCAGGCGTAGCTAAACCACTTCCACGGAGCCAAGCCACAATTTCCCACAGGAAATAAAATAATTAACAAATATTATACACACTGCAGATATTCTGCTACATCAGACACAGAAATAGATCACTATAACCCTTTCTGATAAGAACGCATATAGACACTCAGTGCTGCTGGAGGATTTCCACTATTCAACACGCTTCTCTTGATGTACTCCACAGTGCTGAAGGACTTTGTTCCTTATGTTAACTCACCTCTCCTGATACACTCTGCTGCTGCGGGACTCTTGCTTATTCCACCATATGCCAATCCTGGTATCTTCTGTGCTGCTAGAGGACTTTGCTCCTTCCACTACCTCTCCTTTCCAGAAATGCTCTGTGCTGCTGGAGGACTCTGCTTCTTCCACCATCTACTTCTCCTGATATCCTCTGTGCTGCTGAGGACTCTGCTCCTTTCTTTATGCAACTCTCCCCTCCTGATAGCCCATGTGCTGCTGAGGGACTTCACTTATTCCATTATCTAATTCTATGCTTCTGACATACCCTATCCTGCTAAAGGACAGACCTAGTTTCTTCTGTTAACTCTCCCCTCCTGATACACTCCTGGAGGACTTTGTATCAAATTAAACTCCTGCAGGACTTGGATATACAATAATCTGCAGAACTCCTACATAATCAAATCGATTAGTGTATGCCAACTAACACTCCGCCCCCAAGAGCATTGTTCTCTGCATTTACCTACCTAACGGAATTTGTTCCATCATGCATTGTGCGTCATCCCTCAGCCTGCGTCCATGGCAACAGACGCATTGCTAGCCTATGGGCTGACTGTACAGCACTAAGCCCCAAACTATCGCCCAAGTGATCAAATCCTGATCCATGCAGGCGACAGTACTCGTGTGTGAGTGACATGACTATATAAGGCAGAGATGCTGCAAAGTACTTTTCAATCAGCTTTTATTTTTAAAAACACACTTCCACTGACTTGTATTAAAACTGCAGAAAAATTGCTGTGATCCCGATACACTGTAAAAAAAAAAAAAAAAAAAAAAACTGTAGGAGGTCAGCACTGTATAACTTATCTATGCCGGATAAATCTACTGCTTCCACTTCCTGGGTTTTAAGCTATAGTCTCACACTACATTTTTTTGTTCAAGACAACTGTGGGCAATCTCCCTGGATGAAAATCTAGCATGAGGACAGAGGTCCTGAAATGTCTTTGGCCTGATTCAGTGATCCACTGATACATGCCCAACCACTTCCGGCAGCAGGGTACCTTATGCTCATCCTCCATAAAAAAAACAAAAGAAAAAAACACTATAGGCTATTCAGCAGAGGCCAGGAGTATATATGCACAGCAATCTTTCCTAAACATTTGGTGCCAACAATTATCTGAGCTCTTTCCCACTAGGAGCTGATCCGGGCGTTATGATGGATCACTCCTAGGATGCGGTTAGAAATGCAACACGAGTCTATTGGCTCATTAACTTTCATATTAGACAAAAGCGTTTCAGAGCGTTATGTTGTAACGCATCTGGGAGCTTCGTATCATCCAGCTCTGCATTTTCCCGTCGGGTAAATTAGAACTACCACACCGCAACTTTCCAACGTCACGTCGCAGGTCATAACGCGTGCACGAAATCTGGTTCATGCATGCGTTAATTTAATGTGAAAGAGGCCTCTAGCATGTGTACTAAGCTTTACTATCCAAAAACGAATGTGCAGCTGCAGAACTCCCCCTTGAGACATTCGGATACTAGAATAACGGTATCAGGAGATAAGTGCTCACACATTGGACAAGTGATTTGCACGCTGCCTCAGGACAGAAGTGGTTGTGAGGAACTCCTCACACTTCAGGCCAGCGGTGCAATTACAACTGGGGGGGTTTGAATCGGCTTCCGCTTTACAAATGCTGGTGTGCAGCGTGTCAGTCTCTGCCACTCCCTCGCCTCCTCCATAGCACCGGTCCCCGCCTGCGTCCGTTCTCCCCCCGCTGATTGGAGGGAAGGGACACAGGCGGGGACCAGCGCTATGGAGGAGGCGGGGAGCGGCAGAAACTGACACTTCACATGTAAACAGCCGGCTGCGTGTCACCAGCACGGTGATTGATTTATGGGGACAGCAGAGCGCAGGGGGAAGACTGGGGGAGACAGTATAGCAACAGAGGCTGGGCATTATATGCAGACCCAGCCTCTTTATGCTAACTGGATTCTTAGAACCCACCTCGGGTTCTCTTTAAGCTGTGCAAAGGTACAAAGGTCCATCACCCTGCAGCAGACAAGATGCTAGAGGAAGGGCTGAGAGTCTAGCAGGTTTTATTAACCTATAAAACAATCCTCGCACACAAGTTAGCAGGTTCTTGGCCAAGGCCCTAATGAAAGTCTAGAGGATGTACGGCAGCACTGATGCCCCGCCGAGAGATCTGCTATGCTGGGTCATTTCGGCCGAGCAAATGGCTTTTCCTCCTTACCACTACCGCTTCAAGCCGATCCATCATGCATGTGCTGTTGTCCCTCCTCCCACCTCCATAGCAGCAGGCTAGTGATGAGTCTGTACAGCACTTATCCCTGATCTGTCCCTTTGAAGGAATGAGTCCCAATCCCTGTGGCCAACATGAATTATGCGCACGTACGCACATTTAGCTTAAAGAGACTCCGTAACAAAAATTGCATCCTGTTTTTTTATCATCCTACAAGTTTCAAAAGCTATTCTAATGTGTTCTGGCTTACTACAGCACTTTCTGCTACCACAGTCTCTGTAATAAATCAATGTATCTTTCCCCTGTCAGACTTGTCGGCCTGTGTCTGGAAGGCTGCCAAGTTCTTCAGTGTTGTGGTTCTGTGATGCATCTCCCCCCTTTCAGGCCCCTCTCTGCACACTGCCTGTGTATTATTTAGATTAGTGCAGCTTCTCTCTGCTCTATTATCTTTTACAAGCTGGATAAATCGTCCTCTGAGCTGGCTGGGCTTTCACATACTGAGGAAATTCAGACAAGGGCAAAGCTGTTTGCAGGAAGAAAAGAGCAGCCTGAAACTTCAGTGCATGAGAGATGCAGGGGGAAAGAAACACACAAATGATCTCTTGAGATTCAAAAGGAAGGGTGTAAACAGCCTGCTTGTGTATGGATGTATTTTCTATGTGTGGACATACTGTACATCAACCTACTTCCTGTTTTGGTGGCCATTTTGTTTGTTTATAAACAAACTTTTTAAAACTGTTTTTAACCACTTTTAATGCGGCGAGGAGCGGCGAAATTGTGACAGAGGGTAATAGGAGATGTCCCCTAACGCACTGGTATGTTTACTTTTGTGCGATTTTAACAATACAGATTCTCTTTAAGCTTTAAGTTTGGTGTGATTTACTTATAAACATTCAGATTACTTAACAAATGTAATGTGGTACACACACAAACACACAAAAATGGATCAGTTTGCTGCAACACAAAGTGCCCACCAGCTGCATTTTTTCCTTAGACCACAAAGAAAGCCCATGAAAACGGACAGTGTGTTCCTACAATGCTGGTTGCCTCCTCTGCTTGCCACCACTCAAGTACCCATATGTCCCGGTTCCATTGCTGCTGGCTTCTCCGCTCAGTCCTGAAGCCGATAAAAAGATCGGTGCCTGGCAGAAGCATGGGGCTCCCCAATGAATTGCAAAAGACCAATGGGAATCCTTCACAGGGAGAATGCTCATAGGTTGATGAAGGACCAATGAAAATCCTCCCTGTTGAAGGAGAATTGGTCTATTGTAAACCAATGGGGAGCTCCAGGCCCCTGCCTGCCTCTGGTTTGCTGCGGTAACGAGTGAAGGAATCAGCAGTGGTGGAACCTGGGGGACGTGCGAGTGTTTGCATGGCAATGCTGCAAACAGAGCGGATGCAAAACGAATGGCGCGGACCTGAAATGGAGCGCAGCACATCTCACTCAGGGCCGTATTTAGGCCAAGGCCACCTAGGCCATGGCACCACAGGAGCAAGGGCAACAAAGCAGTAAGCTAAACTGGTGCAGCATTTGCAAGCTTGCAAATGCTGCAATGCATCGAGATCAGGAGAGTGCCTGATCTCCCTGCTGCCAGCCACCTGTGCAGCAGCCACCTTGCTCTCTGTGCACGTTGACGTTGTAGTGGGCGGCTATGGACTTAGGCAGCATTGGAGATGGAGGGAGAAGAGAAAGCTTCTACACTGGAGATGAGCAGAGAAGCGAGTGACACTGATGGCTGCTGTGGTGTGGAGGGTGAGCTGTACTGAAAAAGGGGGAGTGGGAAAGTGAGGGATTAAGGGAGTCATCAGGCTACCTACACTGGAGGTGGTAGGGGAAGGGGTCATCAGGCTACCTATACTAGAGTGAAGGGGATAGGGGTCATCTCGCTACCTATACTAAAGGGGGGGAGGGTGGATGGTGACATTGGCCTTGGGCGGTAAAGAGTGCAAATCCGGCGCGGATCTTACTGTGCAGTTTTGCATTTACTCCAAGTGGGAACCCAAGTCTTACAATGAACCTGATGTGAGAGACATATTGAAGCTGCCATATCAATTTCATTTTAAACAATACCAATTGGCTATCTGGCTGTCTATCCTGCCATATCTGGTCAGTAGGGTCTAATCATGCTAGGTTTTAGATTTCTGTGGAGTTTCTGACTCAATGTTAAAGAGAACCCTAGGTGGGTTCGAACAATGCTATCCGCACACAGAGGCTGGATCTGGCTGCTATACCGATCCCCCCCTGCGCCCCCATACATCACCCAGCCGTGCTGTCGACAGCGTGTTGCAGCCGGCCGTTAACCTCTGTAAGTGTCAGTCTCGCCGCTCCCCCGCCTCCTCCATAGCTCTGGTCCCCGCCCGCGTCCCTTCCCTCCCCGCTGACACGCTTTGTGTCGACAGCACAGCTGGTGATTTATGGGGGCATAAAAAAAAAATCTGCTTCAAAAACTTCTAGCGTTTTGCGGATCTGCTAGAGGTTTTTGGTGTGCACTGGGCCTTACTGTCAGATCAATTATTTCCAGTTTTCTCCCCAGGCTCTTGTAGTTGGGTGCTCCACCCGGCTGTCATTGGCTCACCTCCTCATCCTTCTATACTGTAAGCAGAGTTGCATGGGCTCTGCATTCCCCCCTCACATCCCACCCGGCTACTTTTTCATACCACCCTGCTGGAAAAAAATTCTGGGGAGAACGCCGATTTCCAACATGTCCGATCTGATTTCAAAATAATCTGACAGTAAATTGGTTAGAATATTGTAGGGCTGTGGAGTCTGTACACAAATCCACCGACTGTTAGGATTCCAATGACTCCGACTCCTAATTTGCATATTACAATTTTGTTGATTGAAAGTATGTTACATGAAATGCATCTCTTAACTGCCAACACTTAGGAATTTTAAAAGACAACTGAAGTGAGAGGGATATGGAGGCTGCCATATTTATTCCGTTTTAAGCAATACCAGTTACCTGGCTAGCCGGCTTCTGCCTCTAACACTTTTAGTCATAGGCTAAAACTAGTCCTTGGTAAGAGTACTTGTAGAAGGTACAGACAGGAACAAAGAACATCTATCCACAAGGCTGTGTACTGTCACCACTACTGTTCTCCCTCTATACCAACAATTGCATATCATCCGTGGACTCTGAAAGTCATCAAATTTGCAGATGACACCACTATCATCGGCCTAATTGGTAGCAACGGGGAGCAGGAGTACCGCAGCGAAGTCGAGAGAATCTGTATCTGGTGTAGAGACAACAACCTGGTACTCAACGCTGCAAAGACTGTGGAACTAGTTGTAGACTTCAGGAGGAACCCTCCCCCCCCCTTCCACCGGTCCTCATTGGGGGTACCGAAGTCTCGAGGGTGACATCCGTGCGGTTCCTCGGCACGACTCTCACCAACAACCTGAAGTGGGGGCAGAACACCTCCAAAAGTCAGAAGAAATCTCAGCAGAGGTTGTTCTTCCTGCGTCAACTGAAGAGATTCGGCATGCCCAGGGAACTACTGACCAGCTTTTATACTGCCACTATAGAATCCATCCTCTGCTCCTCAGTCATCGTCTGGCACGCGGGCGCAACGGCCAGGGACAAACACAAACTGCAGAGAGTCATAGCTGATGCAGAGAGAATCATCGGGTCTCCTCTTCCACCTCTTGACCTTCTCCATTCCGCTAGGATGTTGAAGAGGGCCACTGTGATATCCCGCGACCCCTCCCACCCAGGCAGTCGCTACTTTAAGCTGCTTCCACTGGGCCGACGCTACAGCACTATACCATGCAAAACCACCAGACGGAAGAACACCTTCTTCCCCCAAGCAGTTCGGCTGCTGAACTCCAACCTCCCCCTGCCTGGCCCGCCTACCGGCATGCCCTCAGTTGGTTCTGGCCAGCTGCTGAGCTCCATCCTCCCCCTGCCAGGTACGCCTACTGGCAGGCCCTAGCAAGGGGGGCCATCATCACCACCATCATCATTATTATTAATAATCTAATTGGACTGCCCCTGCACGGATGCAACAATGTGCCATGTGTTGACCCAGGACTCGTATACCATTACTGCTGTCTAAATTTTTGTGCATTTTGTTGTGTGTCTTGTTTTCCTATACTATGTCTATGCCATGTGTACCACAAATAATTCCGAATACAGCTCTTGCTGTATTTGGCGAAATAAATCTGATTCTGATTCTATCAGGCCCTAGGCAATGTGACTGTGGGTACATGCAAGAGTGATGTGCAGGTACTCTGCAGGGGAATGAGGGGATGCTTCCTCTATTACACATTCTTCATGCACAATCTGAACATGGATTGCCCTAGGCAATATAACTGTGGGTACATGTAAGAGTGATGTGCAGGTACTCTGCAGGGGAATGAGGGGATTCTTACTCTATTACACATTCTTCATGTACAATCTGAACAAGGTTTATGGGTGATAGACAACACCTCTGTGTTCAATGTGCACAACATTCTCAGTGGATTCCCTGCAGCTCTGTGGGGAGTGCATATGTAGATTATAGTACTACTGTGTAACAAAGTAAACCTGAGACAGAATAAATTAAAGATTTATACATACATGTGGCTTCCCTCCAGCCCCCTTCAGGTTAATCAGTCCCTCACTGTCCTCCTCCGCCGCCACCTGGATCTTCTGCTATGGATCCAGGTACTTGAGCCAGTCGAGCCGCTGGGAGCGCACTACACCTGCACAGCACTATTGCGCAGGTGCAGAATGTTCCTGGCTGTGGGAACAGCACACCTGCGCTGACTGGCTAAATTAACGGGACTCAGACGATCCAGGTGGCGGAGGAGGGCAGCGACTGGATTAGCCTGAAGGGGGCTGGAGGAAACCCCAGTTACAGTGGCGTAGCAATAGGGGATGCAGAGGTAGCGACCGCATCGGGGCCCTTGGGCCAAAGAGGCCCTCCCCCACAATATTAGCTCTCTATTGGTCATGTGCTGGTAATAATCACTTCTATTGATGTTTTGAATAGTAGTAATCTTTAACAAACTGTCCCCCATCTTACACCTCTGACAGTATGGTTGTCCTTGGCAGGTTTTGGTGCACGGTATTAATTGTTATGTATAGAGTGCTTGGGGGTCCCATGTAAAACTTGCACCGGGGCCCATAGCTACGCCACTGCCCAGGTATGTATAAAACTTATTTTCATCCGTCTCAGGTACCCTATTAAATTTGTAGTCACCAAACCAAATTTTAACAACATATCAAATTATTTGATTTCATGAGCAAAGGGAGTGCATACATTTGCATAAACCAGCATCAGAATTATTTCCATCTCATTGACCAAGCTACACATCAAGCTTTATTATTACAACATAGGTGTGTGGGTGTGATATATATATAGATATAGATATAGATATATAAGCACGGTGGCGTAGTGGTTAGCTCTCTCGCCTTGCAGCGCTGGGTCCCTGGTTCGAATCCCAGCCAGGGCATTATCTGCAAAGAGTTTGTATGTTCTCTCCGTGTCTGTGTGGGTTTCCTCCGGGCACTCCGGTTTCCTCCCACATTCCAAAAACATACAGATTAAGTTAATTGGCTTCCTCTAAAATTGGCCCTAGACTACAGTACTTACACTACATAATATAGACAATATATATATGGCAATGGTAGGGATTAGATTGTGAGCTCCTTTGAGGGACAGTTAGTGACAAGATATATATATATATATATATATATATATATATATATATATATATATATATATATATATATATATATATATATATATATATATACACACACTGTACAGCGCTGCGTAATATGTCGGCACTATATAAATACTAAATAAAATAATATATATATATATATATATATATATATATAATTTATTTTTATTTTTTTTAATTATGATTACTTATCTGAGAAATAGAACTTTTTATCATATTTTCTATTTTAATTACAGTTTAAACTCATTAGGAGTCAGAGTCTGTGCATTTTCTCCCGACTCCAGGTACCCAAAAATTGTTCCGACCCCGACTCCACAGCCCTGGAAAATTGCATTGTGTGTACCTAGCATTAATCACACACCTGAAACAAGCAAGCAACTAATCTCATCAGATATCTTATCTGCATGTTTGTCCAGGGTCTATGGCTTAAAGTATTAAAGAGAAACTCCGACCAAGAATTTAACTTTATCCCAATCAGTAGCCGATACCCCCTTTTACATGAGAAATCCATTGCTTTTCACAAACAGACCACCAGGGGGCACTGTATGACTGATATTGTGGTGAAACCCCTCCCACAAGTAACTGAGGACTGTGGTACTCCTGGCAGTTTCCTGTCTGTGGACCTGGTTGCATTGTGGGAAATAGCTGTTTACAGCGGTTTCCAACTGCCAAAAAGCATGCAGCAACTATATCACCTGCCAACAGTAAAAATGTCACCATGTAATAAATGTCAGAATGTAAATCAGGGATGTAAAATATTTTACAATGGGCAAACACTGACTAAATCATTTATACATAATTATTGTAAAAATGAAGCACTTTTTTATTACATTATTTTCACTGGAGTTCCTCTTTAAGGGGCCCATCCACTGATTGATTTCAGCCATCGATCTATTCTATAGAATCAATCAGAAATCGTTTCTATCAAACTCCCCACTCGCTCGATTTGCGGCCGATGTAGATAGATTTGATCTGACAGGATGGAAAATCTAGGTCGATTTGCAGCTGGCAGCAGATCGATGGCCCATAGAGTTGCATTGCATCTAATGGTCCAATCATGCATTTCATTCTGAAATCTATTGGAAATCTGTTCCCAGTGTGTGGCACACATCAGATAGATTCCTGTCAAATTGGACTTGATGGGCATCTGCCAGAAATCTATCTGATGGTCGAATCTCCTGCAAATCTATAAGTGTATGGCCACATTTAAAGGCAGAGGATCAGAAGGAAAGCCAGGCAATGAGCATTATTTAAAAGGAAATAAACATGTCAGCGTTCATATCAAAGGGACCCATACACTCAGGCGATTTTTGGCCGATCAAAAAAAATCGATCTATTGGTCGATTGCAAATTGATTGACCAATCGACCGATTTGCGGCCGTTTTTGATCGATTTCAATCGATCTGGAAGGCTGTAAAATCTAGGTCGATCTGTTGAGATTGCTTATCATTTTGCATTGGCCCTAATGGAAATTTGATGGCAAAAAAAATGTGATCAGATCGATTTTCAACAGATTTCAAACTGAAATCTATTGGAAATCTGTTCCTAGTAAAAAAAATGTTCCTAAACACACCAGATCAGAAATGTATCTGATGATCTAGCTGCTGCTAATCTAACGAGTGTATGGCCACCTTTAGCTCAGGTTCCCTTTAAAGATGAATAAAAGAGGGAACCATTATGCAAAGTTGTAAGTTTAGCCCAGAGCGGTATTCTAGAATTATGCTATTAATTCAAACACTGTATAATATAAATTTTATCGTCAACGAAAATTTTGTAATGGTATTCACATGCAGGTAAAGAGTAAGACCTGCTTACAGTGACTCAACTGGGTATCCCATTGCAGATAAGCTTAAATAGCAAGTCCAGCACCAGCCCCTCTACCAGTCCCCATAGTGCCAGCCCTCCGCCAATCCCCATGCAGCATCAGCCCCTTTGCTAGCCCTCATACAATACCCTACAGCTCCAGTCCCTCTCCCAGTCCCCACACAGTGCCAGCCCTCCACCAGTCCCCACACAATGCAAGCCCTCTGTCCCAGTCCCCACGAAGCAGCAGCAGCCTGTGCAATTTGTCAACAGCAGATTGTTAAAATGTAAAAAATTTGCTTCAACTCAATACTGCATTAGGGCTCGTTTCCACTATTGCGGTGCGAATCGCCGCGGTAAAAATTTGCATGCAGATGCTAATTTCACATGCGGGTGTATGCGAATTTTCATGCGAATTCGCATGAAAATTCACATGAAAGACGCTGTATGCGAATTTAACCATGGCAGTGCCGGTGTGCATTTACATTGATTTCCATGCGAATTTGCATGAAAATTCGCATACCAAAGCCGCCGGCGATTTCCCTATTAAATACATTAGCACCGATTCGCATGCATTCCACTCGCAGGCGAATTCTGCGGCTCTTTTGTGCGTTTTTTCACCGCTGACGCACCTCAACAACGCTACAGTGGAAACAGGCCCATCCACTTGCATTACATGTGCGAATCCGCATGCGTTGGACGCATGCGGATTCGCGATAGTGGAAACGAGCCCTTATGCTCATTTTATACATTATGCAGCTTGGAACTGCAGTGCTCTCACAAGGCTCTTTTAGCCGGGTGCTCCACCCGGCTAGTTTTGGTAAGCACCCAGCTGTTATCAGTTCACCTCCTCCTATGCTGTAAGCAGAGTTGCACACAGAAGCACCGGCTCTGCATTTTCTCATCTCGCCCCACCCGGCTAATCTTTCCTTGCACCCAGATACTTTTTCATGCCACCCGGCTGAAAAACATTTCTGGGGAGAACCCTGAACTGGACCAATCAAGACCATCTACAGCATTTGACTGGTCCTATTTCAAGCTGCATAAATCTTCGTTAAAAAAAAAAAAAAAAAAAAAACAACTCTTAATGAACTCAATATTAGTATCTTTCTGGCTCCTCCTACTAAACAGCAAGTTAATAAAACATCTCCATGGCTGGTGCTGCTTTTTCTCCTCACACCAAAACATGCAAAATGAGAATTCCCAGTTAATAAATTCTGGTCACAAGATGCATTTGCTCATAGCTTCAGTTACAAGACCGAGCAAGACTTTCCTGCGGCAATTCTTGATTAGCTAGCAATATAGAAGCAGAGATAAGAAACTGCCAGAAAAGCAAAGTAACAGTAAAGATAATAGGGCTATGCTGACATCCTTAATAAAGCGGATCCAGCTCCCCCGCCCAATCTACCAGCGTTTTCACTAGAGCGAGGGACACAGGTTTACTATACAGAGCTGAAAACATGCAGGCTTACTAAATGGAACCTAAAGCAAGAGGGATATAGAGGTTGCCATATTACATTTCCTTTTAAACAACACATATTGCCTGGCTGGCCTGCTGATTCCCTGCCTTTAATACCTTTAAGTCAGGCACACACCTTCAATTACAACTGGCCAATCAGTGGCCAATTTTACCACCTCCATGTAGTATGAGGGTTTACCTACACAACCTGTTGACCCTCAAACTACATGGAGGTGGTAAAATGTGTCAGTGATTGGCTAATCATAAATTGAAAGTGTGTACCAGGCTTGAGCCAGACCCTCAACAAGTATGCAGATCAGGTGCTCTGACTGGATTAGCTGCATACTTGTTTCAGGTGTGCGATTCAGCCACTACAGCAGCCAAAGAGATCCGCAGAATAGCCAAGCAACTGGTATTGCTTAAAGGGGTTCTGTGGAGGGTTTAAAAAACAAAAAAAATGACACTTACCTGAGGCTTCTATCGGCACCCTGCAGCTGTCATCTCCCGCGCCGTCCTCCCATCACCTGTTCCCCACTGATGGTCCCGGTCTAATTATTCATCTAACTAGACAAATACTGCACGCTCCAACTCGTGTCTCTGGGAGCTTACTGCGCAGAGGCAGTAAAAGAAAACCTCGTACTGCGCAGTAAGCTCCCGGAGAAGTGAGCCACAGTTGTATTGGAAGAATTAGACCTGGACCGGCAGTGGGAAACGGAGAATTGTACGAGGGCGGCGCGGGACATGGCATCTGCAGGGGGCCGATAGAAGCCCCAGGTAAGTGTCAGTTTTTTGTTTTTTAAACCCTCCACAGAACCCCTTTTAAGATGAAATGAATATGGAAGGCTCGCTTAAGAACCAGAATTGCCTCCACTTGAAACTTTGGGATTGAAAGCATAAAACATTTGCTTGCATGCTAACTAGCGCAGGTAAAGTAGGCACTAGTTCTAAGGAGGAAACTGAAGGGGGGAAATTACCCAGTACATATGTTACATCAGTCTTTGGAAAATAAAATCCTCAATTTTGACAACTCAGTCGCTTTTTTTTTTTTTCCTCCTCCAGTGTTCCAGTTTGCTGTGAGCATGTTTTTTGAGTGCAGTAGGTTACTAATCATTTGCGCCTGCACAGAGTAGGCTTCCTGCAGTGGAGCTCATCAAGCTCGACCCAGATGGACGACACTAATGGGAAGTGTGTAAGCACCTTATTGGACATTGAGGAGTAAACCATTTTATTGCTTTTATACAGAAGCAAGGTGGTAGGACAGAATACCTGGATCATGGGTAGTATTCTCCCCAGGATCTTTTATCCTATTGCTCCACCCCTAATTTTGGTGAGCACACAGCTGTCGTCGGCTGGCCTCCTCCTATGCTGTAAGCAGAGTTGCAGCAAACTACCCCCAAATTACTTTTTCATGTCACCCAGCTAGCAAAAACTTGGGGAAGAACACTTATGGGCTAAGGTGCAATTCCTACCCTTAGTAAGTCAGTAACAGCGTCTACTTTCTACTGGACTTAGGCAGGGCAGAGTGGTAGTGCTGGATAGAAACAAGGCTGGGGGAGATTTTTGGGCTAACTGTACTTTGCAAGTTCAGTTGTCCTTTAAATCTGGAAACTGAAGGGACACCTCTCTGCCACCCACTTAAAGCTCCTTGGAAGACATTAGGACAGGAGGTAATTCTGCTTTTGGGGACATCTTATTCAGCCTAATCTACACAATACATTAGTAAAGAACAGATTTCTGAAGCATCCCACTCATTGTCAAGTAGCCGAAGACAGAATAGAACCAGCTGAGAGTATAAAATCTGTCCTCTTCCCTCATCTACCACACAATTCCATTCTAGCATGGAAATGTCACCTTCTTCTACCATAAAATGTAATGTTTTATATATTTGCAAAACAGCAGTCAACAAGGCTCAATTTGTATTGTACCCCTCCAAGATTCCAAACTGCACTACATTAAAGCATTGGATATGTGCCGTGGTGGCGACAATGTCCCTAAGTGTATTCTATGAGGGTTACAAACCTGAACTGAAAATGAACAGATGAGATAAACAAGTGTGTCTATCCCACTCTGTCCCCTGCAATTGGACAACTGAAGTGAGAGAGATATGGAGGCTGCCATATTTATTTCCTTTTAAGCAATATCAGTTGCCTGGCTATTCGGCTAATCCTCTGCCTCTAATACTTTCAGCCATAGGCCCTGAACAAGCATGCAGCAGATCAGGTGTTTCTGACAAATTAGACAGATATGACAAGATTAGCTGCATGCTTGCTTCTGGTGTGATTCAAACACTTCTTCAGCCAAATACACCAGCAGGGCTGCCAGGCAACTGGTATTGCTTAAAAGAAAATAAACATGGCAGCCTCCATATCCCTCTCATTACAGTTCTCCTTTAAGCAATACTAGTTGCCTGGCTGTCCTGCTGATCCTCAGCATCTAATATTTTCAGCCATAGACCCTGAACAAGCATGCAGCAGATCAGGTGTTTAAAATTATTGTCAGATCTGCCAAGATTAGCTGCATGCTTGTTTCTGATGCGATTCAGGAGGCAGTAATGGATGGTGCAGAGGATGGTCATCATGGAAATCATGATTGCAATTCCCTATTTTGACTCCCAGTGTGAACTAGCCCTAACAGCAAATCTGGGGGTCTGCTTGTTGGCTGCAAACAGTCCCTCCCACTAACAGTAAACCAAAAGCTCTGGCTGCATAAGCTGCATGAACAGCATAAAAGTGATAAAAGTGCAGGTATGCAAACCTTACTACAACTGCAATGTGCTGTAATAGATTAGGCGACTTGTAAAACTTTTTTTCTTACTTTCCTGGACTTCTGATGGATTCACACTATACCAGAGCTGTGCTATATCTGTATCGATTGACAAAGTGTTACTGACAGGGTCTGTTGCAGGATTCACTGCAACTCCTGAGAGGAGGCAATACATTCAAATGAATGGCAATTTTAATCTGCTGTCTGGAAAAAACGAGGTCAGATTTTTGTCACAGTCCACAACGGACATGTGTGAAAGAGCTCAGAGGAAAGCATGGGCACTTAGGGCCCATTCACGCTTGAGCGTTTTGCCGGCGATTTCGGCCTTACCTAGTGTGTCTCCCACTACCCTTTAGATTGTAAGCTTGCAAGGGCAGGGTCATGCTCCTAATGTTTACTTTTTTTGTTGCAATATTTGTGCTGCTTGAGACTCTGCTGTATATTAGTGTTGGGCGAACAGTGTTCGCCACTGTTCGGGTTCTGCAGAACATCACCCTGTTCGGGTGATGTTCGAGTTCGGCCGAACACCTAATGGTGTTCGGCCAAACTGTTCGGCCATATGGCCGAACTAAGAGCGCATGGCCGAACGTTACCCGAACGTTCGGCTAGCGCTGTGATTGGCCGAACGGGTCACGTGGTTCAGGGAAATAAATACCCGATCCACATCATTTCTCCGCCATTTGTCTGTGGGTTTAGCTTTGGGTAGGCAGGCAGGATAGTTCTCTCTCCAGCCAGGCTAGCCATGGTCCCCCGGTCATTGTGTCGCTGCTGGGAATAGTAGTACACCGCTCACCCACACTATATAGCATTGTGTTTACTGCCACTCTGTGTGTCTGCTGGGAACAGTAGTACACCGCTCACCCCGTATAGCATTGTGTTTACTGCCACTCTGTGTCTCTGCTGGGAACAGTAGTACACTGCTCACCCACCACTGTTCTTGTCCTCATGCAAGGCCTGGGTTGTTGTGTCTCAAAGCGTGGCCTTCTCCTCCTGCGCCTCCTCCTGTTCCATCACGTGTGCTGCTGCTGGGTTAGCGTTGCTGGTCCCCGTTTATGGAACCTCTTATCTTTATTACATTTATGACTGCATGGCGGCAAAAAGCATGCTATCCGCACGCTTCTTCTTGTCCTCATGCAAGGCCTGGGTTGTTGTGTCTCAAAGCGTGGCCTTCTCCTCCTGCGCCTCCTCCTGTTCCATCACGTGTGCTGCTGCTGGGTTATCGTTGCCGGTCCCTGTTTATGGAACCGCTTATCTTTATTACATTTATGACTGCATGGCGGCAAAAAGCATGCTATCCGCACGCTTCTTGTCCTCATGCAAGGCCTGGGTTGTTGTGTCTCAAAGCGTGGCCTTCTCCTCCTGCGCCTCCTCCTGTTCCATCACATGTGCTGCTGCTGGGTTAGCGTTGCCGGTCCCTGTTTATGGAACCTCCTATCTTTATTACATTTATGACTGCATGGCGGCAAAAAGCATGCTATCCGCACGCTTCTTGTCCTCATGCAAGGCCTGGGTTGTTGTGTCTCAAAGCGTGGCCTTCTCCTCCTGCGCCTCCTCCTGTTCCATCACATGTGCTGCTGCTGGGTTAGCATTGCCGGTCCCTGTTTATGGAACCTCTTATCTTTATTACATTTATGACTGCATGGCGGCAAAATGCATGCTACCTGTGCAAAGAAAACAGACATTTCCCGCATTTAAAAGACAGTTTTCCTTTTGAAACTTTAAAATCGATTTTCTCAAAAACTATAAGCTCTTTTTGCTAAAAAAAAATTTTTCCTCTTGTACCCACTCCCAAGGTGCACATATCCTGTAAATTTGGGGTATGTAGCATGTAAGGAGGCTTTACAAAGCACGAAAGTTCGGGTCCCCATTGACTTCCATTATGTTCGGAGTTCGGCGCGAACACCCGAACATCGCGGCCATGTTCGGCGAACCCGAACATCCAGGTGTTCGCCCAACACTACTGTATATGCTTGGTTGTACCTATGTTCCCTGTGTTGTCTTACTGTGTTTTGTAAAGCGCTGCGGAATATGTTGGTGCTATATAAATAAAATAATAATAATAATAATGATGGTTTGCAGCCCCCATCACTTTCCTTTAAGGAAAGCCATTAAGCCCCCATTCCCTTTAAGGTGCGTACACACAGACACACACACACACACAAAATTGTCCCTGAATTTGTGTCACCCGTTAGGATCAAACCTGACACCGCGGGTCCTCAATACTCTACAGACATATCACAAGGCAACAGCCAAGTGATGCCTTCTCTCTCAGAAGGGGCAGGAGAGGACTGCAATGAGCACCACATGGCGGCTTCTGCAAACAAAGTAATAAGTGAATAATGGGTTCAGCCTCCTCCAGCTGCCTTAACTGAGAACAGTCTAGGATGCATATGATGCTTTACTGCACTAATGACTTTTTAGATTCAGGTGCCAACCAAAAGAGAACTGCATCTAGACCTTGTTACCCCCTTATGGACCAGAGCAGTTTTGACATTTTAGCTATGTCCCTATGAGAGCGAGAGCGATCTATATCTCCCCCCCCCCCCCCCCCCCCCCGACCCCTAAGGAAAACTGGACTTTCATTGTACGACATGTTTTCCTCTACAATTTAGTTTTATCTATTCCAGTAAACATAAAAAGCGCTACTGTAGATAAAACACAAATGTTCTCCATTCCGGTGCTGACCCCATTTAACTACACTGAATGGATGGGATAGGTCCTTGGGTATCATACACAACAACTCACCAGAAGGGACAGTATGTGCAGGACATTAATTACTTATACACACTGCGCCACAGTTCCAAAAGAAACATAAAGTCAAATGTTCACCAGTCCCTGGGATCGCTGCAGAGAGTCCAATTAGGGGTATAAATTTGTATAGTTACTGCTGCGCTCTCCAGACCTGCAAAGAAATCAGACTCCACATAGGGTAATACTATTCAGACAATGTAGAAAGTTCCAATCCTAGTGACTACTTCAGCAGAAGACCAGTGCATAAGAAAAAAACCTCTGTGCCAGCAATCTCACTCCGTGTTTACTCAATGTGAATCCCCAAAGAGGTATATGCCTAAAGGCTCACCAGATGCTGCCCACCTCCGCTTGCAGGTGGATAAAACACTTAGGGTTAGTTGCCAATCAGAACCAAGAACTGCTGTTTAAAAACGAATCTTCTTTTAATCCAATGAAGTAATCTCAATAGAAAAACATAAAAAGGTACATAGCGTGATCCTGTACAATCAGCCTCTGGGCGCATATAAAAATTGCACTTACGCGTCCCGGAGTATAATCGGCATATACAAAGATTCTTGCCACTGCCCATCCGCTGGGTCTATGCACTCGAGGGAGGACTTCCGCGGTGTTCCGCTCCTGGTCCCCCTCTCAGCCGCAGGGTCTAATCCTCGTCCGCGTTAGATGCTCACGACCGGCCGGTCCTTTCGCTTCCTGGTGCACGCAACGACGTCAGACGTTAGCTCCGCCCTACGCGCGTTTCGTCCTCACGCCAGACTCATCAGGGGCTACGCCTCCTGACGTCTGACGCCATATTAACATAGTCCCCACTGGCTGCTGATTGGTGGATAGACCTACTGAGACTAGATGGGCAGCGTTCACAGATTGAATGCAGTTTAAGTACAAAAAACTATCCTAACCCAATTAAAACAATATATTGCTAAATACACATAGAAACCCTCCTGATAAAAGCTGAAATCAGCCGTCTGGTGCTAATTTTTCCTATTACGATCAACTATTTAGTTGTGCTCATTAGAACCCCACCCCCTTGTGGCCAGATCAAGACACTACAGGTCCAAAAAACCTGTGAAATTGATTTCAATGAGGACACACCTTCTAGTGGACAATTTGAAATTAAGTGCAAAACTAATTATTTAGCAAACAAGCACGAAGATATCCTGCGCTCCAAGTTAATGCTGCACACTCAAAGGATGGCTCTCCTTAGCACATTCAGCACTCCGCAGCGCTCCAACAGAGGATGATTGGCAGAAGTACTAAAAGAAGATGAAGCGCGCCATAGTGCATTAAATGTGGAGGAGATTTTATTGACAATTAAAAGTTATACTCACAAACATGAGTGATAAAATCGCTTCTCAGCGGACTGCCAGCCGCTTGCCTCTGCAGTGGGGGATGACGCGCTGTGGCCAGCAGCGCGATTTCCGATGGCTTGGAATCCGTCTCACTGGGAGGTGGGCGTCGCTGGAGTGTCAATCGGCGTGTGACGTCATTACGCGTTTCGGCGCACAGCGCCTTCGTCAGATGACGTCTCACGCTTGCGGAGGGCAACATATAGTGTCGCTCCTGAGGTCGCTATGGCGACCAAAATGCTAAAATAAACTTTATTATCCAGAGAACAACGGGGGGAGAAACATAAGGGCACGATAGCGCTGGAGGCTTATAGCAGCGCGTCATCCTCCCCGGCAGTACAAACATCATGTTGAAGGAACATGTGTTGCATTCAGATTGTCTAGTGAACATAATTACAGTTGGATACTTTACATGGAAACATCCGCATTCTCATATTTAAGCCAAACCATTAATACAATATTATCAACTGGTACAACAGTACCAAAACATAAGACAGTTTAAAGTAAAACGATTAACCCATTCGGAAGCTATAGGGAATAACATATTATAGGATTCCGAATTAGAAAGGGCACAACAATAAAAACTATTTACATGAACCCCAATATAACAGGATCCAGAAACCTTCCCTCATACTTGATGGGGTGGAGAAACATAGTGTTCCACGCCATTTCAAGGAGTGCCATAACAGCTTGGTGGATACTCTTAAGATAGTAGGCCTAGAGACAATTTCGAGAAGGTTATTACAAGGACAAAGATACAAGAGGCTCTGTGAGCGAGAAACATTTTGGATCTTTAAACTGGATGCTCTCAGCCCAAAGGGCCTTAATGAAGGCCTAGAGATATCCACATATTTGTGATGTACTAAAAAATGTATTACTAGAAAAAGAGTTTGAGTCTTTTACTGTGTTTTTACTGTGTGTTTTTTACTGTGTGTTTTACATCCTATAGCACTGCTGGTCACTAATGTTTCTCCCTTCTCCCCTTTCTCCCTCCAGCACACCCAATAGTAGCAGAAATTTACACTAGATGAGGGTGGTGAGTATACCGTATAATAGGCATGGTCCATAGTAGGTTGCCTCCCCTGTATCGTATTCATATTTTTGAATTACTTTTCCATTCCACCAGCTACCACGACCTGGTCCCCCACCCCCCCCCCCCTTTTCCCCCCCCCCCCCTTTCCTGCTCCCACTATGGTCCTAGTGGTAGGACCTCAGTGAGTTGTTGTTTTCCCCCCCCCCTCCCTCACCCCCTCCCTCCCAATTCCTCCTCTTTCCCCCCCCCCCCCCCCCCCAAGGGTCCTCCCATTCGAAAGTTTTCCCTTGCTTTCATCCCAGGGTTATCCCATCCATAATTTCCATTGGCTTTCCTTCCCCCATCCCCTATATCCTCTTGGCCTCATAAGCCAGCTGGGATAGGTTACACAACGTAAAGAATTTCCCCTGTCCTTATAAAAGTCCCCCTAAAAAGAGTTCATTAAGGAACCTTCCTTCAAGTTGTTTTTAGATGTCCATTAAATAAAGTTTTTCAGAGGGAAGGTTTCTGGATCCTGTTATATTGGGGTTCATGTAAATAGTTTTTATTGTTGTGCCCTTTCTAATTCGGAATCCTATAATATGTTATTCCCTACAGCTTCCGAATGGGTTAATCGTTTTACTTTAAACTGTCTTATGTTTTGGTACTGTTGTACCAGTTGATAATATTGTATTAATGGTTTGGCTTAAATATGAGAATGCGGATGTTTCCATGTAAAGTATCCAACTGTAATTATGTTCACTAGACAATCTGAATGCAACACATGTTCCTTCAACATGATGTTTGTACTGCCGGGGAGGATGACGCGCTGCTATAAGCCTCCAGCGCTATCGTGCCCTTATGTTTCTCCCCCCGCTGTTCTCTGGATAATAGTTTATTTTAGCATTTTGGTCGCCATAGCGACCTCAGGAGCGACACTATATGTTGCCCTCCGCAAGCGTGAGACGTCATCTGACGAAGGCGCTGTGCGCCGAAACGCGTAATGACGTCACACGCCGATTGACACTCCAGCGACGCCCACCTCCCAGTGAGACGGATTCCAAGCCATCGGAAATCGCGCTGCTGGCCACAGCGCGTCATCCCCCACTGCAGAGGCAAGCGGCTGGCAGTCCGCTGAGAAGCGATTTTATCACTCATGTTTGTGAGTATAACTTTTAATTGTCAATAAAATCTCCTCCACATTTAATGCACTATGGCGCGCTTCATCTTCTTTTAGTACTTCTGCTAATTATTTAGCAAGCCTGCCTACATTTCATCAATGTGGAATTAATGTATCATTGAATATTAATGTCAAAACAATCTCATTTGCAGTATCAACCCAATGTGTAAAATATTAAAATTTGGGTATATTCCCCAATGTTAGGAGATCATTAAGAATTTAAAAATTTTATGTAAACTCAAAATATTTATACTTAAAGGAATTCTGGTCACTACAATTGTGATGGCCTGCTGTTCCGAAATCCATCAAATATGTTTGTTATGTGACCGGTCCATATATACTTCAGCTACTGCTGTACCCTAATCATTGGATATATGGCAATTCAAATCGAACTCAATGTTCAGCCCGTCTGGGGTCATAGTTTTAAGGTTAAAGATCCATCTTCCTTCAGCTTTCGATATTTCCTTTGTCAGATTTGACCCCCTCCATTTTTTCATATACTTCTCTAGGGCCATAAACTTCAACCCAGATGGATCCCTGTTGTGATGTATTCTGAAGTGATTTGAGACACTATGGCTCGCCAGACCTTTCTTGATGTTATTGACATGTTCTCTAATACGTTTAAAAAGTTCTCTAGTGGTTCGCCCAATATATTCTAATCCACATGGGCACCACAGGATATAGACTACTCCCTTGGTCCTACACGTAATGCACTGTTTTATCTTAAAGTTTCTCCCAGTATTCCTGGATGTAATCTGATTGTCCCGTACTCCCTTGGCTTCTCTGCATCCCAGGCAGCCCCTACACGGGAAAAAAACAACCTGACCCAACAGATTGCTATCTGATGTTCTTGTGGGTTCCACACAGCTCGACACTAAAGTGGATTTCAGTGTTGGGGCCTTTCTGTAGATAAACTGTGTTTTTTCTGGTAACACCCTCTTCAATACTCCATCTGTTTTGATGATATTCCAGTTCTTCTTTATCAGTCTCTCCAGATCTCGATGCTGTTGATTGAAGTCTAAGATGATAGAATATTCTGTGTTTACTCTGTCCCTCCTAGTTTTGTCAGCTAGTAAGCTCTGTCTGGAAAGCTGTCCAACCTGTACTCGTTCTGTTCTCAATGTTTGCTCGTCATATCCCTTCTCCACAAATCTATCAAGAAGTATTCCACTCTGCGTTAGATAATCTTCCATATGGGAACAGATCCGTCTGATTCTTACAAACTGGCCTCTAGGGATATTCCTCAGCCAATTGTTGTGGTGACAACTCTGCCACGGAATGTATCCATTGCGGTCTGTACTTTTAAAGTACACCTTCGTGGTAAGTATATTGGATTCCTTCCTGATCTGCAGATCCAGGAAATTTACTTCTTTCTGACTAATGGTAACTGTAAGATTTATTTCTGGCCAAATGTGATTCAGGTCCTGACAGAACTGTTCCAGTGCCGCTTGTGGACCCCTCCAAATGAAAAAAAGGTCGTCTATGAACCTTGACCATGAGGCTACCTTCTCATATCCTGCAAGTTCTTGGACCTGTCTTTCCCACTCCCCCATATACAGATTCGCCACGCTGGGAGCGAACTTCGCGCCCATTGCGCATCCTGTCTGTTGAAGGTAATAGGAGCCATCATACCAGAAGTAATTTATGGCCCTAGAGAAGTATATGAAAAAATGGAGGGGGTCAAATCTGACAAAGGAAATATCGAAAGCTGAAGGAAGATGGATCTTTAACCTTAAAACTATGACCCTAGACGGGCTGAACATTGAGTTCGATTTGAATTGCCATATATCCAATGATTAGGGTACAGCAGTAGCTGAAGTATATATGGACCGGTCACATAACAAACATATTTGATGGATTTCGGAACAGCAGGCCATCACAATTGTAGTGACCAGAATTCCTTTAAGTATAAATATTTTGAGTTTACATAACATTTTTAAATTCTTAATGATCTCCTAACATTGGGGAATATACCCAAATTTTAATATTTTACACATTGGGTTGATACTGCAAATGAGATTGTTTTGACATTAATATTCAATGATACATTAATTCCACATTGATGAAATGTAGGCAGGCTTGCTAAATAATTAGTTTTGCACTTAATTTCAAATTGTCCACTAGAAGGTGTGTCCTCATTGAAATCAATTTCACAGGTTTTTTGGACCTGTAGTGTCTTGATCTGGCCACAAGGGGGTGGGGTTCTAATGAGCACAACTAAATAGTTGATCGTAATAGGAAAAATTAGCACCAGACGGCTGATTTCAGCTTTTATCAGGAGGGTTTCTATGTGTATTTAGCAATATATTGTTTTAATTGGGTTAGGATAGTTTTTTGTACTTAAACTGCATTCAATCTGTGAACGCTGCCCATCTAGTCTCAGTAGGTCTATCCACCAATCAGCAGCCAGTGGGGACTATGTTAATATGGCGTCAGACGTCAGGAGGCGTAGCCCCTGATGAGTCTGGCGTGAGGACGAAACGCGCGTAGGGCGGAGCTAACGTCTGACGTCGTTGCGTGCACCAGGAAGCGAAAGGACCGGCCGGTCGTGAGCATCTAGCGCGGACGAGGATTAGACCCTGCGGCTGAGAGGGGGACCAGGAGCGGAACACCGCGGAAGTCCTCCCTCGAGTGCATAGACCCAGCGGATGGGCAGTGGCAAGAATCTTTGTATATGCCGATTATACTCCGGGACGCGTAAGTGCAATTTTTATATGCGCCCAGAGGCTGATTGTACAGGATCACGCTATGTACCTTTTTATGTTTTTCTATTGAGATTACTTCATTGGATTAAAAGAAGATTCGTTTTTAAACAGCAGTTCTTGGTTCTGATTGGCAACTAACCCTAAGTGTTTTATCCACCTGCAAGCGGAGGTGGGCAGCATCTGGTGAGCCTTTAGGCATATACCTCTTTGGGGATTCACATTGAGTAAACACGGAGTGAGATTGCTGGCACAGAGGTTTTTTTCTTATGCACTGGTCTTCTGCTGAAGTAGTCACTAGGATTGGAACTTTCTACATTGTCTGAATAGTATTACCCTATGTGGAGTCTGATTTCTTTGCAGGTCTGGAGAGCGCAGCAGTAACTATACAAATGTACAGGACATTACAGGCGAGTCTAGATGCATTCTTAAAGCTCAGATCCAAAAAAGAACACAATAAGAAATCTGTGCCTTGCATGAGAAGTGAGACCACTCAGAGACCTGTGTAATAAAATTTCAAAATAAAATTTAAATCTAAGTGTTATAGGCCGCTGGATTTTGGCCTGGCCACAAAACAAAACAAAAAAAAAACACTTCTGTTGAAAAGAGATAACAGCACCCATATCACGACATGGACCTTCTGAAACCGTCTCAAGCAGAATATCTCTGTGTACTCAGGGTGACATTCTACTTCCCAGTCCAAGTTACAGCATGACACAGGGAGATCAGGCCCGCCTGCCAAGGTCGTTGTGGCTGTGCCCGATAAACATAATCCAAAAATAAAAAGCATTAAGCCAAGACAGCAGGAGCACACCACTTTGGGAACACAATCCCAAGGCAGGGCGGCACACAAAGGTACTGAATACACGGGAACTCACAAGAACAGACTAAGGCATCTCCAGTGGTCACTGAGTAACCTCTCTGCAGATTCATTAAAGCGGATCCCAGATGAAAAACGAACTATAACAAGTAACTTGTCTATCTTGGCTAAAGTTTTTAGATGGTTTACACAGCATATCTAGCTGCAAACAGTTTTAATAGAATATGATTATTTCTTCCTGTGATACAATGACAGCCGCCATGTTTGTAAACATTACACAGAGGCAGGCTTATCTGTATCTTGAGCCATCAGCCTAATCCCCTCTCATCCTCCCTCCTCCCCTCTGCCTCTGAAATCAATGGCTAGTAACACCTCCCCCTCCTGCCCAGACTGAGCTCCCATGAGCCCTTGCTACTGCCTTGGCTCTCTGAAAACCTGTGGGTGTGGCTTTTTTAGTTTATAGGGAATTAGAGTATTAAAACAAAAACAAAAAAAGTATTTGGCTTGAGGAATGCCCTATAAACAATAGGAAAGAAACACAATTATGTAATGTATGTTCCTCCAGCCCCTTGCAGCCGTCTGCACTCGCCGCAGCTTTGCTCCCTGCCGGTGGCCCGGGGGCCCCTCCGTTGCAATGGTCCATGCCTAAAGAGAAGCAAGGCTCTGAATCCTACTAAATCTTCCCTCGCTGTTCTCTGGTCCTCCGTTGCCGCTCTCCGACCCTCCAGCTGATTGGGGACACACTGCTCTTGTGCCAATCCATAGCTTTTTGACAGTGCCCTGCCAACTACCCACAGTTGATTGCTTTCATCTACCAAGCACTGGAATCCTCCAGGAATAGTTATTTTGTACACTGAAATAAAAGGATTACTGTTAATCCGTGAAGTTCCTCCAGGTTAATAAAATGGTCCCTACTCTACCCAAACCATTCAGTAAGCAAGCATAAAATGTTTTCTTGCTTCCTTAGGCCTCGTTCCCACTACACGCGTTGTCCGATTTTCAACAACACGTGCAATATGCGTTTTGTGAGGGCCTTAAAGGAGTTATCAGGCTTTTTCAAAGAAAATAAGTGCTACTTACCCGGGGCTTCGTCCAGCCTCAAGCTCCCAGCATGTCCCTCGCCGCAGCTCCACCGTCAGCCGCCTCCCAGTACCCGGCGATGACGTCAGACCGACCTGGAGGTCGGCTGCGCAGGCGGCCAGGCGCAGAACTATTTTTTGATACGTTACTGTGCGGAGACAATGTGAACGAGGCCTAACTGATATGGGTAGAATAGGGACCCTTTTAACCTGGAACAACCTCAGCGCTGGTGAAAGAGTCAATACTGTCAAGCATGGAATGCTTTTGCATTCAAACCATTTTGGAAGCGCATATCCTCCATTTTGTGCAACCGAATACAACTTGCATTTAAAGAGAAACCATAACCAAGGATTGAACTTAATCCCAATCAGTAGCCAATACCCCCTTTCCCATGAGAATTTTTTTTTTTTTTTTTTTCACAAACAGATCACCAGGGGGCTCTGTATGGCTGATATTGTGGTGAAACCCCTCCCACAGTGTGATGTCAGCACCATGGTTCTGACATCACGCTGTGGGAGCCTTGTTGCATTGTGGGAAATAACAGCGGTTTTCAACTGCCAAAAAAGCAAGCAGCAGTTACTTCCAGTGAGATCGCCTGCCAGCAGTAAAAATGTCATTATGTGATAAATGTCAGAATGTAAATCAGGAAGAGGAAAGATTTTACAATGGACAAACACTGACTAAATCATTTATACATAATTATTGTAAAAATTAGGCACTTTTGTTCATTACGTTATTTTCACTGGTGTTCCTCTTTAAGGTGTATTCAGTTGCACTAAATGGAGGATAATTCAAAATATTATGCACAACGCTAGTACAGTAAGGGCACACACACACACACACACACACACTATAGGCGCTTTTTGGCCAACAGAGCTTTCTGAGAGTTTTTTTTTCCCCTCAAATACTTTTTATTTGGAGGCATATACAAAATAGTAGAAAAATATAAACAACATACAGTACTTATAGCATCTTAAATGATTATAGATGAAATATTACACACATGGTAGTTATAAAGTACATGTTTCCTTTTGACAGGCAGCTTCCATAAAATATTTTTAACATTTTCTCCCTCCACCCTCCTTTGTATATAAACATTCTTAGTATGTAATAGCATAAAGGGGTTTCCAAGTAAAACTGAATTCAAACAAAATAAAGTTTTTGACCATTAGGAGCCCTTTTAGCATAATCTGAATTAGACCAAGGTAGATAGTTAGGGACAGTTTGACTACTCCCCTTTAACAAAAAGGGGGTTTCATCCCTAACTCAAATCATAAAACATAACAGAAAAAAAAAAACAACAGATAATTATCTCCTGAATAGCATCCTTCCTTTAAATCAAGAACTATTATAAGCAATGACTTAATACATATATACGGCAAAGTTAATCATGTATTCAATGAGAGCTTTTTTTAAAATGTTCCCTTTGTCTTACATTAAGTACAATCGTGCAATTTTACAGCGATTTTAATGTCAAGTCAATAAGAACGTTTTTTTTTTTTTAAAAACAAAAGGTCTCAGAAAAGCGCTTAATGTGTCTGAACCTATAAGGGAGGACATTCAACTACAAGTTCCTTAGTAGTACAGACTACTATGAATGGGTCAATGCTCTTTAAAGAGAACCAGAGATCATGTAAAGAAAAGCTGTTATACCTACCTGGGGCTTCCTCCAGCCCCATACGTGCTGATCGATCTCACGCCGCCATCCATCACTGCCCGCAACAACGAAAACCGGCTCCCCGCTCTTCCGTCAGTCGTACTCAGTCTAGCGTAGCAGAAGTGCGCACTTTGCGTATCTCTGCAGCAGCTGCTGGAGAGATACGTAGAGGGCATACTTCTCCTGCGTAGCCCGGCTTCGATGACGTCAGCGACGGGAGACGGTTCTCGTAGTTGCGGGCAGCAGTGGATGGTGGCGTGGGATCGATCAGCGCGTATGGGGCTGGAGGAAGCCCCAGGTATGTATAACAGCTTTTCTTTACATGATCTCTGGTTCCCTTTAAGTGTACCCGAGCTCTGATACAAAATCAAATCTTTACATGAGGAGAGGAAAGCCTTTGGATCCTAATGACGCTTCCCTCTGGGTCCTCTGGTGCCAGTTGCAAAAACAAACAAAAAGGTCTCTACAGTTGTTAATTCAATGCGATCCACAGGCTGTAGCTGCGGTGCATGCAGAGGGCAGCAGCAGTTACAGCCACCGATTAGCAGCTGCCACTGAGATAACTTGCACACGGTATACATTTCCCATGGAAGAGTTTTATTTGACAAAGTGTCAAAAGGCATAGTGTACCTAACTGCAATCAGCAAAAATTGTGTTTAGTTCCGCTGGTTCGGCCCCCTAGCACTCAGGAATGGTGATATGGTCATTGGCCTAAAAAGTTTGGACACCGCTGGTTTAGATGACCCAGCAAGAAGGTGCACAGGGAACAGTTCTCCAATCACAGAAATGTCCCCACCTGAGCCGGGCCACTTGCGTCCAGCGGGCGCAAACAGTGTAATGTCCACTCTGATGTTCTGCTACGGTCTGGCTGTAGCAAGGGGCAGATGCATTACCCGGTGGGGGTGCTTAGGCCTGCGCAGGATTATCGCAGTCTCCACAGACATGCGGCCCACTTACTGCAACGAATCTCACAGATCTATTGCAGAGTGACAAGTGTGAAAGGCTCCTATCTATAAAATAGAAACGGTTCACTGTCAGTTTAGCAATGAGCAGAGACCGGACAGGAAAAAAAAAAAAAGTCTGTTCTCAGCTCAGGTGGGAACACATCCTAATGCTACGTACACACTTGCGATAACGATCGTTCGCTAGGAACGATAATTGAAAGACGAACGATACGGCAACGATAGGAATGCAACGATGGGATGCAGCGATCATCATACACATTTGAACGATCGTTCTCGCAGAAAAGAACGATCAGAAGGAAATGTTGCGTACAGATTTATATAAAATTAAAAAAAAAAACCACTAACATGGAGTTACAATAGATACAAATATATGATTGTTAACTTGAAAACAAAGTTTAATTGAAATGAGCAATGTAACAATCTTTACGGCCGCGCTACAAAGGAAGTACGGAAGCTGGGCAGAATTCAACGCAGGCGCATTGGCCTTGTAACGATCTTTCTCGGCCGATGTCTGTACACACTATAGTTTTGTAACGATTGTCGGTAGATACGATCCGTCAGGTTGGATATTTCCATCTTCCCGATGTCGTTCTTTTGTCGTTCGTGTTAATGATCGTTGGGTAAAGTTTTTTCCCCGATTGTCGGCGGAACGATCATTAATTAGCTGTTTCAAACGACCATAGTCGCCAGTGTGTACGTAGCATTAGAGTTGAAACATTCTAATTGGCTAAACAGTGTAGGAGTGTTATTACTACAACCTATCTGAAGCCTTTGCTGTCCACCAAATCAAAGCAGAATTTCCCTAAAGCCTTTCTTGCTAGGTCACCTAAACCATACTAGCTTTTCTTACTCCCCCTCTCAATAGGATAAAGCCTAGGTTATTAAAAAATGGTACAAAGGACCTACTTACCCAGGGGCTTCATCCAGCCCCTGGCAGCCGATATGTCCCTCACCACAGTTCCGGTCTCCCAGGATACCCTCCCAGCCAGATTGGCATCTTCTGCACAGCTGTGCCGCTCGCGTTCTGCACAGTAGTTCTCCGCCTGCACAGAACACTCCAGGCCACGTGAGCACAATCACGAGCAGTGCAGCCACAGAAGATTGCGAGGTCGGCATCTGCAACGGAGGGGATGCAGGGACACTGGAGCTGCGGCATATCAGCAGCACGGTGGCATAGTGGTTAGCGCTCTTGCCTTGCAGCGCTGGGTTCCAAGTTCAAGTCTCAGCCAGGTCAACATCTGCAAGGAGTTTGTATGTTCTCCACGTGTCTGTGTGGGTTTCCTCCAGGTACTCAGGTTTCCTCCCACATCCCAAAAACATACAGATAAGTTATTGGTTTCCCCCTAAATTGTCCCTAGACTACAATACATATACTGCACAATACATACATACATAGACATAGGACTATGGTAGGGATTCGATTGTGAGCTCTTAGTCAAAGTCTATTAACTATAAGAAGAAAACTGATAGCACCTATGCAAACTCTATTGAATGCATTTTAGGTTGATTGAAGGTATAATGAAACATTTTAGAAGCATCTGTACACACTTATGGGATGAATCCTGGAGAACTTGATATGATGTCTGACTAGTACTCCCTGTTGTGATTAATACCACTTTCACAAAGGGGCACATGCAGAGCCAGGACAAGGTTCTCCAGCACCCAAGGCTGAGACACCACAGTGCGCCCCTCCATCCCTCCCACCCCAGCCATCACACACTGATTGCTATTAGACTAAGAGGCGCCCCAGGGCCCCAACACCTTAATCTCTAGTTATGTGGCTTGCAGTCACTGCTGTGTATCCCCTTTTTTCCCTCTCTGTTTCAAACACTATAGGGGAATGATAGCTGAGTGAGTTGCGCGCCCCCTCCTACACTGCGCCCTAAGGCTGGAGCCTCTCTCGCCTCTGCCTCAGCCTAGCCCTGGGCACATGCTATGACAAGGTTGAGAAACATGGGGCTAGAACATGCAGCATCCTGCCTCACCTCTCCTGAGGAAGCACCTGCAGCTCGGCCACCTTGCATAAAATCACCTGTCTCCTGATCTGAAGTCATCAGTCCTGCAAAGTGCAAACACCACCCTATTGTACCCGCCACCATCAGAGGCGGCACTACAAGGCAAGGAACTTATTCACTAACCGCCTAACTGTAATCAGCACTAGAGTGTTAGCTCCTCTAGAACAACTGCCTAATGGTGCCTGTGCTGCAAAAATGGAGAGCCTTATAAAATAAACAGCACTGCATGCATGAGGGCAAGCAGGTGGGAGGGTCTGAGATGGGCTGACAAGTCTCATGAAGGTTATGTATGACGATAAACAACCCCGCTATTACTCAAGCTGCAGAACAAACGGTAAATGATCCGCACAGGGCCGTATCCACAACAAGGCCCTGGAGGGTCGGCGCCATGTGCGGCGGGTGGGGGCGGCAGAGCCGCAGCCCAGCTGCTCAGTAGACGATATTTTTTTATTTTTTTTTTTACCTTCGGGTCCTCTTCTCCTCCAGTCCGGGACGGTACCAGCCTACTAGAGTGGGGGCGGAGCTATGTGTATGGTACGAGAGTAAAGTAGACAGTGCGAAGCTCCGCCCCCTTTGAACGTCCGTGACGCCAAAAACGCCACCACGCCACAGTCCTGAGTTATGCCGTGCGCAAGTTCCGCCCCCTTGCGCTCTGCTTGTGTCACGACACTGCACGAGCACGCTACGCTGCTCCATCATCAATAATAGGAAGCCAGCCTAGCTAACCAGAAGCTAGCCAGTAGCCAGAAGTAGTCAGTCACAAACTGCACTGTAACTGTGTGGGTCTGTGCTCAGAGGAGCAAGCCAGAGACTGCCAATGTGTAATGACAGATTGACAGTGCAACCCGGAAGCAGCCTTCCTCACTGAGTATGACGCATGCTCTGTGGGAACTTAAAGAGAACCTGAACTGAAAATTAAAAGTCAAAATAAACATACACGTGTCATAGTTACCTCCTGTGTAGTCTACTCCTCAATTTCTTTCTCCTCTCTTGGGTCCCATTTGTTTACTCTGATCCATGGAATTCTCTGTCCTCCATCTTGAAAATGGCAATTACCCCATACCAGCTTCCTGGTCAGCACACTGTCAAACTGTAATATCGCCCACTTGAGCCATAAGGAAACATGGACATTACCTTGCACATACAGTTGTAACTGACAGCCACTGATATATAACTGACAGCAACTGGTATATTTCAGTTCTGACAAAATATTGTCAGAACTGGAAGGGATCACTGTAAGAAGAAAAATGGTGAGCTTCTGAGAGGAACTGACAGTGAGGTAAATATGTAATATTCATTTGCAGCTACATCATGTGCTTATTTTAAATAATTTTACTCAGTTCAGGTTCCCTTTAAATGTTATTTCCCCAAAATATCTCCACTTCCGCACCACCTACACTCCCGCAATTTTCAGGGTAGGGAGGGGCCCCTCGAACTACCTCTGTGCCAAATTGCAGCCCCCGAGCTCAGCTGGTTCCTGATATAGATTACAGTAACCTGGTTTGGGAACTAGCAGGGTTCGGGGGCTGCAGTTTGGCACAGTGGGCGTTTGGGGGGTCCCCTCCCTACCCTGAAAATTTGATGAGTGTATGTGGTGCGGAAGCGGAGATATTTGGGGTGTTTTAGTGTGGCAGCACAATTACATGGGAAACAGGCTCCTACTGCACACAATTGTAGTAGGGGTGGATGAACACCCTGTAGAAAAAGTCACAGGAGACAAAAAACGGGAGCCCAGTAGTGCAATATGTCAATGACCACAATAAAAGAAAATAATTTTGAAGCACTACTCACAAAGGGAGGTTGCTGGGGGCAACCAACCACAGGAAGCAGGTGGAGATAATAAACCCGACTCCACTCGGGGTGGTCCTAGCCAGAACCGGAAGGATGGTCGCTCTCTTAGTGGACAAAGGGGGACAGAGTTCACTGTGGGGACTCCACTGGTGGTCTGCCACCTCCCCTCAGACAGGATGTGTTCGGGGGTATACTTAGCACGTAAAAGGGAAAGAGGCGCCCTGGTGTAATAAAAGCAGGGCCGAGGCATAGGCTGGAGAGGCTCCAGCCTCAGGGTGCAGTGTAGGAGGGGGCGCACAATTCATTCAGCTGTCATTCCTAATTGTGTATGAAGCAGAAAGAAATAAGAAAAGGGGATACATAGCAGTGACTGCAAGCCAGATAACGAAATATTAAGGTGTTGGGGAGGTTGTGGGCCCTGTGGCCCTCTTAGTCTAATTGCAATCAGTGTGTGACGGCTGGGGTGGGATGGATGGAGGGGCGCACTTTGGGGTCTCAGCCTTGGGAGCTGGAGGACCTTGTCCCTGCTCTGAATAAAAGCATATAAAATCAGCTTAAAATCGAAAAGTGATATGAGGTAGCTTACCTCAATGACGAAACCTCAGTAGTTAATACAAGGGATTTTTTTTAGCACAGGCAACGCATTTCATGGGTCCGGCCCGCTTCATCAGGCCAGTAAAAGTGCCAAATAGAAAATATCATCTAGCATAGGGAGCCTCTATAGCTTTTAAGCTGATTTTAGATGCTTTTATTACACCAGGGCGCCTCTTTCCCTTTTACGTCCTACTGCACATGTGGGGTTGCACTATCAGTCATTACACCGTCATAGCAGTCTTTGCAACCTTCTCCCAGAGGGGAAGACTACTGTTATGCCGGGTGCACAGGATGCTATTTGTTATAATAATTGGTTATTTCCGTCATGTCCGAACTGCTCTTGTTCGATTACAGGATTGATTTTATGAAGTTATCACTGGAAAATGTATCGATCGGGAGCAGTTTGCACATGTTCACTCAATGCAACTTCCTGTCAGATTATTATTATTTAGTATTTATATAGCGCCGACATATTACGCAGCGCTGTACAATGTATATATATATATATATATATATATATATATATATATATATCTTGTCACTAACTGTCCCTCAAAGGAGCTCACAATCTAATCCCTACCATTGCCATATGTCTATATTATGTAGTGTAAGTACTGTAGTCTAGGGCCAATTTTTTTAGGGGGAGCCAATTAACTTATCCGTATGTTTTGGAATGTGGGAGGAAACCAGAGTGCCAGGAGGAAACCCACGCAGACACGGAGAGAACATACAAACTCTTTGCAGATAGTGCCCTGGCTGGGATTCGAACCAGGGACCCAGCGCTGCAAGGCGAGAGAGCTAACCACTACGCCACCGTGCTGCCCAGATTACCCGGTGATTGGATGGGAAATTGCATCATGTGTACTCAGCATTAAAAGATACATCCAGGAAGACTTAAAATAAAAAATCTACTTACCTGAGTCTTCCTCCAGCCCCTGGCAGCCATCCTGTGCCCTCGCCGCAGCTCCGCTCCCCGCCGGTGGCCCAAAGTCCCCTCTGGGACCAGAGGCCTACTTGCATTCTAGCATGCAGCTCACGTAGTTGCGCTGACATCATCTGGACTGTACTGCACAGGTGCAGTAGTTCTGTTCAGTAATACAGTCCAGATGACGTAAGTGCGACTCAGTGAGCCGCATGATGAAGTGCAAGCAGATGCCAACCTGGCGAGGTCGGCATCTGCACCGGAGGGGATCGGGAGCTGCGGTGAGGGCACAGGACGGCTGCCATGGGCTGGAGGAAGACCCAGGTAAGTAAACTTTTTTTTTATCCTGGACCTTCCCTTTAAAGTAAACCCGAGGCGTGTTTTTCAAATCATATTAAGACACAGAGGCATGTTCTCATACCTCCCAACATTTTAATGGGAGAAAACGGGACACTTAGACCACACCCCCAGCCCCCTAGTCACGCCTACTCCACAAAAAAATAACAATTAATGTTAATTACTCCCGAAAGGGAGTGAGGGTGCCAGTGGGTGAGGAGGAGGGTGAGGGTGGCTGTGGGTGGGCAGAGAGAGGGGGAAAAAAACGATCGAGGCACCAGCGGATGGCCGCCGCTATTACACTTCTCCCTCCCTCCCTCCTAATATGGCCCCCCCCCAGTGTCCCCTTCCCCCCGCAGAGTAAAATGGGCAGCAGAGCGGGCTGTAAGTCTTACCACTGCCGTACCGGGATCTCATCTGGTCTTCTCGGCTTCCTGTGATGTCACGGGGGGAAGGGGACACTGGGGGGCATATCAGGAGGGAGGGAGGGAGAAGTGTAATGGCGGCGGCCATCCATGCCGCATCCCGGGCTGGTGCCTCGATCGTTTTTTTTTTCCCCTCTCTCCCCAGCGGCCGGGACCTGGAGGGGGCAGCGCGGGACGGCCCCCCAAAATCGGGACCGTCCCGACGAAATCGGGGCGGTTGGGGGCCCTGTGTTCTGCACCTGCCTCTGTGTCCTATTGTTTTGGCCCGGAATTGGTAACATTAAGGCTGCTTACACACAGGGACGTTACAGGCGCACGTTAGTGCGCCTGTAACGCTCCCCCAACGCACAGCAATGTAACACAAGTGGGCTGTTCACACAGCCCACGTTGCGTTACATGTAACGCTGCACGTTGTCCAGAAAGTGCAGCATGCTACGGCGTTAGAGCGGCTATAGCCGCGTTAGACTGTTTGCACATGCTCAGTGGGGGGCAGAGAGGAGGCAGGGAGAGCCAGGTACAGTAGCCGCGCACATGGCTACTTAATATTCACTGCACTGGCGGCAGCTGATTGGCCGGCGGGACCACGTGATGCGGAGTGTCTCGCTCCGCATCACATGGTCCCGCCGGCCAATCAGCGCCACTCTGGGAGACCTTATAGGGATAGAGCCGCCTAACGCGGCTCACTCTACCGTCCTTTCTTGCAGCACCATACGTTGTGTTAGGTGCACGTTATGCGACCTTAACGTGGCACCTAACGCAACGTCTTGGTGTGCAAGTAGCCTAATAGGTCGGACATGCTGCAAGATGTAGGGCCAACTTGCTGGATCGGGATGCTCAGAAGCAGTCGGGTGTCATAGGCTTATGCCTATGACAGCCAATCGCTGTGATTGGCTAGTGGAGGGAGGGATATAAAAATAATTTAAAAAATAGTAAAATGTGTTTAACTACTAGCCGACCGCATCACTCCGATGGGCGTGGCGGCAGCCCCAGGACCGCCTAACGCCGATCGGCGTAAAAAGTCCTGGGGCTCTGTTTTGCAGGAGATCGCGCGCAGGGTGCGCACGCTTCTCCTGGTTGGTGGGTGGAGTGGAGCTCCGCCTTCAGTCTCCAAGTGGCAATAGCCGCTCAGGAGACTGTTAGACGGCGAAACATATTACACGTACAGCGCTGCGATCTGCAGCAGCGCTGTACTGGGGACAGCCGTGTCACACGCTGTCCCCTCCTGAGGCACAGAGGTGATCGGCTGTCATAGGCTGAAGTTAAAAAGAAGGCTAAATAGGCTTAAAGGGAACCTTAACTGCTGCGGAAAAATAAATTCACTTACCTGGGGGCTTTCCCAAGCCTCCTGCAGCCGTCCTGTGCCCGCGCCGGTCCTTCGGTGCCCTCCGGTCTCCCTCCGCCGCTAAGTTTCGATTTCGGACGACTGCCAGTCGTCCTCGGGCCTCTTCCGCATTCCTTGTCGTAAACTGCAGTAAAGCGCGTCCGCATGACGCCAAACGCGTCATCGCATGACGCCAAACGCGTCATGCGGACGCGCTTTACTGCAGTTTACGACAAGGAATGCGGAAGAGGCCCGAGGACGACTGGCAGTCGTCCGAAATCGAAACTTAGCGGCGGAGGGAGACCGGAGGGCACCGAAGGACCGGCGCGGGCACAGGACGGCTGCAGGAGGCTTGGGAAAGCCCCCAGGTAAGTGAATTTATTTTTCCGCAGCAGTTAAGGTTCCCTTTAAAAAAAAAAACACTTATTTTATTTAAAAAAACATACAAACATGCAAATAAACAAACAAACAAACATGGGGGAGCGGGCGATCAGACCCCACAAACAGAGAGTTCTGTTGGTGGGGAGAAAAGGGGGGGGGATCACTTGTGTGCTGTGTCGAGTGGCCCTGTAGCTTGGCCTTAAAGCTGCAGTGGCCAATTTAATGAAAAATGGCCTGGTCTTTAGGGGGGTTTAACACTGCGGTCCTCAAGTGGTTAAAAAAAACCCAAATAAACAAACAACACAGCAGTGATCAGAGCCCACCAACAGAAAGTTCTAGAAAGGGGGGGGGGGATCACTTGTGTGCCGAGTTGTACGGCCCTGCAGTGAGCCCTTAAAGCAGCAGTGGCCTAAATTGTAAAAAAAATAGCCTGGTCACTAGGGGGGGGTGATGTAAGCCTACGGTCCTCAAGTGGGTAAGCCTGGTACACACATTCAATTTTGATTGGCTAGTTTTACAACCTCCAGATTGTGTAGATAAGCTCTCATACTAAATAGAGGTTGTTAAGTTGGTTGGTGAATTCACCACCTGTCAGTTTCCCATCTGAAAGAGGCTTAACTGGGAATCTTAATGGTGAAGTCGCAAAACAAGGATCAAGAGATCTATTCAAGGGTTTGTCATGTTCAAAAAATTATTACTGTGAAGTTAAATAGTACTGACATCTTCTGCAGCACTTTACATAGTCATGTCAGTAAGGCTATGTTTGCACTGACATGCTGTGGTGCCTATCCAGGCTGCCAATAGATGATAATAGTCGTATTGCACATTATACGTGCAGTGCAAGGCATACAGTACATACAAAGTATGCTTCACTGAAACTGTTAACATGCATGTTATGCAGTGTTTTACTGCATATGCATATGCACTGTGTTATGTTGATGGATTCCACTGCACTGTTAATGTGCAAATATGAATGTACCATCCTATATAGGAAAAACCCGTAGCTGCGTCCTCCTGTGTCTTTGCGTCTGTGCCAACTGCTTGATGTGCTTGCGTGGCTGGGCTTCAGACAGCGGTCATGATCGGGAGAGCTTGCGGGGGATCATGTTCCTGTGTGGGAGAGGGGGATCATGGCCTTTCTTGCAGGTATAGATGCTTCCAGTATAGGTAGCCAAGTATAGTTGACCCCAGTATCGGAAGCCAGGTATAGGTTCCCCCAGTACAGGTAGCCAGGTATAGGTGCCCCCAATATAGTTAGCCAAGTATAGGTGTCCCCAGTATAGGAAGCCTGGTATAGGTGCCCCCAGTATAGAAAGCCAGGTATAGGTGCCCTAATATAGGTAGCTAGGTATAGGTGCCCCCAAATTAGGTAGCGAAGTATAACAAACAAACACAAACACAGAACATTTATATAGAGCTTTTCTCCTGGCGGACTTAAAGCGCCAAGTATATAGGTGCCCCCAGTATAGGTAGCCAGGCATTGGTGCACCCAGTATAGGTAGCCAAGTATAGGTGCCCCCAGTGTAGGTAGGTAGCCAAGTATACTGTATGTGCCCCCAGTATAGGTAGCCAGGAATTTGTGCCCCCAGTATTGATAGCCAGGCATAGGTGCTCCCAGTATAGGTAGCAAAGTATATGTGCCCCCAGTATAGGTAGCCAGGCATCAGTGCCTTCAGTATATGTAGCCAGGAATAGGTGCCCCCAGTGTAGATAGCCAAGTATAGGTACCCCCAGTATAGGTAGCCAGGCATCGGTGCCCCCAGTATAGGTAGCTAAGTATAGGTGCCCCCAGCATAGATAGCCAGGTATAGGTGCCCCCAGTATAGGAAGCCAGGTATACCCGCCCTCCACTGGCCGCCTCTCGTTTACGTGTATGAGTTGGTGGGCACCCTCCTCCACTACGAATCCCCGATCCCCCTTGCTGCATGCCCGGTGCAGCATGCAGCCCTGAGACCAGCACCGAGGGATTGGCTGTGCATTGGTGTCGCTGAGGTTTACTAGATCCGCCTGGCGGATTGCTTGGGGGTTGGGGGTCACCGGCTGCCATACACACACCTGATTGTTGACTGAGACAGGCGTTATCGGCCGCCTCAGCCAACTTAAGTCAGGAGTGTGTACGAGGCTTGAGGGCCCTTTCACACTGAGGTGGTGCAGTATTTTTACCGCCCCCCCCCCCCCTCCCCCACTGCTAGGCAATGAAAGTCTATAGAGACTTTCATACTTGCACGGTGTGATGCAACGGAAGTGCCGTTTTTCGCCACATTCCCAACACAGTTCAAGATCTACATTAACGCTACGGCGCTGCGTCAAGTTGCGGCAATCATTGTCGGCCCGGAAGTCATGTTAGTGTATGGCAGGGGTAGGGAACCTATAGCTCGGGAGCCAGATGTGGCTCTTTTGATGGCTACATCTGGCTCACAGACAAATCTGAAGGGGTTGATTCACTAAGCTACACTGCTCAAGCAGCACAGCTTAGTGTGGCAGCGCAAGTAAAATTTTCAAAGTAGGCACTGCTGTAGCATGCACTACTAACTTACTCACGCTCCCCTCAAAACAAACGGCTGCTCCAATTGTCCCACCCTAGATCCTGTCAGGTCCAGTGACTTTGTAGGACGAGATCCCTGTACTTTGATTGGCCCAATAGGCTGCCTGCCACTTGACAGGCAGCCTGTTGGGCCAAAGTGCGGGGACCTCATCCTACAAAGTGAATCAACCCCCAAGTCAGCTAGCTAATTGTACAAGCTGTTAGTCAGTATTTCTCCTGTCTGTCTCTGGGAAATTGCTGATGTTGCTGAAACCCAAGAGAAGCTGAAGACGTGTCTGACACTTCCTCTGCCTGGCAGATCAACTGTGCATGCATCACCATGGCAACAGGAACGTGAGCCCTCTACTGCGCATGCACACTCTGACAGTTTGAAACATATTGTATGGCTCTCCCAGAATTACATTTTAAAATATGTGGTGTTTATGGCTCTCTCTCGGCTAAAAAGGTTCCTGACCCCTGCTCTATGGCAATGTGTGGATATGAAAAAATTAACCAACGCAATGTTGCGGCGTGCATGTGCAGAAGTGTATTTTAACAATAAGCTTCCTTGCACTTCCGCATACTCGAAGCAGGAAGTGACGGCAAGCATGCGTCACTTCCTGCTTGGCTGGTGGCAATAGCACGGTGTTCCCTGAAGGTCTGTTTTTGACGGTGTGATGCGGCGCATCGGGCTGACGCACTGCATCGCTGACGCTGGTTTCAGGTGTGAAACCAGCCTAAGGCTCCGTTCACATCCAAAATCGCCAAACTCTAGCGATTACCGCTAGCGTTTTGCAGGACTGATTTTTCTACGATTAACGCAGGAAAATCACTGGACACTAGGAGCGATCGCGATTAGTGGTTCTATACATGCTAATCGCGATTGTTCGGGAATCGCCGGGAAGTTCGGGAACACCGCATGTAACGCATTTGCGGTTAACGCTAACCGCAAAACGCAGCGATCGTGGCAGTGAGAACACTGCCATAGGATTAAATGGCTAGCGGTTTTTAAAAAAAGTTAGCGGTTTGCGGTGAGCGGGAATTGCGCAATTCCTGCTCAAGTGTGAACGAGCCCTTAATGTTTTGGCTGCTTGCTGCACCTATGACTTCATCCTGTTGCTTCAGATTTACTTTGAAAGGCTACTAGTTACTGTATATGCAAGTCTCTTCCTCCAGTTTGGCTGAACATTGTGTAGTAATGACCTCTCTGTCAGTTCCTTGTGCAGCCATCACAAGAGATCAGCACGTACTTATTCAAGTTTCTTGGACAAAGATACAGAATGGGGCGAGAGGAGGGTCAGGGTTATATGATAAGCTGCTCTTCTGCCAAATTTGTATTCTAAATAAGATAATGTGATGATGGCAGCAGTTATACACAGCATTCACCCTGGTGCTAAAACTGACAGACGGAGTCTGGTTACACAAAGCTACTATTCAAGGCAACACTGTACACAGTGACAGATGTGAAAATCACACTATTCTGTTATACTGAAAAACTATCCAAAAAGCCACCATTTTAGTTTAAGGTCTAAATCAACCTCAATGTTTTCGATGCATACGACTGTATAGTTGCATTATTAGCAATGCACAAAGGTCTGTGCCACACACACATATTAGTGCTTGTAATAAAGAACATGTATTTTCTGTGGATGTGAAGTGTGAGCCCTCCCTTAGGGCTCTTTTACACTACAGGCCATTCCAATTTTAGGCCTTTTGCACACTACATGTGATTCCGATTTGTTTTTATGTGATCCGATTTTTTGTTCAGATTTAAAAACATAGCAGCATGCATAACTTTTTTTAATTGGAATCAAAAATCGGATCGTATTTTATAAAATCGGATTTGCATGTAGGGCTTGATTCACTAAAGTGTGCTAACTGTTATCACGGCGCTATGGAATTCGTGTGAGTTTGCCACGATTTTCAGGTGTAATTTGTTTCGCGTGCAAATTCCGTGTTCGTGCGCTAACGCAAATTTTAGCGCGCGTTAACCTTTAAGTTCACGCGAACGTTAAAATGTGCTTAAATTCATGTTAGCACGCAAACGCGAAAATTAGTGCGCGGACGCAAAAATTTGCAAGTGAAAAAATGTATGTGCGAAAATCGCGGCAAACTCATGCGAATCGCATAGCGCAGCTGTGATAACAGTTATCACACTTTAGTGAATCAAGCCCAAAATGTGCAAGAGGCCTTGCAATTTTACATGCGATTCCAATTTTTGATGCGATTCTTTTACACTACTTGCGATTTCGATTTTTGATGCGATTAACAAAAGTCCTGCATAATGCATCACAAATCGGAATTGCTATTTGTAGTGTAAAAGATGCCCCAGTCCTGCATGCTGCATTTTTTTTCCTTGTGTTGCAAGCATCTAGTGAAAATCGCGAATCGGAATTGGGAATCGGAATTGCGATTAGCAGTGTCAACACCGGACAGGTACAGTATTATTGCAGGGGCACACTAGCGGCCAGGGCGAACTCACGAGGCCGATTGTGGAAAGATTTAATGCTGAAATCGGTCGGGCATCGGCCAGTTTATGGCAGCCAAACAGATTTCCCTTTGATCAGATTCAATCAGAGAGAGATCTGTCTATTGGTCGGTCTGCCGCCGAAATCGCTAGATGTATGGGTACCTTAACACAATCATACCTTTAAAGTGTTTCTAGTGACATTTGAAAATGTTCTCCAGCTTGTTTGGACTGAATTATATACTAGCTTGCAACCCCCCCTCCCCCACCAATAAAGTAAACCACTATAAAAATGTAATAATAATTGGAGAAATGGAGATAGAAGACAAAGGGAATAAAGAGGAGCAATAGTCAGAGAGGAGATGCAGGAAGACTTACAGTTGGCATCACTAGGCAAGGGGGCTCTGGTGATAAAAGATGAGGGGTTGGCAGCAAAACTAGTTTGTGGTGCTGATTGACAGCAAGCTACAACGCAACTGGCACACAGAGCCAGGTACAATGACAGAAAAGCATTATCCTGAAGTCTCAGGGAGTACCCAAGGCCGGTTCTCTCATGAGGCAAGGTGAAACATTTCCATCATGCAACAGAGATTACAGGGGCAGCATTTTTGTACTGTGTTCACAATAACAGCATGTATTCAGAGTAGGAAGAGAAGGAGACTCGACTAACAGCCAGCCAGTGTGCTATTGAATTGAGCTGCAGCATGTCATGTGAGAACATTAATTAAAGCAGAGTAAATTGCCAGGTGCTGTGCGATCATTCTAAATCCTCACAAGTTTGCCTCAGGCAGCAAAAAGTCTAGATCTGGCCCTGAGAGTACCACATCCAAATGAGACCCAGATATTTTAACTAAAGGGTAAACTAGGCTGACAACTGGTTTACATAAAACACAGCATGGCAAAAAGCTAAAATACTGTCAGGCACCATAAACCAACAATCAAACATATCGCAGCTATGGTGAATTAAACTGCTGGCACTACTTTACGTTTTGGTGTTCAGCCCAACTGCCTCAGATATATCCATCCTTACAGTAGCAACGAAAGAACAGAACCAAGCAGCACCCAAAACATGATGTAGACCCAATGGCTGCAGAGTAATAGATGACTATATTGCCACAGGAAGTCGTTATGGCAAACTCTATACCTGCATTTCAAGGGGGCTTAGATGCTTTCCTTGCGTTGAAAGACATCCATGGCTACAATTACTAGGTATTGCCTAATGATGTTGATCCAGGGATTTTTATCTGATTGCCATCTGGAGTCGGGAAGGAATTTTTCCCTTTTGGGGCTAATTGGACCATGCCTTGTAAGGGTTTTTTCGCCTTCCTCTGGATCAACAGGGATATGTGAGGGAGCAGGCTGGAGTTGTACTTTGTACTGGTTGAACTCGATGGACGTATGACTTTTTTCAACCATAATAACTATGTAACTATGACTGGTACACAGAGAAAATACCATCAGATTATGTATTCATGTTTTAACATACAAGTTATACATGGATACAGAGAAAGAGGGAATGCTGTAAGGAAGTTGCACACAATTTGGGGGATTGGTAATATTATATGGGGAAAAAGTAGCTCCGGGATAAAAGTCTTTAAGGATTTGACTGTGAAAGAGATGGTGCATGAAAGGGAGGTGTGGAACTCTACAAACAGTGGTGATCGAAGACTAGGGGATGTTAGGGAAAACGGGAGGGGGGGGGGGTTAAGATGATGAAGAGTGCAGTATGGAACCCTCGAGTTGACAGGCAATGGTAAGTGGGAGAAGAGTCATTGGTGTCAATATGGTCGCAGCCATGGCTGAGAGGTAATATGATGTGGTTTGTAACACTCAGGAATCCGCACCACCTGTCATTCAGGTGCATAGTGCATTTAATTACAGCCGAAAGGTGTTCAGTTGCTGGCAGATGAGAGGCTGAACTGCTACTAAACTACTGTGACTGTACACCTTCATTTATTTATCAGCCAGTAGAGCCCAGTACATCAGGATTCAATGCTATCAGTTGGATGTCAGCAGTTCATAGTCACAGGGGATAATTCAAAGTGTAGCACTGTACATGCAGTTGGTGCTGGAGGCAGCATCAACCTTGCCCAGTAGCTCCGCTGCTAGGACAGTGCATTGGGGCAAGGATAGTGATGTCATCAGAGTATTCATATCTATATTTTTATCGATTTACATTTTTTTATCTTTTGAATGGTTTAAAGCCCAACTAAATTGAACCAAGCAAATTCTCAAAGCAGTCATGTTGATTGGTGTAAATTATAGCTCTTGAAGAGACAATGGGCTTGATTCACAAAGCGGTGCTAACCTACTTAGCACGTCTGAAGTCTTTAGACGCGCTAACCAGGGTGCTAAGTAGGTTAGCACTGGATTTCTCAATCAGATCGCGCACTAACTTTGTGCGCGCAAAGTTTTACGCGCGCTAAGTCCCATAGGCTTTAATGGGCACTTCGCGCGGAGCGCCCTGCGCTCTGTGCAGTACGCGCGTAAAGTTTTATGCGCATAAAGTTTTGCGCGCGTAAAGTTTTATGCGCGAAAAGCTTGTTTAAACGTGCTAAGGGGGTTTTCACAGGCGTGCTAACAGTTAGCACCGCTTTGTGAATCAAGCCCAATGAAGTCAAAACTAAAGAGCTCTCGGGTGCAAGCTAAACGCTGGAAGTGGGCGCAAGTGGGGACTCTGAGGGCGAGTTACACTTCATACACTGCAGAAGTTGGTATAACTTTGTAGAACTGCATGATAACATCTTTAGTTTTCATGTCATAAAAAAGCCAAAAAACCAAAAAACCCCTTTATGAAGTTGTGTACATATCCATGCAGGCTTAAAGGACAACTGAAACGAGAGGGATATGGAAGCTGCTTTATTTATTTTCTTCTAAACAATACTATTTGCTTCGCAGTCCTGCTGATCATCTGCCTCTAATACTTTTTAGCCATAGATCCTGAACAAGGTGTCTGAAGTCTGATTGGATTAGTCACATGCTTGTTGCAGGTGTGTGATCCAGATACTACTGCAGCCAAATAGATGAACAGGATGCCAGGCAACTGGTATTGTTTAAAAGGAAATAAATATGGCAGCCTCCATATCCCTCTCAGTTCAGGCGCCATTACATAATGGGAGCCTATAGGCACATAAGTCTTGGCACCCTAGACTTCGCCCTCGATGAACCTACAAACCCCCGCTGAACCGCACACCAAGTGTGCTAGCTGGCCCAGCTTTCACTTTTCCCTTACTTTCTTTGTCCGTCATAGGTGGCTACAGGTGCCCCTTAGTACTATGCAGCCAGAGGTACCCTTAGTATTAAGTTGCCACCGACTGAAGGGAGATCATGTTAGTGGAATGCAGAGGGAGGGAGGCACTCGAGGAGCAGAGTAAGCCTCCTCTCTATCATCCGGTGCCTGCAGGCACGTGACTACAGTGCCTTATGGTAAATCCGGCCCTGCCTCTCCTGCATGTTAGTTTCTTCTTAATAGACTGAGGTCTTAAAACTGCTCATCACTTACTATGAACTACAAGTCCCACTTCTTAATATGCAATTAACTTTTTCTCCTGAGTTTTCTCCTATGAGATAATTTTTAATCTTTGATTTAGAATCACTTTTCAGGACTTTGTGGCTCTGTACAATTAAGAAGCTGACACATCATTGCATTCCAGCGGTTTAGGAGGTGTGGCTAGCTTGCAGGGACAGCAAAGGATAATTTGCATATTCAGCAGAGATGCATTGTGGGAGACATACACACCTGAGAACCTGTGCCGAACAGCTAGCCCCTGTGCTCTCCTCCTTATTCGAGCGGTCATTATCAGACGGCACAGTCCCCTCCTGTTTCAAGCGGTCCACTATTGTACCGGTCCCCAAAAAACCCGGCAGCACTGAGCACAACAACTTCCGACCAGTGGCCCTAACTTCCAACATTATGAAGCTACTAGAGCGGCTGGTTCTGGCCCACCTGAAGAGGCACACGGATGCCCTCCTCGACCAGCTCCAATTTGCTTATAGGGCTAACAGATCCGTGGAGGACGCCATCAACGCCAGTCTGGCATACATCACTGAGCACCTGGAAAGCCCTGCCTCCTACGCCAGGATCCTGTTCCTGGATTTTAGCTCAGCGTTCAACACGATCTGCCCAGACACCCTGCTCACTAACTTGACGCAGCTCAGAGTAGATCCCACCCTTCGAACATGGATCAAGGACTTCCTGACTAACAGAACGCAACAGGTGAAACTCGGCAACTGCTACTCCAGCGTCAGAATCACCAATACAGGGGCTCCACAAGGCTGTGTACTGTCACCACTACTGTTCTCCCTCTATACCAACAATTGCATATCATCCACGGACTCTGTGAAAGTCATCAAATTTGCAGACGACACCACTATCATCGGCCTAATTGGCAGCAACGGAGCGCATGAGTACCGCAGTGAAGTTGAGAGAATCTGCAACTGGTGCGTAGACAATAACCTAGTACTCAATGCCGCAAAGACTGTTGAGCTAGTAGTAGACTTCAGGAGGAACCCTCCTCCCCTCCCCCCTGTCCTCATTGGAGGAACCGAAGTTTCTAGGGTGACATCTGTGAGGTTCCTCGGCACGACTCTCACTAACAACCTGAAGTGGGAGCAGAATACCACCAAAATTCAGAAGAAATCCCAGCAGAGGTTGTTCTTCCTGCGCCAACTGAAGAGATTTGGCATGCCCAGGGAGCTGCTGACCAGCTTCTACACTGCCACTATAGAATCCATCCTCTGCTCCTCAGTCATAGTCTGGTACACAGGCGCTACAGCCAGCGATAAACAGAAACTGCAGAGAGTCATAACTGACGCAGAGAGAATCATCGGGACTCCTCTTCCACCTCTTGCTCTCCTCCACCCCGCCAGGATGAGGAAGAGGGCCACAGCAATCTCCCGTGACCCCTCCCACCCAGGTAGCCGCTATTTCAAGCTCCTCCCACTGGGCCGCCGCTTCAGGTCTATACCATGCAAAACCACCAGACGGAAGAACACTTTCTTCCCCCAAGCGGTACGGCTGCTGAACTCCAACCCCTGACAGGCCGGCCTACTGGCATGCACTAGCGGGGTCTTTCGGTCAGTTATTATTGGACTGCTCCTGCACGGCAGGTAGTAAAGCACTGACTGCTGACCCAGGACTATCACTTGTGTTGAACAGATTTATACCATCACTGTAGTTCTAAATTGTTTATGTGTGCGTCTTGTCCCTTTTTACTATGTCTAAGCCATGTGAACCACGATCAATTCCGAGTATAGCTCTCGCTGTATTTGGCGAAATAAAAATGATTCTGATTCTGATATGCTCACTTCAACCTGAAATATCACAAATAGGCAAACTTTTGTTTTGCTTTTCAGGACTTTGCAATGGAAAAAGAACCAAAAAGTAGGTGAAAAATTACTATCAAAATATTTTGAGTATTTATTTTTTTGCTTGCTTGTGGTTTAACCACTTCCCTACCACGCTATTTTGTGCTGATCTGTGCTGCGTGGGCTCTCCAGCCCACAGCACAGATCAGGTTGCAGCCAGGCCGATCAGACTTCCCCCCTTTTTTCCCCACTAGGGGGATGTCCTGCTGGGGGGGTCTGATCGCCGCCGGCTGCTTGCGCTTGCGGGGGGGGCTCTTCAAAGCCCCCCTCCGCAGCGCTTCCTGGCCTCCTTCCCCTTCCCTCCCTCTCCCTCCCCCTGTGAGCGGCGCAGGACGGATTTCCTTCCTGCGCCTGATGGGATAGGCTTTAGCCTATCAGATGCCGGTGATCCCCGGCCAATCAGAGGCCGGGGATCACCGATCTCCTCTACGGCGCTGCTGCGCAGCAGCGCCGTATACATGTAAACACCGGGGAAGGTCTTCCCCGTGTGTTTACATTTACCCTGCGAGCCGCCGATCGGCTCGCAGGGTGTTCACGGAGACACCCTCCGGGAACTGACATGGAACGGCCGCTCATACGAGCGGCCGTTTCCATGGAATACACTTCAGGATTCAGGGGCGTGTATATACGCTCCGAGAATCCGGAAGTGGTTAAATTGCGTTTTATTGACAATTTTGAAAATATCACCTAGGAGAAAACTCAGGAGAAAAAGTTAATTGCATATTGGCCATGGGCACTTATTCAATTCACTTTTTCTACTAAGTTTACTTCTAGATGATATTTGACACCTTATCAACAAAATGCATTTAAAGGGACTAGCAAGCAAAAATATACTCCTAATAATTTTAACAGTACTTTTCCACCTACTTTTTGGTACTTGTTCGTACTTTTTCAGTTGCAAAGTACTGAATCGTTATTTTACAGAGAAAATGAAAAATTATCTTCTTGGAGAAAATGTAGGAGAAAAAGTGAATTAAATAATGGCCATGGTTTCTACTGTAATGCAGGGATGCTTGGAAATGTATTTTGGTATCCATTGTTCTTCCTACTTTGGGTGTTACATGGTCACTGCTAATAAGCCCAGAAGCAGGAAATTTCGGCGCCTGCGGGAAATTGACTATTTTGGCGCCCCATAGGCACTAATGCAAAATACCGGCTATTGGGCGCCAAAAGCAGAAATTTTTCATTTTAAGAATTATCGGTTTGAAAATGATCATTTTGGAATTCATTTTGAGGATTATAATTTTTTAAATTATCCTTTTGAAATGTATTGTTTTAGAAATTCGTAGTTTTTTGAATTAAGTTATTTACAGCGGAGGAAGAGGGTTTTAAGGTTAGGCGTCAGGAAGGGGGGTTATAGGGTTAGCAGTCTGGAAGGGGAGGTCTTAAAGTTAGGCATCAGGAAGGGGGATTTTAGGGTTAGGCGTCAAAAGGTAGGAAGGTTCTGTGTGAGAGTAGGGGTAGGTTCAGCTGTAATAAAGTATCGGTAATATATACCATTGTTTTACAATGATCACTACCACTGCAAATATTTTCTCGTGTTCATTCAGCGTCCATTATACAACCGTATTTATAGTTAATACTTATTTACACCCCGCGCCCTATTAATACCGTTAATTTACCATGTTTATTACTCTAACAGAGGTATTTATGAAAAAAAAAATAAAAAAAAACATTGTTATATACACGCTATTTTGCCGTTTCGGCGTCACCCCGCTCCCCTTTTTTACCTTGCGTCCTTATTTAATGTATGCAATAAGCCCAGCCACCATTAGAATCCAGAGACTAAAGAAACAGACTGTAAACTTTGTACAGCGCCACGGAATATGTTGGCGCTTTATAAATCAATAATAATAATAATAATAATCTAGGTGGCAAGTAGCTTTGTATAGTCCACCACTTTGCAGCTATACACTGTCAGTATTCACTATACTGTTCACTATTCAACAGTATTCACTGTTTTAATCCTGACTGCTATTACAGCTTTGGCTTTAAAACCTGTTGCAGACCACTCCATGCCGATTGGCGTGAACGCGGCGGCAGCCCCAGGACCACTCCACGCCGATTGGCATGAATGGCTTCCTCTGGGGATTGTAGGAGAGCGCTCGCTGATGCGCGCTCATCTACGCTTGGATGACGAAGCTCCGCCTTCAGTCTCCCAGCGGCGATCGCAGCTCGGAGACTGTTAGACGGCGAAACCATCTTTTATCACTGTACAGCGGTGCGATCTAAGGCAGCACTGTACTGGGGTCACACGGCTGTCCCCCTGGGTGACACAGGAGCGATTCGCCGTGATAGGCTGAAGCCTGAAGCCTATCACAGCCGATCACTATGATAGACTGACTGGGGGAGGGAGGGAAAATTAATAAAAAAAATAAGTATATTTATTTTTTTTTTAAAATAAAAATATTTACAAAAAAAACCAAAAAACATTGGGGGAGCGATCAGACCCCACCAACAGAGAGCTCTTCTGTCGGTGGCGAGAAAAGGGGGGGGGGGAATGGAAATAACTTGTGTGCTGAGTTGTGTGGCCCTGCAGCGAGGCCTTTAAGCTGCAGTGGCCCATTTAGTTAAAAATGGCCTGGTCACTGGAGGGGGGGGGGGGGGGTAACACCACAGTCCTCAAGTGGTTAACTGGGCTTTTGTGAAGGTTCCACTTTTGTTGAGTAAATCCCAAAGTTTCCTGGTTGGCTCTGTACATTGCAAGGATTAATGGCTAACATTATTTCAGCTTGATTATTTTGTTTTTTATGTTCATATAAAACACAACCATTCCACTGTATTTCCAACAGAAACAAGGTGATACAGGATATTAATGTTTACTGTCAGTCAAGATATTAATTAAAGTGCTGAAAATGAGTAGCACTGCTTCCCACCTTGTGGAGCGACCGTAATTACTCCTACAATTAAGTTGGAGTTTATGGACAGTGTCATGGCCACAATATTCCAGAGTACACAGTGTACTGTTACAAAGATTGAGAAAAAGAACATTTTACACTTGCAAACATTTTTGGGAATTCTTTGGCTGCAGATTTGTTTTTGTTTTTTTTGTAACATTAAATTACTAAAGGACTAAGGCAATTTTATGACAAAAAAATGTATTTTCCCTAAAGTAGACCCTGACAGGCGGGTAAAGGTGTAAGTGGAATTTTGTAGGAAGCCAATAAAGAGGCATGACTTCACACCTTCTACAAACGATATTGCATTTTGCAATACTGCGATTTCCCAGAAATCCTGCATTTTAGCTGAGATTCTGGCGAAGCAAAATGCATCAATTTTCCTCATTGTTACCTAAGCAAAATCCAATCCCACTACTATTTCTACTACAATCTATGCTGGCAGACAGGAAAGAGAACTTGGTGTGGCTCTGTACACTTGATAAGCTGACACATCATTGCATTCCAGCGGTTCTGGAGGTGTTTATCTCTGATTTGCATATTCAGCACACTGCATTGTGCGACACCTCATATTCTCACTCCAACCTGAATAATCTCAAATAACTTGTTTTAAGAAGGCAAATTTCTGTTTTACATAGCTTTATAGTAAAAGGGCCTTTTGGTCCTTTGTACCCCCTTTACACACTCCTAGGAGTTCTGGTTCATCATGAGCTTGCTGGGCAATCTGTAACTCTTGGAGGAGAGAATTAAGCATCTATCACACGCAAGTGCAAAAAATGATTTTAGGTATTACAGATGATCACAATTTGATCATTTTACTGTGATGTCACCACATCAGCAGCCCTGTCAATATCAGGGCAGAAGGCTGATAAGCCCAGAATGTGGATATTCTGTATGTTACATCACCACAGCACAAGGTACTGGTATAAGGTCAGTGGATGTGTTTGGGACCACACAAGTGAACAAAAATGGGAAAATCAACATAATTTCTCTGTAAAATTAAGCCAATGAATGAGTCAGGAGTTGCTGATGCAAACAGGGATGCAGGTTGGTTGCCTCGCATTAAAATTGTCCATTGGTGTTTTTGGACCAAGAACTGCCACAAGTTTGGAATTGTTCAGTATATAACTTGGAAACAGAAAATACAGTACAGGTATACTATATAAATATGTAGTCACAACGCCCTCTGCTGTCAGACATATAGAAGACGGAACATTACCAACCAATTATTGCAAGACTAAGCCTTTGTGGTTTTCAATCAAGACATCATTCTAATGTAAAGTGTTATCTGAATATTGTATTTTAGTTATGTATATTTTGGGTAGCAGACTGCCAAGCCACCACCCACAGCTGTGCTTGCTGGGCTCGGCTTAGCTGCATAGAGAGGAGCAGCTGATATTTTCTCGAGGACTGCACAGGATGGGAAACTTCATATAGAGAGGTCAGACTGTTTCCTGGAACAATAAGAGGGCCATTTCACACTGAGGCGGTGCGGAAAATTTACCGCACCCCGCCGCAGCCTAATGCTAATCTATGGGAGAGTTCACACTCCCCACGTTGCGGTATACCTATGTTACCATACAGCTGCTGTGGCGATCTGTGTCTGGCCAGAAGTCATGTGTAACATCTGAAACTATGGCGGCTGCGGACATGCAAGGTATACCTGCAGCCGCCTTTGTTCCCTGTTCTCAGGCCTCATCCATTCCGTCGGCGTCTAGCACGCCGGGAATGGTTCTGTCTCATGCTCATAGGGTCGCTGTATCGCGCGGGCGCGCGGAGACAGGACCTTTATGCTGAAAGAAGGCGCGTCAGCTGACCTGCCGGTTGGCTGACGTCAGAGGTGACTCACGCCGCTCAGATTGGCTGATTGGTAAGGGGCGCGGCTGTGAGCTCTCCTCGCGGCTTCATAAGCCTTCACTGGTCATTTGCAACTTGTCTGCTGTTGCGAATACACTCGTATTAGCACTCAGACCTTAGACTAGTATCTGGTGTGCTTTGATCTGGGAGGAAACCAGGGATTTCACACAAGACTAGAACTATTGTTATTGTATTACTGATTACCTGTGTATGATTCTGGCTATACTCTGACCTTGCTATTGCTCATCGATTCGGTTCTTCTGCCTATTTGACCTTAGTTGCTGAATCTCTGCCTGATAACTCACTATTCTTCTGCCTCACGTTTCTGTACTGTATTCACCTCTCAGTTGCCAAACCTTGCCTGTCTGACCTCTCTACTCACCAGTGGGCCCTTGCCACTGGTGAGGTGCTCTTTTGATTAAATACCCACCAGCTCCTCTGGTGAGGTTTAGTTTTAGTTATACAGCTCCTGTGACTGATAGTACCTTACCAGCTTCTCTGGTAAGGTCTAGTTAAACTATTCAGTCGCTTGTGCTGATAGTACCTTACCAGCTCCCCAGGTAAGGTTTAGCCAAACTTTGTTGTCACTCCTGTTTGTTGTTAGTACTTTACCAGCTCCTCTGGTAACACCTATTATTTATCCTACTGTTGTTGCAGCTAGTACCCACCAGCTCCCCTGGTGAGGTACTAGCACTGTTATTGCAGCTAGTACCCACCAGCTCCCCTAGTGAGGTCTAGCACTGTTGTTTCAGACAGTACTCACCTACTTCTCTGGTGAGATCTATCTATTTAATCTACTGTTGCACCAAACACTTTACACCTCTGTTTCTCAGCCGTCTATACTTGCATTATTGGTGATACTGCAGATCACCACATAATCGGGTATAGAGTCTGTATTATTGGTGATTCTGCAGAGACACTGTGCAATCGGGTGGATCTGCTGGCTACCACTATTAATGAGCTCATCAAAACGGTTAACGTGCAGCAGACCCAGGTTGACCAGCTGATTCAAACAGTTAACCGTTTGAAAGACCCTAAAGCACAAGTGTCCTCCCCTCATGTAATAGAACCCAGGATGCCCCCTCCTGAAACATTTTCGGGGCATCGCTCTGATTTTCTAAATTTTAAACACCGGTGTTTATCATATTTTGAGTTACGGCCAGTATCGTCAGGTACAGAACGTCAGAGAGTTACATTAATTAAGACATTATTATCTGGGGATTCACAGTCCTGGGCTTATAGTCTCCCTCAGGAGCATGAGGTTTTTGCCTCAGTTGACGACTTTTTTAAGGCAATGGCAGTTATATACGATGGTCCCGATTTAGCAATGACGTCAGAAAGAAAATGAAAGACCCTCCGGCAGGGGCATAATCCTGTCGAAACTTACGCAGCTGAGTTTAGGAGATGGGCAGTGTCAGCCAGATGGGGGCAGTACGCACTTTTAGATTGCTTTTTATCGGGGTTATCGGCAGTTGCCGATTTGATGTTGGGGCACCCCGAACCTAAATCATTGGACGAGGCCATCTCACTGGCTATCAAAATTGATCGGCGAGTTCGCTATCAGAAGCAAGCTCGGGGTAAAGTACCAGGGAGATTTGCTTCTGGTACCTTTTTCGGCTCCAGTGTCTTCCTCTCCACCTCACGATGAGCCGATGCAGATTGGGCAAACCAAGCTCACAGAGGTCGAGAAAAACAGGAGACGCAATTAAAAATTATGTCTTTATTGTGCTGAGAAAGGACATATGGTATCTGGTTGTCCCAAGAAGGCGGAAAACTCTATCGCCTAGGAGTAGCTGGAGGTACTACCCTAGGCGATCCAGTCTTACCTCTAAACAATAAACGTCTATTACTCCCTTGCTCTATCACCTGGGAGGGGCAGGTTCAGGGCCGGATTTCAGCCTAGCTGACATAGGCCGAGGCCTAGGGCGACTGAAAGAGCAGGGCGATTTTCACCCTCACAGAGACTGCTTGACTGCAGTATAGTCCTGTCTGTGTGCTGTGGAGGGTGTTCCGTGTAGCCAGCCAGACCCATCCACAGCCGCCTTGCTTTTGAGTTTGCTGCACATAGCTGCGGGCGGCCATGGAAATCCAGTACTGGCAGTCGGGGATGTAAGGAGGCAGTGGGAGGTGATGACGCTGCAGGCTGTTTACATCATCGTGTATGCCTGCAGCCTGTGGCTCCCCGAGTCCTCCCCCTCTCCTCTCTCTTCCTGTACGGAGCTGTGTGTATTGCAGCCACGCCCCCTTCCTCTCCGGGCTGCTTGTCACACACAGCCTCTGCCGGGAGATTCAATTCGCACTGGAGCTGCTATCAGTGGTAAATAGGGGGAAAAGCTATCACAGGCAAGTAGCAGCAGCACTTATTTATTTATTTATTTGTTGTATTTATAAAGCGCCAACATATTACGCAGCGCTGGACATTAATTTAGGTTACAGACAATATTTAGGGGTGACAAACAGCAATATGACAATACAGGAATACAAGAAAACCAGATCACACAGCACAGTATGAGTACAAGGTAATGCTTAGTCAGTCACTGGATGGGAGCATGGAGTTAGGCAAGTTAGGTTCACTCAAATGCATAGCATGGGTGCACAGTAATAGAGGTGCATGATCAGGTAGGACACAAAAGGAGTGAGGACCCTGCCCAAAGGCTTACAATCTAGAGGGAGAGGTAGGGACACGAGAGGTAGGGGACCAGAGCTCGGCTGTGGGTTTAGAGCAATTGTGAGGGGTGGTAGGCAAGAGTGAAAAGGTGAGTTTTGAGGGCCTTCTTGAAGGTGTTGAAGGAGGGGGCTGCCCTAATGGGTGGAGGTAGGGAGTTCCATAGTGTCGGAGCGGCTCTTGAGAAGTCTTGGAGGCGTGCATGGGACTGGGTGATGCGGGGGACGGTCAGGCGAAGTTCATTGGAGGAGCGGAGTGAGCGGCTTGGTGTGTATCTCTGAGTAAGATCAGAAATGTAGGTTGGACAGGTTTTGTGGATGGATTTGTAGGTCAGACACAATATCTTGAATCTGATTCTGTACTGGATAGGAAGCCAGTGGAGGGATTCACGGAGGGGAGCCGCCCTGGTGGAGCGATGGGAGGAGTGGATAATTCTGGCAGCCGCATTCATGATGGACTGCAGTGGGGCTATTCGGGTCTTAGGGAGTCCAGACAGAAGGGCATTGCAGTAGTCGAGGCGGGAAATTATGAGGGCATGGATGAGGAGTTTGGTGGTGGCAGGGGTCAGGAAAGGGCGAATCTTACAGATGTTACGAAGGTGGAAGTTGCAGGACTTTGTGAGGTTTTGGATGTGGGGAGTGAAGGAGAGTGCGGAGTCCAGGGTGACACCCAGACAGCGGGCTTGAGAAGTAGGGTGAATAGTAGTGTGGTTAACAGTGACCTGCACATCTGGGAGGTCCAGGGATGACCGGGGTGGGAAGATCATAAATTCCGTTTTGTCTAGATTTAGTTTTAGGAACCTAGCGGACATCCAGGAGGAGATGGCAGATAGGCAGGAGGAGACCTTGTCCATGGTAGTGGTGGATATGTCAGGGGTGTGGAGATAGATTTGGGTGTCATCTGCATACAGATGATAGTTAAAACCCATGGAGGAGATAACCTTGCCAATGGAGGATGTGTATAGGGAGAACAGTAGGGGGCCAAGGACCGAGCCTTGGGGGACTCCCACTGAGAGGTGGTTGGGGGTGGACGAGGACTCATTGAAGGAGGTCGTGAAGGAGCGGTTGGAGAGGTAGGATGAAAGCCAGGTCAGGGCGAGATCGTGAATGCCCATGGATTGGAGGGACTGGAGGAGTAGGGGATGATCTACTGTATCAAAAGCTGCTGAAAGGTCAAGGAGGAGGAGAATGGTGTATTTACCTTCAGCTTTAGCTAAGGCAAGGTCATTGACCACTTTGGTGAGAGCCGTTTCGGTTGAGTGGGCAGGCCGAAATCCAGATTGCAGTGGGTCTAGTAGTGAGTTGGCATTGAGGTACTGGGTCAGGCGTTTGTGAACCAGACGCTCAAGGAGTTTTGAGGCGAAGGGGAGGAGGGAGATCGGGCGGTAGTTGGAGGGTAGCGAGGGGTCGAGGGAGGGTTTCTTGAGCAGAGGCAGTACAGTGGCCTGCTTGAAGTCTGAGGGGAAGGTGCCTGTGGATAGGGAGAGGTTAAACATGGTAGTGAGGACTGGGGCCAGATCCGTGAAGTGAGGCTGAAGTAGATCAGAAGGGATAGGGTCAAGGGGGGAGGTAGTGGTATGGGAAGTCTGCAGTAGGTGGTTGACCTCCTCAGTGGTAGTAGGAGTGAAGGAGGTGAGGGGAGGATAGGGTGGAGAAGTAGGTTGTGAGCAGGTGGGAGGTGAAGATTGAATATTTCCTGACGGATGGAGACTATTTTGTTGGTGAAGTGGGTGGCTAAATCTGTGGCAGAGAGGGAGGAAACAGAAGGTGGGGGGGTGGGTTTAAGCAGGGAGTTGAAGGTGCTAAAAAGACGCCGGGATTGGAAGCTTGTGCTCCGATGAGCTTGGTAAAGTATTCCTGCTTCGCATGAGCAAGGGCAGTGTGGAACTGCTGCAGGTTAGTCTTGTACTGTAGGAAATCCTGGTTTAGTCGAGTTTTCCGCCATTTTCGTTCAGTGGCGCGTGTTTCCCTCTGGAGGTTGCGAGTATGGGTAGTGCGCCAGGGCTGGCGGTTAGGGGGTCGGTTGCGGCGGAATATTGGTGGAGCAGCTTTCTTTAGGGCTGATGAGAGAATTTGGTGATACTGAGCTGCAGCAAGATTAGGACAGGTTAGGGTGGGGAGAGTGGAGGATAGGCCATGGAGGGAGTCAGCAAGGACGCCAGGGTTGAGCTTGCGTAGGTCTCGCTGCCATCGACCAGGTGGGTGGGCGGGTAGTTTGGAGGTGCCTTCCGTGAGGAGGTTGAAGGCGAGAAGGTAATGGTCTGAGGGTGGAAATGGTGCGATGTCGAGGTCTGCAATGGTGGTGGATTTAGTGAATATAAGGTCGAGAGTGTGACGTGCAGTGTGAGTGGGGGCGTTGGTGTGTTGTACTAGGCCATGTGAGTTGGCTATGGTGAGTAGCCGGGTCGCAACAGAGTTCTTGGGTTCATTGATGGGTTATAACCTTATCTACTATCAGCTGCAATAAAGATAAGTTAACCTTCAGGAGGGAGGGGTGGGGGGTGGGGGCTATTGCTAATTATTGACTGTTCTCTCCCCCCAGCATTTGCAACATAAACTCTACAGCTGAGACTGCAATTGTTTTTCTCCTTCCCTCTCTACACTTTCCTCCCCATCACATGCTGTATTTTCCTCTCCCCTGTCTGTCATCTAGTGCTCTCTTTTCTATCCTATCTTGCATTCTGTAACCCCCCTCAAACATCTTCTGCAGCACTTTACAGAGTACATAGTCATGTCACTGACTGTCCACAGAGGAGCTCAGAATCTAATCCTGCCATAGTCATAGTCTAATGTCCTACCATATTATTATTATGTATTTATTGTCCAGTGCTGCATAATATGTTGGCGCTTTATAAATATAATAAATAAATAATGTATTTATATAGCACTGATATCTGCTGCAGCATCAGGTTATGATACAGAAAGTAGCTAACTATCCATGAATATATGATCTCCATTAAGGGGTCGTCTAAGCCTTTTTGCTACATTTTGTGTTTCCATATATGTCTTTAAAAAAAATAAAAAAATAAAAAATTTTGGGTAGCCTTTATGCGTGTCAGTAGGGAATATATATTTTGTTTATACCCACCCACCTCCAGTTAGGTCTCTAATGGAGATCATATATTCATGGATAGTTAGCTACTTTCTGTATCATAACCTGGGGTCCCCCTGGGGATCGTTTGGGCGGTGGCTTTTGTGGGTGTCTGTGCGGACTGTCGGGGCTCGGTGCGGGCGCGTGTGTACATATTTATGATGTGCGCGTTCGCCCGGGCGGGCCTTGGCAGGCTGCGCGGCACGCACGGACAGTGTCCTCATAGGAGACTGTCTAAAACTTATGTAAATTGAATATTGTGTTTTTGTTTGAAGTATATTGTTTTTTAACAGCATCTGGTTGTTTTTGTTCTTTTCTTTCTTTTTTATATATATCACAATGTTTCTTTTTAAACCCATAAAATTATACCTTTATTTCTATCAGTACTGTATACAAGACCCTGAGCCTCTGTCAAATGTATATATATTTTTTTAGGCACTACAACTTGACCTGAAAAAACGCGAAACGCGTTGTCTAATGTGCATATTCAAATTTAACTACTTTTTCGAGAAACGTTCATTATTTGAAATCCGATTGAAATAAGGTACGACTTATTACCTATATATAGTGATATTAGCTATACCTTGGGCGCCTCCTACCCTATCTAGAATTCACAGCGGACTCCCAAAAAGGAGTCCGCTTAGTCTTGTATCTCAATTGAGCTAAAAGACTGTATATATTTTTTGTTTTGGAGCTGCGACCGTGACCTCTACCTCAAAGAAAAGGCCGAGTGAGGACGGTACTTCCTCACACGCGTTTACCAGTGGTTGCTTGGTGGGCAACCCAGACTTGTGAGTATATATACACTATCTCACATATTAATCCAATCTAACCAGACGATACTGCACTATATTGGGCTCCCGGTGTCCCTGTGTCTTTTTGTCGTACCAAAGATTCACAATCTATTCCTGCCATATTCATAATCTATTGTCCATTTAGTATGTATTTATATAGCACTGACATCTTCTGCAGCACTTTACAGAGTACATAGTCATGTCACTGACTGTCCCCAGAGGAGCTCACAATCTAATCCTACCATTGTCATAGTCTAATGTCCTACCATATTATTATTATTATTATTTATTTATATAACACTAACATCTTCTGCAGTATGTTACAGACTACATAGCCACATGTCACTGAGTCCTAAGTCGATGTAATCGCCCTAATCTTGTGATGAGTAACCCTAAGATATACTTGTTAGCCCTATTCACATAATCCTATTCTCAAATTTGTAGCCTCACCCAAGGTTGCCAAAGGGCCTAGCTTCTAGGCCACATTCACAGTGGCCCTTGTGTTTCCTGTGACAGCAGGAACGCAACAGATCTGAACAGCGGTGCTGCATGTTATGTTAGCCTTGTGTCGGATACAGTGAAGTATACAGTCAATTAAAAGCATGCATCACTTTTACTGTTATCGCGAGTATTTAGTAGTAACACACTGTATGCAGTATGTTACAATACCGCAACCTGTTATACCGCAATGCACCTGCCACAATTTCAACATAGGTGGTGCATACTATACACCGCAACACACCACTGTGAATGTGGCCCAACCTCCACTAACCATATTTATGTTACTTTTGCCTAACTTTAGATATGCCTGATCTATGAGTATCCCTAATCATGGGGCGGCTGGAGATAGTGGGCCTAGGGCGGTAAAAAGTACAAATCCGGCCCTGGGCAGGTTCACTCCACCCAGGATTTTATAGACTCGGGTTCGGCTGTGAATGTTATGGCTTATGATTGTGCTATCAAATTCGGTTTTCCTTTAACTTCTGTGGGACGACAGGTGCAGATTACAGCAGTGGATGATTCCCCATTACTGATTAAGCAGCCCATCATCCAGACTCCTGTATTATTATGCCAACTAGGGGTCTTGCATAAGGAACAAATACAGTTTCTGGTACTCAAGATGGCTTAAAAAACATTCTCCTCAGATTGACTGGAGTTCCATACAGTTATTGAGCTGGTCTCCTTATTGTCATCATCATTGTTTGGAGAAAGTTACCATAGCCGACACCGAGATTCAAGTGGAGGGGACTTCTGAGTCGTCCTCTGAACCCCCTGAGATAGATACCTGGGTGGATTGGGTACCTACGTTAAGCCCATTCCAACAAGAGGTCCCTAAAGGGAAACCAGAGGGGGTTCTATTTGTACCATTGCAGTTCAGATTTAAGATACTTCATGCCTTCCATACCCATAAAAATGTCACCCAGGGATTGCTCACACCCAGGAGTTGTTGGACCGTTGTGTCTGGTGGCCCGCGATAGTGTCGGATTGTAAGGAATTTGTCGGTAATTGCTCTGTATGTGCTAGGAGTAAGTCATCCAGACGGGCTCCTGTGGGTACTTTACAGTCACTTCCTGTGCCTGAGCAGCCATGGACCCATGTGTCCATGGACTTTATGGGCGAACTGCCTAGATCAGAAGGTAAAACAGTCATATGGGTGGTAGTCGATAAGTTCAGCAAGATGGCCCATTTTATTCCCTTGGACGGACTCCCCACTGCACAGGAGCTGGCAGAGCTCTTCATCCATCACATTTTCAGACTGAATGGAATTTCGGAAAATGTGTTGTCAGATAGGGTAGTCCAGTTCATGTCCAGGTTTTGGAGGGCCTTCTGTCATCATATGGGAATGAATCTATCGTTTTCCTCCAGCAACCACCCACAGACTAACGGGCAGACCGAAAGGGTCAACCAGTCTTTAGAGCAGTTCCTTAGATGTTACGTAGCTGATGCTCAGATGGATTGGGTCAAATTCTTGCCTTTTGCAGAATTTGCCCATAATAATTTGAAATGTAATTCCTCAGGATTCTCCCCTTTTCAGGTGGTAACAGGGATATCACCGAAATTCTCTCCTCTGCCAGTGGTGTCATCACCTTTCCCGGCCTTGGAGGACTGGCAAGGGACATTAAAGGAGATCTGGGGGAAAGGCAAAGGGAACTTAAAAAAGGCTTTTGCTACCCAGAAAAGATAGGCAGATAAGAAGCGTTCTATGAAATGGAATTTTGTTCCAGGAGATTTAGTGTGGGTTTCTACTCGACACTTGGCCTTAAAGCAACCTTCTGCTAAACTGGGTCCCAAATTTATAGGGTCCAAAAGGGTCAACAAGGTTACCTATGTTGTCTCGCTCCCACCCAGTTTCAGGGGTAGTAGAAGGTTTCATGTGTCCCTCTTGAAACCTGCTGTGCATGTGGATTCCTCTCCCCACCCCCCCCCCCCCCCCTGTGGTGATTGATGGAGAACCAGAGTACGAGATAGAGCAGATCTTGGATTCTCGGGTGCTGCATAACTCCATACAGTACCTAGTCCACTGGAAAGGGTATAGTGCAGAGGAGAAGCCTTGGGTACCTGCTTGTCGAATGCATGTGGAAGAACTTTAATAGATTGCATCCTGACAGGCCAGGTGGATCGAGTCCACGCCTAGAGGGGGGGGGGGGGGTTACTGTAACATCTGCAACTATGGCGGCTGCGGACATGCAGGGTATACCCGCAGCCGCATTTGTTCCCTGTTCTCAGGCCTCATCCGTTCCGCCAGCGTCTAGCACGCCGGGAACGGTACTGTCTCGTGCTCATAGGGTCGCTGTATCGTGCGGGCACGCGGAGACAGGACTTTTATACTGAAAGAAGGTGCGTCAGCTGACCTGCCGGTCGGCTGACATCAGAGGTGACTCACGCCGCTCGGATTGGCTGATTGGTAAGGGGCGCGGCTGTGAGCTCTCCTCGGCTTCTTAAGCCTTCACTGGTCATTTGCAACTTGTCTGCTGTTGCGAATACACTCGTGTTAGCGTTCAGACCTTAGACTAGTATCCGGTGTGCTTTGATCTGGGAGGAAACCAGGGATTTCACACAAGACTAGGACTATTGTTATTGTATTACTGATTACCTGTGTATGATTCTGGCTATACTCTGACCTTGCTATTGCTCATTGATTATGTACTTCTGCTTATCTGACCTTATGTAGCGATTGTGGAATCATTCCCGTGGTCAGCGCACAGGATGCGCACTGACACTGCGGAAATCCTCCACAAGCGTATAATCTGAGAGAACCCAGCAATGGTGCTATGCACCTGTAGAGGAGAATTCCTTCCGGCAGATGGAGCTGTGGAGTGCAGAGGAACAGATCCTCTGCCCAGCCACAGATGCCAGATAGGAATTGTACGAGAGGAAGTGATGCAGGGCAAGATAGCCCTTAAAGAGAGAGAGCACAGAGATAGGGTGTATGTGTGTCCACCAATCTAGTCGCCAGAGCGACGATGAACACACAACCGTGAAGACCAGGTGGGAAAGCAATCACAAGAGATGGCGATTGCTAACAGCGACACTAGACTGAATAAGCACAGAGAAGGAATGTATGTATGTCCACCAATCTAGTCACCAACCAGCGACGGCGAACACACAACAGTGGAAACAAAGTAGGAACGCAATCGCAAGAGTGGCGATTGCCAATAGTGACACAAGACAGAGTAAAGGTTAAACACAGGAGCAGAGAGAAAGACACAGCATATCATACAATGAGAATGTCAACGAAAATAACAAACGCAATACCTAAACGCAGTCACCGCGCGTTAGGCACAACAGCGACAAGCACGTTTACGGCGCGGTCTCCGCACGTTAAGCGCAACAGAGACAAGCACCCCACCCTGACGAACGAATGAACACAAATAAACAAATAACAGGAACGCTTGCTAAACGGCTGCCTTACCGCAGACAACCGCAAGCGTTTGCTCCAGACAGACAGACGAATGGAAAACAGGAATAGGTCAGATAAGATCCACCGCTCTTCCGCCAGAGCAGTACCTAGACGAGCCTCTAGGGTCACTGCAGGAGATTTTATGCAAGGCAATATTGACTCATCCAGAGTACAGGGTGGAGAGTTAACACCAGCCTCTGAGCAAGAAAGGGACTCACAAATGTCAGTGCGAGTGGACATCATGGTTTTGTTCATGGTACAGGGCAGGCTCCCAGAGATCTTCTCGGGACCAGGCAAAGATTCCCCAGTATCAGATTCACAAAACCAAAGCGCTGTCTTACCCTAGCTAACAATGTCGAATCCGAGGAGTCAGAATGCAAAATTTGCGAATCCAAGATCGCTTCAGGTTGTGAAACTGACGCTTCCTTAGCGCAAACGCAGGGGCGTAGCAATAGGGGTTGCAGAGGTAGCGACCGCATCGGGGCCCTTGTGCTAGAGGGGCCCAAAGAGCCCTCCCTCAACTACAGTATTAGCTCTCTATTAGTCCTGTGCTCATAATAATCACTTCTATAGATACTTTGAATAGTTGTAATCATAAACAAACTGTCCCTTATCCCCTTCTTGCATCTCTGACACTGTAGTTGCCATTGGCAGGTTTTGGTGCACTGTATCAATTGTTATGTATAGAGTGCTTGGGGGGCCCCACTGTAAAACTTGCATCGGGGCCCACTGCTCCTTAGCTACGCCACTGCGCAAACGTCCGCAGTCTGTGGACCAGACTGCCAGGTGTTCAGGACAGAAACACTGTCATCAGGCAACAGGCCTTTACAGGTGTGAACAGAGTGGGACATAGATTCACATGCAGAAGAAGTTGCGACAACAACAGGAGAAACTTTATTAGACATATTCATTTTACTTTTGATGCTGCATAGTTTAGGAATTTTCCCCATAGCAGGATCATAGATGGAAGATCTTAGAGATCGGTCTTTAATTGACAAGGGATCCCACATATCTTTGACAAAACTGACACATTTATGTTGATCACAATCTGCAGAAACAGGAGAGAATCTTTCAGAATTCACACAGGTGTCCACCAGCGTAGTGCACCCATTCATTTCAGATCGCACAGTGTCTAAACTCACTTGCTTTACCCCAGAAAGACAGGAACAATCATCAGACAACGGTGTCGCTTTATTGGAGTCAATTGGTTGGTGTGTGTGCAATTCATCCAAAATCGTTTGCCACACGCAAATCAGCGGATCCACAAAACATTCGTCACACTCATCAGATCCAATCAAAGCGTACACCGACTCAACACAAGCATTAAGAATCCTCTCGCTTTTTGCGATGTAAAAATCGCAAAATGCTTTCCAATCAAACTCAAACTCCTCTGTCAAAGCCCCAATAACCCATGAAGCAAATGGGGGCTCAAACAAGCCTGTATCAAGGTAAGATTCATATGGATTGGGATCAGGAATATGTATAGATTTTCTTACACCTTTAATATACCAAATAATTCTGCTCCACATATGCTTTAGCCTGTGGCAACAAACCCTGAGACTGAGAAGTCTCTCTGAATTCATTACATTCGAGGGTTTTACACATTTCAGACTTTACAGAAGTAATTTCTTTATTTGTAGTTGCTATGGGCAACGGATTTTTCCGCTTGGAAGTTTTCCTAGATTTTCTTTTTCCTGTTTAAGCCGCTACAAGTGGCTGCTGTCTAGATACCAGGGAGCTGTTACTGCATTTATTAACAAACTGAATGGTTTTGCATGAAAGGGATAGAACAGCTGACCGATTAGCAGATACATACTCATCAAGCATGGGTGGTAAGCAAGACAGCTTAAACTAGTGGGAAAAAATCAATGTAAGAAACTGATAAAGATTATCCTCCCAGGAATTGCTTTTCAATACCTCATAAGCCCACACAAACGGATCTCCTTGCAATAGCGTATAAGCGAATTGGAGAGCTGACGTGGACCGGTCAATAATTTGAAAGGTAGGGTTCAGCAAAAATCTTACACATTCAGCAAGGAATTCTTCCTTGGTTTCAGAGACTAGTCTTTTGAAGCTCTTAAAGATATCAGAACCAAATTCGACAAAAACGTACAAATCGGAAATTCCCTCTACACTGGGAAATTCGGTTTGGCTGGTCATACTGTAGCGATTGTGGAATTATTCCCGTGGTCAGCGCACAGGATGCACGCTGACACTGCGGAAATCCTCCACAAGCGTATAATCCTGAGAGAACCCAGCAATGGTGCTATGCACCTGTAGAGGGGAATTCCTGCCGGCAGATGGAGCTGTGGAGTGCAGAGGAACAGATCCTCTGCACAGCCACAGATGTCAGATAGGAATTGTACGAGGGGAAGTGATGCAGGGCAAGATAGCCCTTAAAGAGAGAGAGCACAGAGACAGGGTGTATGTGTGTCCACCAATCTAGTCGCCAGAGCGACGATGAACACACAACCGTGAAGACCAGGTGGGAAAGCAATCGCAAGCGATGGCGATTGCTAATAGTGACACAAGACTAAATAAACACAGAGAAGGAATGTATGTATGTCCACCAATCTAGTCGCCAACCAGCGACGGCGAACGCACAACAGTGGAAACCAAGTGAGAAAGTAATTAAAGAGTTGCGATTGCCAATGAGAATGAGCACAGGGACAGAATGTATGTGTGTGCACCAATCTAGTCGCCAACCAGCGACGGTGAACACACAACAGCAGAAACAAAGTAGGAACGCAATCGCAAGAGTGGCGATTGCCAATAGTGACACAAGACAGAGTAAAGATTAAACACAGGAGCAGAGTGCGTTTATGGCGCGGTCTCCACACGTTAAGCGCAACAGAGGCAAGCACCCCACCCTGACTAACGAATGAACACAAATGAACAATTAACAGGAACGCTTGCTAAACGGCTGCCTTACCGCAGACAACCGCAAGCGTTTGTTACAGACAGACAGACGAACGCAAAACAGGAATAGGTCAGATAAGATCCACCGCTCTTCCGCCAGAGCGAGTGCGATCCGGGTACAGGGATAGGATAGGAAGGATCCACCGCTCTTTCCGCCAGAGTGAGTGTGAACCAAGTAGAGAAACAGAGTTAGCAGGTTCCACTGCTCTTTTCCACCAGAGCAAGTGTGATCCAAGTACAGAAACAGATTTAGCAGGTTCCACTGCTCTTTTCCACCAGAGCAAGTGTGATCCGAGTACAGGAATAGGCCTAGCAGGATCCACTGCTCTTTCCGCCAGAGAAGGTGCGATCCACACGGCAAGACAGAAAGAAGGAGTAACCAGTAGCACCCGCAGCTACGGTAAAACTCCAAGACATAGACTAGAGAGATCCACTGCCACTACTGCTAGGGCAAGTGCGATCCAGGTACTGGACCAAACGATTCACCATCGCCAAACGCTGGCGTCAGTGCAATCGCAAGGGCAAGACAAGACAGGCAATACAGATAATACAACCTGACTGCACTAATGGGATGCCTAGTGCAGTCCCCAGGAATACTCTAAGATAATCTTAGCAAACAATAGCAAGGCTGACACTCCAGGGGTGTATTAACAAACCATCATGACCAGCAAATGGGATCACATGGTATTTATGCTGCAAGCCTTCAAAGGAGGCGGCTAGGCAATTTGCATGACAAATGTATGCAAATTCCTCAGCAGCAGAGCAGGTCTGAAACTTGCAAAGTGAAGACAGGTCTCTCTTCCAGAGACCTGCAGCCCACAGACTTGAGGAATGGTCAAACAGCTGTCTGCCTGTGCAGCCAGCTGAGCGGATCATTACACCTTAGTTGCTGAATCTCTGCCTGATAACTCACTATTCTTCTGCCTCATGTTTCTGTACTGTATTCGCCTCTCAGTTGCCAAACCTTGCCTGTCTGACCTCCCCTGGTAAGGTTTAGCCAAACTTTGTTGTCACTCCTGTTGTTAGTACTTTACCAGCTCCTCTGGTAACACCTATTATTTATCCTACTGTTATTGCAGCTAGTACCCACCAGCTCCCCTGGTGAGGTCTAACACTGTTGTTTCAGATAGTACTCACCAGCTTCTCTGGTGAGATCTATCCATTTAATCTACTGTAGCACCAAACACTTTACACCTCTGTTTCTCAGCCGTCTATACTTGCATTATTGGTGATACTGCAGATCACCACATAATCGGGTATAGAGTCTGTATTATTGGTGATTCTGCAGATCACACAATAATCAGACGTCTGTGTGCTACACCAATCGTTACATCATGAAAGTGTATTGTAACGTGCAGTTTTTTAAAAAAAACACGGCAATTATCTGCATCGCGCATGCGCGGAAGGGTATTTTAGAAATATGCTTCTGCGCACATTATTGATTGTCGAACAGGAAGTGAGCACCACTTCCTGCTTGGCCAGATGCCAGACGAGGAATGCCGCATAGTAACGCGGTATTCCCAAAGGCCCGTTTCTGGCGGTGTGGCTGCTGCACCACACTGCCAATTTGCAGTGTGTAACTGGCCTGTGGCATCATCTCTGTATGGGCCTGTATGTAAATGTACAACCAGCTAATTTGGTGCTTTTTTGGTAATAACAAAAAAAAAATCACTTTGTTTGTGCTCACCACATTTTTAAATATGCAGATAGGATCAAAATACTACCCTTCCTGTGCTTATTTTTTACCAATAATAAGTTATTTTTTACCAATAATGTGCATATCAGAAAAAAACCCTATGATACTGAAAAAGGCCATAGTAAAGATTGGAAAACATGGCAGAAATTTCTGAATTACGTTTTGCCATATCTGGCATTTACCAGTACCTCCCAGTTTTGGTCACGTCAGCGCTGCATATTGTCTTGTCACTTATTCAGCATTTTTTATGCATTTAAATAGAACATGTTTACTTCCCTTTAGGTTTTATACAGTACATCTAGCTATGACCTCTGTCCTCCTTCACCAGTAAAAAAAAACAAAAAAAACCCACAACACATTTTCACTGTAATAAGTGTACATTGCTAAAACTGGAAAACAAGATTTTCAAAGTAGAGAAATGGTTGATTTGTCTTCTTAAAACAGAAGGAATTTAAAATAATTCAGCTTTAAGTGAACATCTGTGGTTACCCACAATGCACTGCTACTGAATATGCAAATTATCTCTTTATGCCCCTGTAAGCCAGGCAAGCATCCAGAACTGCTGGTGTCTAGCAAGCCCAATGCTTTACATTTTACAGAGCCACATCAACCCCACATGCAGGCAGCCTGTTTCGGAAGTAGAGAAAAAATGGCGAGCAATGGGTAGATTACTGCCCTTTTTAAATAGACCCCATAAAGTGTAACAAACAATGACACATTGTGATGTGTTGTGTTTAACAATACAATGGCAAGGCATACACAATGTATTTATACATTCACAAAGGTGCATTAGCAGAGCAGTGTGGTGGAATCTGTCAGCATAGCATATGGCCGGTTTCACACTGCCAACCAGCGGTTGTACTGTGTTGCAATCAGATGATCACATTGCACCGCAACGCTAAAAAAGCCTTGTAGATACTTATGTTAATGCATGTTAGAGTAATTCTTGGCAGCAAAACAGACTAGGTGAGGCTCTCTACCACTCACTTCCTGTGGCCGAAATTCAAATTGCATGCAGGTGTATTGAAAAAAAAATACGCTTCGACGCATGCGCACCGCAACGCAAAACAGTTGAAAATATCTTCGGCGCCACTGACTTACATGACTTCCGTTCGTGTTACCACAGATGCTGGCTCATAATGCACTGTTGCCTTTGTGTCAGATTGGATGCTTCTGGCACATCGCATCAGATCTGAAATGTCACACAGACTTTCAATGCTTTAGCGTTACCATGCGGTAAAAAAGGGTAACACAACGTATTGAAAATGCACCAGTGTGAAAGGAACCTGAAACATGCTAAGCGGAACCAGACGTACATGTTTACAGTTGCAGTGAAGTTTTACCATACTCTTTGCATGGTAGACACACACAATGCAACTCTTCTCTCCGTTGGTTTGTGATCCTGCTTTTTGGCTCTGTTCCCACTTGTACCGGACAACGTGTGGCAAGCAGGAGCCGATGGTCCACCGTGGTCAGGCTGTAGCCCGGGCTAAATGTGCTTTCCCATATGCTATATGGGGGAACACTCTGCCTGCCCCGGATTATCGCAGACTGCACTGAAGTGAGGTCCACTTACAGCATCGGATCCGACATGGCAAGTGTAAATGGCTCCTATTTCTAAAATAGGAGCTGTCACTGTGGAGCAGAGAATGGACAAAAAAATGTCCATTCCTCTTAAGTGGGAACAGAACCTTACAGAGCACGCAACACAACACCCCAGTGTGATCCTAGCCTTGGGCCCCCTTTCAGAGTAAATGACCTGTAAAAATGTTTGTAGAAGTGTGATGTCACATGGTCAGTAAAAGAGATCTGTTCATGTGACACAAACCAAACCAAAACAAAACATGAAATACAACGCAAGAAAAGCAGATTGTGGTCATATTGTTTTTCTTTTTTTTTAAGGCAACATTTCCAAGATACATTATTGTCAAACAAAGAAAGATGAAACATATCTGTACAAAAAAAACAGTTTTTCTTTTATCCTTCCAGTCCTTTTTTCGTCTCCTTGTGGGGTTCTGAGGAACCCCAAAATGAGAGGGATAAGGAAGTTGTAGAGTGATATATTTACACACAAGCTGCTGCGCTGTTAACGACAGCCTAAATGACCTTTTCTGAAGATAAACTCATAAAATGATAGAAAAAGTGGATAAAAATAAATAGCACATTTGAAAATGACATAAGAACCATGAGCATCATGGGCAATCATTCCAGCATAAAAAATGTAGCAAACAAAAAAAATGATTTAGCAAGACAGTAAATAAAAAGCTGAACTGAAAATAAAGCAGTTGCTTTGAGCAGCCAATCAGAATCTGTGTTTAATGCAGCTTACCTGTTGCAGCTACTGCTTTTATGCTCAAGCTTTGTTTGCATCTGTTTTGATAAATCAGTCCAAACTTTTAAAAATGTGATGAAGTTGTGCGGTTGAGAAGGTGGATAACATACTTGGTTCTGTGAACAAGGGGATATTACTGCATTTTGGATGTGTCATGTTTGAGAGTTACTATGATAATGCTTGAAACAAGGGTGAACAAATTAATGTGGAATTCAGTCTGTCCAATCCAGAAACCAGCAGGAATTTTTCAGGATCCATTATCATTATTAACTAAAAGTGAATAGCTCAAAAGGTATTCACCAGCTGTAATTTGTAGGGAGCACAGGTAGCATTTGTCTAGCGCTAGGAGGTGACGTTGCTGGACGTATGCTACTTTTCCTATGCCTCTATGGCAGCACAACGGGTGTTGTCCTGCCCCCAATACCCCACAGGACAGCATATCCATAAATTTTTGCACGTCCCCCATAGGATGCCTTTTTGTCCTGTCCGCTCACCTCACAAGCTGTGCAGGTTTTTCTCTGCATATATATTTTTTTTGTTTTGTGTTTTACCCCTTACTTTTATCTTTCAATTTCCACGCAGTTTTGGCCTCCTCTGCAGCGATGCCACCTATACAGACTCTAAATGAGGCTTTTTGGGTGAGGGACCCCATTCTGCTGGTCCATTATTTTGCCTCCTATTGCCTCATGTGCTTGGCTCTAATATAGTTGGGAGGTTTGGAGTGTACCTTAATATCCGCGCTAATAGCGGCGGCCGGGCATCCATTTCCTTTGTTTTCTTCTTTCTATCTTGTAGCTGTGTGCTTCAACTCAGGATCGCCGGCTTGGCGTGCGTTCCACCAGCGGCGATTAGCGGAAGTGACGTCATTGTGAACCGGAAGTGCTAGCACTATTGCGTCCCAGCGTGATAGGAAGTACAGAACCTTCCCTATGAAAAAGTCGGTGCTGGGACGCATAAAGCAAACCGGATATTAAAGAGGGAAAACCCCTCTCATGCCCTTTAGCCGGGGGTAGCCTTTTATAAGGCTGTCAGTAACAGTGCAGTTCGGCAATGCATTCCCCGCACGCTGTGGATATTCCAGACCACTCTGGTTTCTCTCTTTCAGGTAGTTACCGGTTTTTGCTGGTGGAACTACATGTACGTGGATGTGTGTATTCTAGTACATATATCTATATAGGTGTACAGTTACAGTGCCTTCTGGGTTACATTACACACCTTTTCTTTTTCTCTATGTGTACTTCTAGCTTGCTTCTGGATTCAGTTGCCCTCTCTATGGATGCCCAAGCGCCCCTCAGAGATCAGCACTCAATTGATAGGTAAGGGGGTTCAGGTAGGTTTTCTTTCTTTATTTCTAGATCTACGAAAAGGAGCGCTGAAATGTTGCTGTTTGTATTACAGCCCTAGAAGACAAAGATCTCCTTCAAGATCTGAGGGATTTTCCATCCCAATATGGATACTACGGAAGTGGATCTCATAGTAGTAGATTCTGAAGAACATCAAGATTGAGATCAAGATCACCACGTCGTCGAGAAAAATGCTGCTGGGCATGTGCTCCGCCAGTAGTACCAGGAAAACTGGTCTGTGCCAATTGTTTTCAGGAGTTGGGAAGAGAACCTGTTTCCGACCCTATTGATGTTACTGAAATCATTCAAAAAGGTGTGCAGGAATCGATGACTAATTATATAGCAAGTCTACCAGCGCAACCTGTCCCCTTATCTACACAACCCTCAACTTCGGCAGTACAGCAAATAGAAGATGAGTTTGCGGTAGGCTTTGACTTTTCTTTGGTCCAACCATTCACTAGAGCAGTTAGAGAAGCTCTGTATTGGGAGGATTCAGATCAGGAGGAAAAATCTGATAATAAACAAAAGAAGACATACTATAAACATTTGAATAAGCCAAAGACAACTTTCCCTGTAATGGATGAGATTCAAGCCATTATTCAGGAAGAAAGGGAAAAGATAGAAAAGAAAACACCACTTGGTAACCGTCTATCAAAACTGTACCATTACCGCAAGAGAAGATAAAATCACTGGAGAATGCACCTATTGTAGACGCATCAGTAATCCGTCTGGCAAAGCATGTCACACTCCCGTTGGACGATACAATTTCCTTCAATGACACTCTCGACAGGAAGTTGGATTTTGACTTGAAAAAGATTTACACAGTCTCGGGGGGAGCATGTAAGACAGGAATCGTTCTTACTGCAGTAGCTAAGGCAATTAGTGTATGGACTGAAAAGTTTACTCAAAGGTGCAGTGGAAGCGGGAATTATGAGTCGTACTTCAGCAAATAAACTGGTCCCAGCTAACCCAAGAAAACCAGTATGGTATTGTATGCCCAAGGTGCATAAAGATATAGAGTGCCCTCCAGGATGTCCCATTTTCTCTGCAATAGGGTCAGTGTTTGAACGTTTATCCCAGTTCTTGAATTACAAATTATGACCAATAGTGGAGGCAATTCCTTCATTTCTTCTTGATTCCACGGATGTTCTTAATAAATTGAATGAATTTGAATGGAAGGAGGGATATGCATTAGCGAGTATTGATGTCACTTCCCTCTACAGCAGAATAAGACACAGCGATGGATTGGCGGCTGTTAAGTCGTTTCTACCCTTTTTGCAGGAAAGTCCTGAGGAGAACTCGTTTGTGTTGTCTGGCCTGGAGGCGGTCCTGACCGGTAACTCCTTCCTCTTCGACGGGCGGTGGTACCATCAGGAGGTTGCCACTGCGATGGGGACCCCTGTGGCCCCCACATTTGCCAACCTCTTTATGGGGCACTGGGAGCTCGAGCAGGTGTTTTCCGGTAGGGGTTGGGGTGCTGCTCGGGTCCGCCTCTAGGCCAGATACATTGACGACATCTTAATTATCTGGGCAGGGAGTAAGATTGAATTCCAGGAATGGATAGAGACTTTGAATTAAAATGATATTAATCTACATTTGACCTCCAATTGAGGGGGGGGGGGGGGGGCTGGAATTGGACTTCCTTGACTTAAAATTGAAGATAGTGGAAAATAAAGTTACAACAAGTACATATAGAAAGGCTACAGCATCCAACGTGGTTTTGCATGGTGATAGCTTCCATCCGATTCGATTAACAGAAAGTCTACCATATAGCCAAATGGTGCGTATGAAACGTAACAACACAATTGTGGAAGTGGGGAGGCAACAAATGTTGGAAGTGAAAAATAGATTTAAAGCCCGTGGATATAGGGAGGAGATCCTAAGTGATGACCAGAGTAGAAGGAGTGGATAGGAGAGATCTCTTGCAGAAGAAGGTGAAAGTTAGGAAAGACTGTTTCTTTATGCACTTTTCTCATTCCCCTCTAGGAGAACACATTGCAGGAGCTATTAAAAGGAATTGGGGCCTACTCAAGTCAGATCCCTTGCTCAAAGAAAAATGCTAACAGCCCCCATGCATCTCGTTCAAGAGATGCAAGAATCTCAAAGACTACTTAATTAGAAGTGAATATAGAACCGAACAGACTAAAACTTGGCTTAACCGGACAAGAATAGTGAGGAATCACATATGTAATAGATGCATGTATTGCAGATATTTAAAACGGGGGAAGTGGTTTACATTTTTGAATACTACTTATAGAATCCAACATTTCTTCAACTGTCGGACAGAAATGGTAGTCTATGCAGTTATATGTCCATGCAATTTAATGTATATAGGGAAATCCACCAGACCTGTGGGGGAAAGATTTTCTGAACATTTTAGGTCCATTGAAAATGGGAAGGGAGCAAAAAGGTTAATTAAGCATATCAGGGATCGACATGGGGGCAACCCGGAATGCTTGAAATTCTTTGGGATTGATAAATTTGTGCAGAACAGAAGAGGTGGGATGGATGGGGATGAGAGACTCCTACAGTTGGAAAACTGGGTACAGAGGGTCCTTCGGGCTTTAATGATAGAATTGATATGGGGATTTTCTTGTGAATTACTGATGAGACACAATGATCACATGGAGTCTTGGGATGACCTTGTGTTATCCCATGGGCCACCGTGAGTGTCATTAGTCAGTTGGCTGATGGTGTAATGGTTAAGGGCTCTGCCTCTGACACAGGAGACCAGGGTTCGAATCTCAGCTCTGCCTGTTCAGTAAGCCAGCACTAATTCAGTAGGAGACCTTTGGCAAGTCTCCCTTACACTGCTACTGCCAATAGAGCGCGCCCTAGTGGCTGCTGCTCTGGCGCTTTGAGTCCGCAAGGAGAAAAGCGCAATATAAATGTTATTTGTCTTGTCTTGTCTAGTAATAGTATTATGATATAAATAAGGCCTGTGATGTGGATATTAGAGCTGTGGTTGAGTATTCTTCTCTTCAATCACCCGGTCCAAAAAACTGAGGTTTATTAAAAGGTTGTCTATTATTAGTAATATATATTCTAGACATGTAGGTTTGCCTAATAGGTGTAAGGGTGATGGACTAATGATAGAGAGTGAACATGGCTGGATTTTTTTTTCCAGCGCCTGCCTCATTGAAGTCTCACCTATTCACAATTTGTGGAGATTAAGCTTGTAATTGCTTAGAATGACTGATACTGTGTTTTTAACTGTATTTACAATGTTTTGTGTGTTCTTCGCCTTGTCCCAGTCTTGTGTGATTGAAAGCCTATTTGTTTTTTACAGACCCCACTCTAGAGCCCTTTGAAAAACCATTTTAGATCTAAAATGTGCTTATTTAGTTTCTGCCACTAGATGGCAGTTGATGAAGATTATGGGTGTATGTATCGCAATCATAGTTATGTGAAGAGCGTGCAATTAGCTCTTCCTCCACAAGATGGCAGCAGCTCAGCTTCTGAGTACATGCGGCCAGCTGATGCGTACGTGTTGACGTCGTTTGGGAAAGTTTGTGCATTGACGTCATTTTAGTGAGCGGCGCGCAACGGATGATGCGGCTAAAAGAGGGCAGGAACGTAGCCCTTGACGCATATCATCTGGCGGATGCGCATTCCGCGCTCCACACAGGGGAAGTTTGACGGCTTCCGGAGGCGGAGGAATATTGCGGAACTCATATTATTCAAAGGAGAAGTAAAGTGTGTGATACACTATGCAGGTGTGTTAGAGAAGGTGAGTCGCTGCCATTGGTTTATTGAGTTCCTAGGGGGGTGTGGCTTTCGATATATATGAGAACAGGGACAGGCTTAGGGGGTCAGATGGTCTCGAGAAAGCCCTCATAGAGGGGCGAAATGATCGTCGGCCTGCCTCCGCACCTACTGTACTACCTCTGGACTGTTAAAGAGACACTGAAGCGAAAAAAAAAATATGATATAGTGAATTGGTTGTGTACTATGAATAATTACTAGAAGATTAGCAGCAAAGAAAATATTCTCATACATACATTTTCAGGTATATAGTGTTTTTTCTATCATTGCATCATTCTATAATATGTGCACATTACACAACACTCAGCATTCAAAATGAGTCTTTCATAGCAGTCTGTGAAGTAATGACCTCTCCTCTAGCAGAGGAAAAGTAAATAGTCCAGGAACAGTTGAGATAATAAAAGTCAGATAACAGCCCTCTCCACGACTAAAGGTGGCCATACACTGGCCCGATTCGCGGCCGTTTCGACAGCAGATTCGATCCTGGGATCGAATCTGCTGCCAATCGTTCGCGGTAAACACACCCGCCGATCCGATTTCCTCCCGAAATCGGATCGGTCCGTCGATCGCGCCGTGCGGGAAATTACCCTCGATCGCCCGCGGGTAGGGAGCGCGTCGCTAGCGGCGGACGATCCGGTATACATTACCTGAAGCTGGCTCCCGGGCATCTTCTCCGCGCTGCACGGCTCTGTTCCGGCTCCATCCCGGCGCTTCCTGTGTCACTCCGTGACCAGGAAGTTCAAATAGAGGGCGCTCTATTTGAACTTCCTGGTCCCGGAGTGACACAGGAAGCGCCGGGATGGAGCCAGAACAGAGCCGTGCAGCGCGGAGAAGATGCCCGGGAGCCAGCATCAGGTAATGTATACGGGGGGGGGGAGGGGGCAGGCGGCAGGAGTAGCTCAACAGATTGTGATCGGTTTCAGGCTGAAATCGATTCACAATCTGTTTGCAGTAAAGGCAGCCATACGATCCCTCTCTGATCAGATAGGGATCTGTCAGCTGGTCGATCTAATGGCAAATCGACCAGTGTATGGCTACCTTAACTTAGTCGGAGAGCTTAATGGCTTGTTTGCATAGAGATAACAACTGGAGTTTCTCAACTCTTCCTGTACTGGAAACAATTACACTGATGTATCTGATCTTAATGTTTTATTTCTTAGCTGTGCCACACATACAAATCATAATATCATATTTTTTTTTTCACTTCAGTGTTTCTTTAAGTATTGCTACTTGAATGTCTTTTACCCTTGATGGTTTTTATTGGAAGTATCACATTAAAGTATGAAGTTTTATTGAAGTGATGCATGGCTAGTTGCTCCTGGATATCTTCTTTTCTCTCCTTGTTTGGAAATCAGCTGTTTTTATCTGGATGTTGCACCGCTGTTTATAGGGGACAGTGAAGTTTTTAGGCATTGGTGTGCACTCGCTCTACAACTCTTTTTTTGATGTATTACCAATTTATATGCCTCCCCTTTGATATCTGCACGGCTCCATTTTCAAAGCTATTGCTAGAAATCATTGCTCTATTACGTCTTCAGGGGCTGCGTGCTCACCATTATCTCAACGACATCTTACTGTTAGCAGATTCCATAAAGACAATAGTTTACCACAGAGATCTTCTGTTGAAGACCTTGCAAGACTTCGGTTGGCTGGTGAATTACCGCAAAAGACTTAATTTATCTAGGAGCAAGGTTCCGTACGAATCACAATATGGTTTCATTACCAGAGGAGAAAATTCCAGTGGTGAAGCAGAGAATTTTACAAGTTCTCTTATCTCAACAGATCCCGGCAAGACTGTGCTTAAGGGTATTAGGGACAATGTCCTCGACCATACCTATGATACCGTGGGCCAATTGGCATTTCAGATACCTGCAGCAGGGTTTTCTTAACCAATGGGAAGGAATTTCCCTGACTCAGACCATTTTTGTAACCAATCTAATGAAGAGGGATTTAAAATGGTGGCTTACTGACGAAAATCTTCACCATTATCTACGTCCGCCTCATCCTGTCTTAAGTGTCGACAGACACCAGTTTACAAGGTTGGGGAGCGACTTGTGGCACGGAGATAGCTCAGGGAACCTGTCCCCACTTTATGTCCCAATGGCCAGCAAACAGACTGGAGATCAGTGCAGCCTACTGTGCTCTTCAGCACTTCCACAGACTCATTCGGAACAAACCCGGTTCTTCTGAGGATGGACAACAGAACAGCAGTCGCATATGTTAAAAACCAAGGAGGTTCTTGAAGTCAAACTCTGTTGGAAGAAGCAGACCTTATTTTCCGGTTCGTCATAGGGTGACCTCTCTTTCAGCAGTGTATGTTCCAGGAGTGATGAATACCGTTCCAGACTTCCAGAGTCGTCAACAGATATCGAACGGGTGGATCCTAGATCAAGCTTCCTTCGAGATGATTTGCCACCGTTGGGGTTATCCAGAAGTAGATCCAATAGGAAGTGTCAGAGATATCTCAGCCGTTACCCGAAATGGGAATCAGAGGGTACAGATGCTCTAACGGCACCATGGAACTTTCGTCTGGCATACGTCTTTCCTCCTGTTTCTCTGATATTTTGATTGTTAGTAAGACTCTCGTCGTAACCAGTAACACTACTTGCAATTCTACCATAGTGGCTTAAAAGACCTTGGTTCCCTATGGCTCTACGAATGAGGATGAGCCAAGCAATACTACTTCCTCTCGGACCAACACTTCTCTCCCAGGGTCCAGTATGTCATCCTAACCCTGCTCGTCTAAACTTGATGGCTTGGAGATTGAGAGGAGGAAACTAACGGAAGTAGGTTGTTCAGATACAGTAATTTCCACCAGCATGAGAGCAAGAAAGGTCTTCACAAATTCTACCTACCATAGAGTCTGGAACTTGTTTATACAGTTTGCTATTTAACAGAACTTTGACCCTCTAGAACAGGGGTCTCAAACTCAATTTACCTAGGGGCCGCAGGAGGCAAAGTCAGGATGAGGCTGGGCCGCATAAGGAATTTCACAATCGCGGCGCATCGCCGCCTCTGTCCGCCCCCTCACTCTTCCTTCACAGAGAGGGGCGGGGAGAGGAGGCGATTGACGTCAGGAGGGGGCAGAGCTGAAGCTGAAAGCTCTGCCCCTTCCAGGAAATGGCAGTGGATTGCCCCCCGGGCGATTTGGGGGCTCTGCAGCCCTCGTTTAGCGGCGGGGATGCGGCGGATTACTTGGGAGCACTGAAGCGAACTATAAGGAAGCTTTTGCCAGCGAGGGCCACAAAATATTGTATTGAGGGCCGCAACTGGCCCTCGGGCCGCGAGTTTGAGACCCCTGCTCTAGAACCTTTGGTTCATCAAGTGTTAGCCTTTTTACAAACAGGAATAGACAAAGGCCTAGGATTTCACTCTATTAAAGTGCAAATATCCGCCATCTCAGCTTTGACAGGGTACAGATGGGTGTTACATGCCTTAGTGAAGCAGTTTGTGGCTGGAGTCATGAAGATGAAGTCTCCAACAAGACCTATGTTTCCAAAGTGGGATTTACCACTTGTATTGGACTATTTATCAAAATCACCGTTTGACCCAGTAGAAGAATGTTCATTGTAGAATTTGACTCAAAAAGTGTCACGCTTGGTGGTGTATTCTCCACAGTCAGCATGCAACGCATGAGCTGGCGTGGAGGAGGTACACACACTAGCACAAGGAAACAGGCTATCCCTAGTATAGTGGAGGGGAGGACTGACTCCAATAGGAGATTGTGGCGCACAGAGCCGGTGCAGATCTGACAGCCACAAACAATGCTTTCGTTATAACGTCTCAGCGCAAAGTAGCGCTGAGCGCATACCAGAACTGAGGAGATCAGGACAGGTAGACAGAATGAACGCTTGCTAGCTAGCGGCTACTTAGCGACAGCAAGCGTCCAAAACCAGACAGACTGGAATAAGGCAGCCAATGCGATGCGGCGATGGCGTGCCTCACAAAGACAGGACAGGATAGTCAGAAAATAGCAGGATTAAGATAGATGAACGTAACACAGATAAATATACAATAAGTATGTTTTCCTAGCGTATTACAATTACAGCTATCAATGAAACTATTTGTAACGTCTGACTAACATATGTATATATCGGCAATGAACCGATATATGACATAAGCAGGAACGCTGACTAGGAATGTAGTAACACAGGGAACAGGACTCAGAAGGATTCGCTATCTCTTCGCAGAGATGAACGCAATCCACAAACGGTAACAGAACAGGATTCAGAAGGATTCGTTATCTCTTCGCAGAGATGAACGCAATCCACAAACAGTAACAGAACAGGATTCAGAAGGATTCGTTATCTCTTCGCAGAGATGAACGCAATCCACAAACAGTAACAGAACAGGATTCAGAAGGATTCGTTATCTCTTCGCAGAGATGAACGCAATCCACAAACAGAACCAGGAGCAGGGTAACTACCTCAGCACGGGTGGTCACGGTACGCGCAACCTACCAAAACGTGCTGGAAAGCTGACTAACTGCACACAGGATATAAACAGTTCGTGTACGTATACATCAGCGACACTGATGTATCAACGTAACACAAATACAAGGAAAATAATAAACGTGCTGGTATGCATATATATTGACAATGAACCAATATATGAAGCAAAGAACAGCAAAGTATCTTTATAACAAGAAACACGATCGGGGGCTAAAGCGACAGCAAGGCAGGCTTAAGCTGAAGCTATGAAAACCCAAGGAAACCCTGCAGGAAGCAGATCTTTATACTGAGATCATCCAATGGGAGCAGACATGCAGATTCCCACACAGGTGAATGATAATCAGTCACAAGCTGACAGCAGGGAAAGACAGACAAAGCTATGCAGCTTGCATGGAAATAGATCAGAACTGCCTGAGCTGCAGCACTACTACTTCCAGCAATAGCTGCTGCAGCAGCGATCATTACAAAAAGTAGTATTTCTTGTTGCAATATCTTCAGCTAGAAGAGTTTCGGAACTGCAAGCCCTCAGTCACCAAGAACCCTATCTAACCTTCTTCCAGGATAGAGTGGAAATTCGTCCAGTACAGGGTTTTCTTCCTAAAGTAACTTCATTATATCATTTGAATCAAGAGTGGTCTCTTCCAACTTTCTTGCAAGAAGGATCTTCTAAGCTCCATTCCTTGGATGTAGCCAGATCATTGAAAGCTTACGTTCAAGCTACAAAAGATATGAGGAAGCCTGAGAGACTGTTTGTGGTACCTTTTGGTTACAGAAAAGGAGAGTTAGTGTCGAGCAGAACAATAGCCTCTTGGTTGGTCAATACTGTGCAAGGCACCTATAGGGCTATCAATGAGGAACCACCGAAGGAGATTCAGGCACACTCGACCAGGAGTTTGTCAACTTCTTGGGCAGCTCATGCGAAGGTCTCTGCATCAAAAATTTGTCAAGCAGCCAACTGGACTTCAAAATACCTTCATTTCTCACTATAGAGTGAATACTTCCTCCACTACTTCCTTAGAGTTTGGAAGAGCCGTTCTGTCTTCCTGTGTCACTCCCTTGGTGTCCCAAAAATAAATGTTATTGATTCACCTGCACTATGTCCCTCCCAGTTATTGTGTTTCAGACTAGTTAAATCCCGTTGTGCTGCCATGGAGGCATAGGGAAAGCGGAAAATTATATACTTACCTACCGGTCATTTTCTTTTCCCGATGCATCCATGGCAGCACAAGGGACCCACCCTAACTTTGGTAAATGACTAGTTACAAAGACATCCTATGGAGTACATGCAAACATTTATAGATATGGTGTCCTGTGGGGTATTGGGGGCGGGGCAACACCCGTTGTGCTGCCATGGATGCATTGGGAAAAGAAAATTACCGGTAGGTAAGTATACAATTTTGCGCTATCATTCCTGTAAGGGCTTGTGTACACAGATGTGTATTTCTGATTCATTTTTTTAAGGAACACTTCCTCTTTTTGTGAAATGCAGTAGAATAAATGAGATATTACATGTCAGGGGTGAAAAAATGAATATATAATTCAGGAGCCAGTCAGTCCAATCCAGGAGACAACAGGGAATATATCTACATTAACAATAATACAGAAATACACAGCAGTACTGTAATTAAACTCCACTTTGCTTGCTTTACCAAATCAGGTTCTGTAAAAGGGACTTTGTGCTTCACTAAAAATGATTGTTTTTTTTCTTTAATATACACTATATGGCATTTGTAGCACCAAACCATGGTAAGCAGAATAACGTGCATAAAGTCCTACTGCACCATGAGTAAAGCATAATGCATTGCATTACTTTAGGCTATTGTTCTTCTTACTGCAGTTAAAGCAGATCCAAGATAAAAAACTAACTATAACAAGTAACTTGTCTATATATATAGCCCTATACTGTATACCTTATAAGTGAAAAAACATTTCATGTACTGTGTGCAGACTTTATTACCGGCAATAACGGTGAAGTTTAGCATCCACCAGGACCATATTTACACTGCAGTAGCCTATAGGCACTGAAGTTCTGGTGTCCTTAAGTCTGCCCTCCACCAAACAGGCAAATCCTGACATGAATGCGGGTTTGCATGCTGAACAGCGCCACATGTGTGCTGGCTGCCTCTGCTCCCTGGCCTATCCAGATAATGGTAAAGGACAAGGGGAAAAAAGGAAGTGGAGGGGGAGAGCACACTCATTAGACAATTTGAGAAAACTGGTTAGCCAACCGTGGAATAATCTCACCTGAGATTCTTGCCGATTAGCCCATATGGGTTGGTCGGCTGAAGAGCTTTTGTCCCACTCAGAACTGGGGACCAGGTCTTTCTAGCGATCTATCTTGACAAGATGTACTGGCACATATGCTCCTCCGTCCAATAAACTTCAGTCCTGGATCAGATGTATTTCCACTCCTCACAAATGCTACCTACCACTATAGGCGGCCGCATTCATGCGTAGGAGTGTCTGCACAGAGTGTCTTGGATGTGCAGGAGGAATCAAGATTACTCCACGCTGCTCTGTATGCTTTGCACTTGTAAGCCACAGGCTGCAGGAGCTGTTAAAGCCAGGAGCTGGCTCAGTTTGTGTGAGGGGTAATGGCTGGGAGAAACTCCACTCTGCTCTGCATGTCTCACACAAGCAAGCAGCAGGCAGCTGGAGAGAGGTTTGTGAACTGACAAACAGGTGCGTGGTAGAAAAGATAAACGGCAGCTGCCATGTAGTGTACTTAAAAGTATTAATTTTAATAAACAGCAACACGTTTCCGAGAGCTCAACTCTCTTTCATCAGGCTAGCCAGTTTTCTCAAATTGTCTATTGAGTGCGCTCTCCCCCTCCCCTTCCTTTTTTCCCTTTGTCCTTTACAGATATCTTCACCACCCAGAGTGGCTTTTAAAGAAGCAGCAATAACCTACTTTGCCTGTACTTCACATCAGTATTGCCAAAATTGCTCCCTCTGTCGAGTACAGAGGTCAAACTACCCTCCCTTCCTTGGCCTATCCGGATGTCACCTCTCCCTCCTTCCAATTCTGGTGTCACCCAACATTCTGGAGCTACAGTAAAGTCACTGCTCCCGTAGCATAGAGGCGTACGTAATAAAAGGGTGCCTGGAAATTTGGGAACTCAGGAAAGCCGATAGTAGAATATCAGTAAATTTACAGATATTCTACTATTAAAGTGTAAAGGAGGATTGAAGAATATTGGTATTTAATACTAATATTTTACTAAAGCTAAACCTACCTCTACTCTCACACAGAACCCTTCCCCTGATACTTAACACTCACCACCCCCCCCCCCCCCACACACACACACACAAAGATGCCCTACCTGACGCCTAACCTTAACCACTCCCCCAAAGCCTAACCTTAACCACTCCCCCAAAGCCTAACCTTAACCACTCCCGCCATTCGTCATCCCCTGCCGCGAAAAAAAAAATCAAAAAGCATAATCTTTCGGGTGCCGCCATAGGTGCCCATTGACATAGAGACATTGAGGGGTAATTTGGGCGCCTGCAGCACCCGATTAACATTGGTCACTATTTATCTGGTGCTGCATGCACCCAAATTACCCCTCAATACCGCTATTTCAATGGACGCTTATGGTATCGCCCAAACTTCACCGCTAGCAGGCACCCACATTTCTTGTTTCAACCATAGAGAGCTGGATGGGTGGGCAAGATGGGAGAGCCCATCAAGCTCTCTATGCTCTGGGGGCGGAGACATCAGCATAGCTCCAAAATGGTGGAAGCAGGTTTGCAGACTCGTGGTAGCAGCCTCTCAGCACCCTGGCGCCTCCAGGTTTGTTCTTAGTGCTAAATTCAGCCCTGGTATCCACCAACACCAAAAAACATAGTGCAGATATTCACGACCCGACTCCTTCATGGCATATGTAAAACTTCCAGATTTGACAGGTTTTTAAACAAATAGTGGAATTAGGATTGGGAGTAGGCAAAATAAGTTTTACATTTGTCTTTCAGCTCTTACATGATATTCCAGTCTTTTGAATTAATTCTTGGAACTCAAAGCTTTCAGCTCCCCCTACTGTTTTTACTTGGTCACAGTTAGATTTTGGTAGCTCATCCAATAAACAGCTGCATCAACAAAAAGGAGATCATTGGAGCTAGAGCTAAACTCTAGATTTTTAAAGCAATGTTCAAGAGGTAAAAACACTTTTTACAAATAGGATGCAGCCATTTTCCTCCATCCAAAATGAAATGAATACATTTAACTACAATTCAAGCCCCAAGTTAAGGGCCAAGTTTTCTTAAAGTAATACTGAACAGGTTAAAAATAAATCACAATTTGTACTTAACTGGGGCTTCCTCCAGCCCACCGTAGGCAGTGAGGTCCCCCGGTGTCCTCCTGGCTCCTCTGCCGGTCCCGCTGGTGGCTCTGTTAATTGGCAACTTTGGCATGAAGTCGCCAGTATCAGTCCCCGCCACACACGTTTCATGTCATCACGTCGGCCTCTACGCATTATCACGATGGTCGGCGTGAGAGTCCTGCGTATGTGCAGCTCTCTAATTCTGAACTGTGCATGCACAGGACTCTCACGCCGGCTGGCGTGATGATACGTAGAGGCCGGCGTGATGACGTGAAACGTGCGTGGCGGGGACTGATATTGGAGACCTCAGGCCGAAGTCACCAATTAACGGAGCCGTCAGCAGGACCGGCAAAGGAGCCGGGAGGACGCCTTGGACCTCGTCGCCTATGGTGGGCTGGAGGAAGCACCAGGTAAGTACAAATTGTGATTTTTTTTTAACCTGCTCAGTATCACTTTAATGCATATTGCAGGTAAATAATTAAAAAAAATATGTACTTTTATTTAGGCCCCTTTCACACTCAACAGAATTGGCGTGCACTGTGTGGGATTGTGATTTTGCGTACATTGCACAACTGATGCATTCCAATGGCCACGCACTGAAATTGCATTTTCCTGCATATTTTCAGACTCAACCTTTTTTTTTTTATTCGTGCATGACATGCAAATCGCACGTAATGAAGGCAATGGAAATGCCGAACATTTCCATTCGGTTTGCGAAAATTCACATTTGAATTGGAAGTGAATTACATAAAATGTAATGCAAATTAACTTCATAAGCATGCACAAAAAATGCAATGCAAAAATCAGATATTAAATGTGCACACAAGAAAACCAGAAATAAAAAAATTGCAAAATGTAGAATCAGAAAAGTGAAAAAATGTGGCCGAAAAAATTGCAGGGATAAGTGTGAAGGCTGCCTACAGAGCTAAGATACCCAATGCACTGATTCACTGAAGCTTATTTCCGCCCAGGACCCTCTGGCAGGCAGCTTCTTCATGAACCGTCCATATCAATGAACAGACCAAGTGTGCAGAACACAGATATGTGTTTAATCTCCTGTTAGACATAAGCAGTGCTGAGGGATGTTTTTAGGGAGACTCTGAAATAGTGTCAGATTTTTGAACAATGTGGTATAGTATTGTATTTCTCAAAGGCAAACTGAAGTTGAGTTGGCATGTTACCATTATAAGTATGCGTAGCTTTAAAGAGACCCTGTCACATCTGACCATATTAACATTATTGCTTAGGGTGGGGCATTTGCAAATTCTTGAAATATGTCTCAAAACAATTTCTGTGCACCTGGGCTGAACCTGGGATGCCCTCTGCATAACAGTTTGCTCAGTTATGTAGTAGGCATACCAGAACTAACATCATTGTTATAGTGCAGCCCCTCATAGTACTTGCCTGTGCCTGCAATAATACTTAAATCAACATTGCAGCCCCTCATAGTACCGGTCTGTGTCTGAAATAATACTTAAATTAACCCCTGTGCACCTGGAAACTGCCTAATACGCTCCATACAAGGAGACCTTGAAATTTTGGCTGGAGATTACCTATTAGCCCTATGTGCATTATTTGAATATATTGATCATCCTGCATAGTCCCACTAATGTCACAGAAAGAGAGGATGTCGCTCAGAAGAGGAGTAGAGTTTTATAATTTCTATCCACTTTAACAAAGCAATACTCAGTGATAAAATATACACCATATGAGATGAGCACATGATTGCTGCAGAAATATTTGCAATGTTGAAACCTGTGAATAGAGGCAAGTTCTCCATATATTGACACAGAGTACAATAGTTTAGAGCAGCTTCTGTCTTGACATACAGACCACTGACAGCGAGTCTCAATAAGTAGGATTCTGGTAATTAGTAATACATTCTGTCAGCCAATGGCTTCCCTTTTTCTGCTTAGAAATTCACCCCATTGACTGAGGGCAGATGAGACAGTCAGTGCACCCCAATGATAAAAGTCTGTTTCATTATTAAAGGTCCTTTCCTTTATTGAACTAAAACACTGTACATGGCTGCACCCCACAGAAAAAAAACAAGTGCTGGTAAAGGAAGATTCAAGATGGCGACCTCACATGTCCCTGTGCTCAACCCAGTCACTCTGCACAGGTTCTTCATGCTACGGACAGCTTGGTCTCCAGGATGTACGTAAATGAAGCATTCCCATTGCGTGCATCTCATTCCTCAAGATCCAGTCAAGTCTATTTCCGTAGTTCCTTTCCTTTATACACATATAAAAATATATATCTACATTTATAAATTTACTTTTATACTCTATACATATAACATTGCCTCCGTTTTTTGTGCTGGGGAAAAGATGGTGGCTCGCAGTGGGAACAGTGATGTAGGTTAGAGTGGAGGGGAGAGCAGCACTGAGAAGCATGAGTCGCTCAGAGGCGCCCTGTTATTTGCACACGTACTGGTCCACAATCTCAGTGCATTTCTTGCATTTGACAAAGCAGCACCAATGGAACTTGCAGTGACAGCGCTCCACCTGCACTGTTTTGAACTGGTCGTAGCCCCGCCCACAGCACATCAGCTCACACCCGTCCATACCCTCTGATGTTTTGTTGCAGAGCCGCCCCTGCGTGCCTAGAGATCCCGTGGTCTCGTTCCGCAGGCAGTAGTCAGGGCTGGTGTCCAGATACACGAGGTCATCAGCTGTGGGAGGATTAAACCGCTGATTGACTTGTTCCAGCTTGTTGCGTTTGTTCAGTCTCATGGATGCCGCACTGTCATATTTCTCCTTCAGATATTCACCAACCTTGCGGAAGTCGGCCAGTTGTAGCCAGCAGGTCTTCAGGCTGCATGATCCTGACACGCCATGACATTTACAGGCCACATCTGCCAATTTATACACAGCCTGGGAAGAGAAATGGTGGATAATTAGCACCACAGAATAAAATCAACTTCAGTAAAGTTTCAAGTTCCACAAAACCCAAAACTGATGAAGACAAGTAATAGCAGTCAGGATAAAATATACTGAAGTAAAAGAATGGACAGAGGATAAACACATTTGCACCAAACTTGTAACTTGTAGAGGACACAAAAATAAATAATGTTTTAAATGACAAATGTTATTTATATCCAGTCCAAAACACTTCACAGAGTTCACTACATATATGCATGTATGTATGTATGTATGTATTTATTAACAGATGATGATATTTAAAAAGAAGACTTCCAGTGTTACTTAAAGGGACTCCGAGCAGTGCCTGTGGGTATGCCTTTAAGCATACCCACAACTAATTTCCTCACACCTACCAGCATGATGTTTGTAATTATATCCCCCTGGGTTCCTTGTATTTCATTGCATTGTGCTGAATGGAGCTGCCGACACTGGGGAAAGTGTCGTCCTGTGTGATACAATGGTGGACTCCAAAAAGTGCAGAAACTATGGAAAGATGCATATCATTTTGAAGCTCTCTTTCTTCTCTTTTAAATGATATATAAACCGCCGCCCTATGCCTTTTAGTTTTCGCAATCGAAATTGCCACGGTTGCGATTTCAATCGTGATAATAGCGAAAACTAAAAGGCCTAGTGCAGTGGTTTATATATCATTGGAAAGAGGAGAAAGAGAGCTTCAAAATGATATGCATCTTTCCATAGTTTCTGCACTGCTCGAAGTCCCTTTAAAACTTGCTATCTTTCAGACAGTATATTTACGCCCACTGAAATGTCATCTAAAGCCTCAGGGGCTTAAATACTAGTCTTCTGCTACTAATGAGCACAGCATGTGTGCTTGCAAAAATCAACAGAAAATAAAATCCCAGAAAAAGTCCAGTTTGTCCTAACAACCCCCCCCCCCCCCCCCCCTCCAAAACCAATAATAAGTAATTGTTGATTAAATAGGGTCATAGCTAAAATGTTCAAAACCGTTTTGGTTCATAAGGTGAAAACAAACTCTATTAGGCTTTGTTGAAATCTAAAATTGAAATCACTGACGCCAGCGATTTTAATTTTTTTGCGCTTTTTCTTCTCCTCCCGGTGCTTACCTGTGCGTTTCGATTTTGTGTAAAGCACTTTTCAAAGCGCGTTTGCAGAGCAATTTGTTTTTTCACTTCCTGACACGAGTCAGGAAGTGAACTCTTTGACCCGGAAAAGAATAAATACAATGTATTTATTTTTAAAAGCGCTGGGGAAATCGCTATACCAAGCGCTTTTTCAAGCCTTTTGCTATTCCCCTATACCTGCCATTATAGGCAAATCACCCCCAAAATGGTACAGGCAGCGCTTTGCTGAGTGGATCGGAAATGAACTGCTCAGATGTGAACTCTATCATAGGGAATCATTGCACAAGCACTTTTAGGGCGATTTTGAAAATGGATGACGAAAACGCCCTAGGTGTGTACAATCCCTTAGTGAAGACATCATGAACACAGCAGAATGTAGGAACACTAAACACTCTGTAGTTCATCTGCTTAGGTGCAGAACCAAATATCAGCCAGCAGGTGGCGCTATATGACTTATAGATCCTGGAAACCTTGCTCATTTTTACATGTACAAGTAGTTGCTACTGGGATTGAAAGCAAGACTGGTATTGAAGGTGACTTATTTAATCTTCCTTTCGTTAGGTTTATGTGCAATTAATGCTATAAACTTTCTTCACCTAATTTAAAGCCTAACAATAAATATTACAAATTTCAGTAGAGTGGAAAAGAGTTTGAATTTCTTCTGGTTTTTCCTTATTGCTGTCTTTTATCCCCCTTTCAGTGGCGTAACAATAGGGGTTGCAGAGGTCTCGACCGCACAGGGGCCCTTGGGCCAGAGGGGCCCCCTTAGGGCCCACCCTCAACTGCAGTATTATCTCTTTATTGGTCCTGTGCTTGTAATGATCACTTCTAGAAATGCTTTGCATGATAATTAACAAACTGTTCCCCATCTCCTTCTTGCACCTCTGTGGTTGTCCATGGCAGGTTTTGGTGCGCCGTAACAATTGTTATGTATAGAGTGCTTGGAGGGGGCATGTAAAACTTGCACCGGGCCCATATCTCCTTAGCTACGCCACTGCCCCCTCTGGGTCATTTCCTTCACCTCCTGTCCTAACAGGAAATCAATATAACCTAAAAGACAGAGGCAGGAAAAAGCTGCGGAGTACCTACCTTGACTAGACAAGTATTTATTTTCTTGCTGATTTGATGACTTTAATTTAAACGTTCAAGGATCCAATGCCCCAAACAGGCTCCCCAGGACCTGCAGAGTTCACATTTCAGTCATAGAGGTCCATACAGATCCCAGGGAGAGAAAGATTCTCTTATGCCTGTGGCCATATGAGGTATGTCAAGGTGTTCTGGGGCTCAGCATGGCCTTTTGCTAAAGTAAGATACAATGGTTTCTGTACACGGGAACTACAAACTTGTAATAGGTCTGTACAAACATGGAGAACAAGGTCAGGAGTTCATCACTGACATACCTCCTGTGTCTCCATAAAGGACCCTCAATGTAGTATGGGAATTTGATACCATGGTATTACCTTTCTGGCCAATTGTCCTGCATAGTTCCCCTTACAGATGGCCTTTTTTGCTAGCATTCTCTATATTGTAGACTGACCTGCAGAACTGCCCAGAATGTGCTGAATGGTCCTGATTTTCTTAGGCATCACCAGTGAACCCCTAGGATATCTTCTTAAAGGGAACCTAAACTGTGAGGGATATGGATGATTCCTTTTAAACAATACCAGTTGCCTGTCATCCTGCTGATCACTTTAGTTGCAGTAGTGGCTGAATCACAGACCTGAAACAAGCATGCAGCTAATCCAGTCTGACTCCAGTCAGAGCACCTGATCTGCATGCTTGTTCAGGGGCTGTGGCTGAAAGTATTAGAGACACGGGATCAGCAGGAGAGTCGGGCAACTGGTATTATTTTAAAAGGAAAAACCCATATCTTTCTCAGTTTCGGTTCCCTTTAAGTGATACAGCAAACCAGGACTGAAACTGCTATTAAATTGCTATTAAAAGCATATAACAAGAGTATAAGCTGCATACTGTCCACTTCTCTACTGTTGCTGCTTTGTCCACCAAAATATTGTCTCCACTCCATCTCCTAACTAACAGCTAATTATAGTGCCATACCCCACCACCACCACCATACTTCAATCCACACCAACAAGGGTCCAAGCCACCTGAGAACTTCCTCTCCAATTCACAGGCCACACCTCCCTCCTTAGGTGAGACTGGCCTGCCACACCCAGCGCCACACAACTCCCTGAGCCACATCACAGAAGGTATTGTCCCAGCCACAACCCCCTTCCCAACAGCCACCCCTTCCAAACAAGTTAAAGAGAACCAGAGACGAAGCACCCTCATGTATTTTACCCTATATATCAGTGAGAACATTAGAGAAAACACCTACCATGCTTTCTCTTTCATTCTGCACTACACAGCTTGTTTCTTATCAGCCCTGATAAAATCCCCGACTGAGCAATCCATCTACATTTGCTATAACGATTCCTGAGCAGAGACAGCAGAGGGCAGGCTTGGGCTTGAAAAGACACCAGAAAACACAGACTCAGCTATAAAGATTCCTGAGCAAAGCCAGACTAAATGCTCAGTTGGGGATTTTATCAGGGCTGATAAGAAACAAGCTGCGCAGTATTTAATATTATTATTATTTAGTATTTATATAGCACCGACATATTCTGCAGCGCTGTACAGAGTATATATTGTCTTGTCACTTAACTGTCCCTCTGAGGAGCTCACAATCTAATCCCTACCATAGTACTATGTCTATGTATGTATAGTGTAGTGCCTGTATCGTAGTCTAGGGCCAATTTTTAGGGGGAAGCCAATTAACTTATCTGTATGTTTTTGGGATGTGAGAGGAAACCATAGTACCCGGAGGAAACCCACACAAACACGGGGAGAACATACAAACTCCTTGCAGATGTTGACCTGGCTGGGATTCGAACCGAGGACCCAGCGTTGCAAGGCAAGAGTGCTAACCACTACGCCACCAGGGTAGGTGTTTTCTCTAATGTTCCCACTGATATATAGGGTAAAATACATGAGGGTGCTTCGTCTCTGGTTCCCTTTAAAGGAAGGATGGTGAGTGTGGCGAGTGTATCATGAGTTTTTGGGGTGAGGAGGTTTTCTTTACTGAATGACTGGTGATGACTAATGACCAGTGTGTCAAGTTCAGGCTTGTCTGGGGTGAGGACAGGTGTGAACTGCAGGAGAAAGAGGTGAATAGAGCTGTTCTCTGTTTGATATTCAGTGCAACTTGGGGAACAATGCAGCAAAATTACAGAAAAGAATAAAGAGGGCTAAACAGAAGTTTATTTTCTGCAAAGCCACAAAGAGAATTCAGTAATTTCCACATTAAAGCCTCCTGGGCTTCCTCATGTAGGAACTGAGAAATTAGGACACACGCAGGGGGTCTTAGATCTGGGAAAAGCTGGGGGGAGAGAAGCCAATTCATTGCAAGGGGATCACACTTCTTAAACAATGAAATGGGGATCTGCAAGTGAAAAGGACAAGTGTGATTAAATATGACCTTGTAGAAAGAGACAGTCAGGGTCATATATGCGAATTATACAACCAATTACTACAGGACTTCTGATATTACAATAAGGGATTGTTTATTGTTTGCAGCCAACAATATTTTTTGTAGTGGTCCTAAAGTAACCTAAAAGCCCTCAGAGGAAGCACTGCAAGGTACAGAAATTATATATCTGCGTTTAAAGGGGTGCTTAGATGCTTTTCTTGTGTGGAAAGACATCCATGGCTATGCCCAGTGGTGTTGATCCAGGGATTTTATCCAATTGCCTTCTGGGGTCGGGAAGGAATTTTTTTTCCCTTTTGGGGCTAATTGGACCATGCCTTGTAAGGGTTTTTTTTGCCTTCCTCTGGATAAAGAGGGATATGGGTGGGAGCAGGCTGGTGTTGTAGTTTATTTTCTGGTTGAACTTGATGGACATATGTCTTTTTTTCAAGCCAAATAACTATGTAACTATATATCTTTTATATTGGGATAGAGAGCAGAAGGCTGTAAACATCCATGTGGATGTATTGTTTTGTGTGCCCCTGATGGAGGACACTTCCCTGAATGTTCCGTCCTGTGACATTTGCACTGGGGCAGAAGGTAAGATGTTTTTCGATGAATGTGCCTCTTTTTGTTAGTCTAATGGAGGGCTATTTTGGGTGCATTTTCATGTAGTGCCAGGACCTTTATTACAAGGTCTTGTATTGAGAACCAGGTCCTTCTAGCCATGGGGCTTACTTGTATATTTGGCTCTGCTGCTCTGTCTCCACACCATGTTAATTCAGTGGCTATGACAATGGAATGACTTCACAGGGGGTCCCAAGTGATTATAGGTAAAAACACAAATCAGGGCATGAAGCTGTGTTTGTGGTATCTTGCAATTTTGAAAATGTGTCCACTGACTATAATGGCAGTACAAATGTGACAATATGCAACATGCAGTGCATTTTCAGATCAGCAAAAACAGTAGGAACTACAATATGATCTGTTCAAGAGAAAGAACAGGACCAGGAGAACTGCTGCAACCATTTAGTGGCCCTTAAGGGGCCCATACACTCAGCCGATTAACGGCCGATCGATCGAAATCGATCGATTGCAAATAGTTTGCCGATTCGATCGATTTGCGGCCAATTTCGATCGATTTTCAAAAAAATGCCATCAGATTCATTTTCAATAGATTTCAAACTGAAATCTATTGGAAATCTGTTCCTAGTAAAAAATGGTCCTAAACACATCAGATAGATCAGAAATCTATCTGATGATCTATCTGCTGCTAATCTAACGAGTGTATGGCCACCTTTATCTGGAGAGACTCAAGGTGGCCATACATGGTTAGATTGCCATCCAATGTGGTAAACAGATCAATCTCTCTCTGATCTTAATCTGATCAGAGAGAGATCGAATCACCCAATACACTGCACACATATTTAATAGATTTAATAATAAAACACATTGTAAATCAAGCTGTAGCATTGCATTGTGTGAGGTAGTGCAAAGGTATGGGCCGTTGCTGTACCGCCACTAACCCGCCACATCAGATTGATTACATTTTACCATCCGATCATCATTTCAATCACTGCCAAAAAATCAATCATAATTATGATCCATTTTACTCATTGCGTAACAGCGTCATAGATAATTGGCAGATTGGATTAAGGGGATCAAATCAGCCGGCAAAAATTGATGTGTGCATGGCCAGCTTTATTCTAACTTCCTGTAAGGACTCTTGGTCAAATTATCTTTCCAAAACGACACACACAACAGTAAAGCAGAACCTGATAGCAGTGGCTGAATGCCTCTGACACAGGAGACCAGGGTTCGAATCTCGGCTCTGCCTGTTCAGTAAGCCAGCACCTATTCAGTAGGAGACCTTTGGCAAGTCTCCCTAACACTGCTACTGCCTATAGAGCGCGTCCTAGTGGCTGCAGCTCTGGCTCTGAGTCCGCCAGGAGAAAAGCGCGATATAAGTGTTCTGTGTTTGTTTGTTTGATAAAAGCAGATTAGATTGTAATCTCTTTTCAAGGAGAGTGAATTGTCTTCTGCAAAAAAAAGTGTTGGTGAAATGTCACTTTTCAGAATTCACATTGCAAGGACTATGACAAACATTACATTGGAGTCCGATAAATGTGTCACAGTCTGCTGCTCATCACTGGATTAGTCCATGAGTTGAGAATGAGTAACAAGGGTTTCTGCTCTGTGCAGCTAATTATTCAAGTGGGAGGATGGGAAGTTCAGGTAGTTCATACTCCAAAGAAAGAACAGATTCCATGCTTGGAAAGTAGTGCAGTTTGAGATTAGAAACAAATTTAACAATTTATAGCTGGTTGCAAATTGACAATTGAATTTCACATTACAGATTTTTTTTAGACAACATAACTGATAGATTCACTTTCAATACATTTTGGGCAGTTTACTGATTAAAACTGTAATCTGGCATCCAAAAAATCGTCATGTCAGTGGGCTAGAGAGGAACACCAGGGAATTGACGCCTGCATATGCTCACAGTTCTACAGATGCTCAATAGATCTCTGCTGAAAATCTATTGAGTGTGCATTGTGGTGTTGGAACCAATCCTTATCCAGCTGATTTGCATATTGGCTTGTAATTGACCCATGTATGCCTAGCTAAAGCCCCCCCTTTCCTATCCTGGAGGAGTATTCCCACCAGACTTGACATTAGGTATGGACAAGCTTGTGATAGGGAATGGTTCCCTTTACCCTTAGATGTCCCTGAAAGTCAAACATAGAAAAGGCAATGAAAAGTCCCAGGTAGGGCAAACAGGAATGTGAATGGGGATTCACAGTTAATCATGGTGGTGGGGAGGGGTAGCAGCTGAAAAGAGAGGAAGTGCCACAGCAAAGCACAAGCTACAAACAAAGACATGCAGGATCATAAAAGCCAGTAAAGAGGGCAGAGTAAACAGCCCCCCTCCCTGTCCAAGATGGGAACATTTGTGCTGACCAGGAGGTGTGATTTGCAGGTTTATGGTCCATTTATTACAGGGAGAGTAGGGGGGCTCCGGACCCCCAGGTGAGAGTATATCTGTTAGCTATATCCCCCTTTATGGCTGTGTTGGTGTGTTACATTCCTGACCTTGCCACTTTGTACCAACATTTGCTGCTGTGTGACACAGGAGCAGACAGTTTACAGGGATTTATCCATAAATCATTCATCATGCTCTAGGTTTTCTAAAATTAGACCAAAAGTTTAAATTTTGGGGGTTTTTTTATCTGTTACTCTCAGGAGGATTAGGAAGAATGTGTATTCTAGAAAGCATAAGTTCAGATATCCTTCTACATTTAGGGAAAATGCCTGCCAAGATGCTTGTGTGACAGAGCTCTCAAATGGGCTCACCATTTGCTCTTCTGCTAGCCTCAGGGTGACAGAAGGATAGGTGAAATGATGTTTTTAAAGGCCCATACTCACGGGGGACGGCCGTCGCCGCAACCGCGTGGCACGCTCCTGTTGCGCCGACGCTTCGCCCGTGTGTATGACGCGCGCGCCCTGAACCGTCGCCCGTCGGAGCTGTCGCCAGGCGATTGACATGTTCAATCGCCGGCTACAGTCGTCGCCGGAACTGTCGCTAGCCCCGCATGTGTATGCGGGCTAGCGACAGCTACCCACACACACCACACGGAGCTTCCGGCGGGGGGGGAGGAAACTCGGCGACAGCTTCCGCCGCATCGCTAAGCCCTCTGCTGCCGTGTGGATGCAGAGAGATTTGGCGACGAGCTGTCGCCGAACTGTCGCGCACACGCTCCCGTGTGCGGCGACAGCTACAATTGTACCCCCGTGGGTACTTAGCTTAAGAGTACTAATGCTTTTTAAGTAATCCATTTGAAGGTACAGCCTGCAACACCTCCCTCCCTCTCTCTGCCTCAGATTATCTCTCTTTCCTGGGTAGGGTTGTGAGTTCAGTGAAAAGACTTTAAAAGTTCTTAATAATGCTACTTCACCTTGGTATCAGCTTTGACCCCGTAACACAGGCCACTGAAATGACTAAGTTTGCAAACAGTAAAATCTCAAAATATGGTGGAACGCAGCATGACCAAGCATCTAGAGCATCTAGGTTAGCTCTCTCGCTTTGCAGCACTGGGTCCCTGGTTCGAATCCCAGCCAGGGCACTATCTGCAAAGAGTTTGTATGTTCTCTCCGTGTCTGCATGGGTTTCCTCTGGGCACTCCGGTTTCCTCCCACATTCCAAAAACATACGGATAAGTTAATTGGCTCCCCCTAAAATTGGCCCTAGACTACAGTACTTACACTACATAATATAGACATATGGCAATGGTAGGGATTAGATTGTGAGCTCCTTTTAGGGACAGTTAGTGACAAGATATAAATGTATACACTGTACAGCGCTGCGTAATATGTCGGCTCTATATAAATACTAAATAATATTAATAATGATAATCTAGAGAGATGTGAAACGGCCGTCGCTTGCCCGCACTTGTGCTCGCCACCCCCACCTCTACACACCACTCCAGAACCCGGGAATTAACAACATGGGTAGCCTTTCTTCACTACTAATGTAAGATGCTAACGCATGTCACTGAAGCCCCATTGTTGAACTCTAAGCCGCCATACTGGGGCCACTGACTAGGCCTCTGTCAGCATGGACCCATGCTCTCCTCCACCGCTGCCAGAGCCTCTCCACCACAGGTACAAACGGGTACTAGAAGTCCTGCACTCCTCCACCATGCTGGGCCTCTTGTGCCTGCAGCCCCACTGTTGCACATCAGGCCTCCAAACTGTCCGATTGCACCGACTGGGCCGCACTGTCAGCCACTGGGACATTTAACCAGGCCTCTAGCTAGCTATGGCAATGCCCAGGGACTATCTTTCGCTTTCTTTCTTTCTCTTCTCTCCGCTCTACTTTTGTTTTTCTCTTATTTTTTTCTCCAAGGCTGTTCCTTGGGGCTTCCGAATAGCTGCAGAGCCGTCGAGCGCTGCAGGAAATGCGGCAGCTCCGCTCACATAGCACTCGGATGACCCCTCGGGACCCTCCATTAAGTTCTATATGTATACGGTTACTCCATGTAATTTATACTACTGTTTCGTGTATTCTGCTGTACCATCACCGACCCTGTATGTGCCAAAAATAATTCCGAGTACAACCCCCGTTGTACTTGGCGAAATAAATGATTCTGATTCTAATATTGTGCTCTCCCCAAATGGTTTGATTATGCTTGATGCCATGCGGATCAGTCTATAGATCACAGTACAGTCAGCTATTGAATATTTACAAAAAAAACTACATTGTTTCCTCATCAAAAGCCAAATGTATCCAACACAGGAGGTAATGCATCCAAAACAGGAGTTAATGGGAAAAAAATAGTTAATGAAGACCATTACATAACTATTTTATTGCCCTGGCTTAGACTATGAAGTTGAAGCAAATATGTCACTACCTATAAAATAAATCACAATGGACAGTGAGTGATGTTGTGCAATATGTCATATAAATAGAACAAATTAAAGCAAGAAAATAATGATTTTACTACACACTATACTTTTGCTTCTTAATTTAACATTAGCATTCAGTAGCTGAATAATCTACTCAAACACTGTACTGTATACTGTATAGGTTTGTCAGGTGGCTGAGGCCTATTCAGACGTATATGCATGGCCAAGCAGCATACCACTGCCAGTCCTCAATGCCTGCTAACGCTGGAAAATCCAGCAGAATGATTGATGTGTGGTGAACCCACAGCTATTATTATTATTATAAACTATCTAGCTCTGAAATGTAAATTAGAAAGTACAATTTCCTCAAAGACGAGTCTGCTCCTGGGTTTGTTTTCAGGTACCCATACACTCGTCAGATTGGCAGCAGATAGATCATCAGATGCATTTCTTATCTATCTGATGCGTTTTTAGAACATTTTTTACCAGGATAGAATTCCAATAGATTTCATTTTGAAATCTATTGAAATTCGATCTGATGGCATTTTTTTGCCATCAGATTTCCATTAAGGCCAATGCAAAATGATAAGCAATCTCATCAGATCGACCTAAATTTTCCACCCTGCCAGTTCAATGGAAATCCATCGAAATCGATCGAAATCGGCCATCGATCGGTCGATTGGCCAACCGATTTGCAATCGATCGATCGGGATCGATCGGTCGGCCAGAAAATCGGCTGAGTGTATGGGCCCCTTTACCCCCTTGCCGATATTAATGAGTTTGGGGTTAGTTTTAGCAGCAATTGGCGGTAACCCTATGCTGTAGTATGCTGAAGTATGCTTCACCTTTCTGCGATACAGCCACAGCACCTCGTCTTCTCCGTGTCTTCTGAGGCTACCCATCTCTATGCCAAGACTGTGGTCTGTCACATGACGACAGATCACCACATGATCTTGTTGATTACTTTGTACAGTGCCACGGAATATGTTGGCGCTTTATAAATCAATAATAATAATTGTTTCTTAGTCTGTGCTCAATATATGTCCCAACATGTAAAGTCAACCCTGTTTATCTATTGTACAGCACTGAATACTGTAATATGTTGGCGCTTTATAGATTCAATAAATAATATATAACATGGGAGAGATGAGCACACTTTGACTACCTGCACTGGCGGTGGTGGGGGCTCTCTGGCTACAAATAATAATGGGGAGAGCACCATCTGGCTACTTAAACTTGGGGGGAGGGGGGGGGGGCTGGAGCAACTGCCTGCTGGCTACCTATAAGAGGAGGGGTGCACTCTTTGCCTACCTATACTTTAGAGACATGTTTGGCTATCTATACTAGGGGAGGGGGGCACTTTTTGGCTACCCATTACAGAGGGCCCACTCTGACTACCTGTACTGGTGGTCACTCTCTGGCTGCCTCTCCGCTCCGAGTCCAATGAGGATGGGAGAGCGATGGTGGGCTGAGATGTATACATTCGTAGCTAGCAGCTGTCATCTGAAGATCACATGATGCTGTGCTTCCTGGTTCAGCTGCAGCACTCCTGGACAGAAACACTTATGTCAGCTGGGACACCAGGGAAAGATAATAAAGCTCTAGTATCCATGTGGGACTGTCAAAGTGAGATCTTCAGATGACAGCTGCTAGGTGACTATTTAAACATTTTAAAAACCACCCTCACCGTTGTGTACACCCATCACCCTCCCACACGCAGGAATAAACTTTCACAACACTTTTTGTGTGTGCATGTGTGTCATGTAATCTGTCCTTGTATACGGCCATCTAATTGAATGGTATCTTTATTCACTGCTAAATGACAAGAAAGAATAAGTGGTATTCCTCTGTAAGATAAAAATATGTTTTACACCATCACACCATCACAGAGCATTTTGTAAATAAATAAAACATGTAAAAAAACGTATGTTTGGTCCACCCAAAACAATACCATCTAAAGCCTCATACACACATACAAGGACTCAATCCCTCATGCTGCAAGCCTGCAGGTGCGACACACAAGAAGCATCATGGGTTGTTGGGCGAGCGACGAGTACAATTTCCTCGGCCAGCACTTGGCAGAGTCAATCTAGCAGTCAGATCACTCGCCGGCCGACAAGTCAAGGTGAATCGGGAACTATGTACATACAATAGATTCTCGACAAAGACAGTTGCTATGGGCTGCCTTGGCCAAGTTTAATCTAGTGTGTGTATGTAGCTTGAGATCTTCAAATAATACATGTGTGGGTGTTCACAGACCAAGGTTAATAAGGCTTTGTAGTGACATACTGTATAATAGAATGTAATAAATTATTCAGGATACCCACTTTTACGTTAATTATCCTGGTTTCAGCATCAGAAACACTCCCTATACCTATATATTGCTGTATATTGGTATGTAGTGAGCAGTTGAGATAGGCCAATCTGTCAGTATACAGGCCACAGAGAAGAATGTTGAAATAATCGAGACAGGATAAGGGCTACTGCACGACTAAAAGCGCTAGCATAATCGCAAACACTAAGCATTTTGAAGCTATTTTTCAAAGTGATTTCAGGCATATGCCTAGCGATTTTCTAGTTATGCCTAGTGATTTTTGGAGCATTTTGGTGTAGCAATTTTTTGTACAGTAGAGCTAGAAGTGTACAGCTTTTGTAGAAAAAATTCTTGGAAAATCGCTCTGTTCTAGTGCTTTTTAGAGCGATTTTCCACTTTCCTATACTTAATAATGAGGCTGAATCACTTCAGAAATGCTGCAGAACCCGCATCTGTGTTTGGGAAAAATCACATCGCTCTGGTGTGATCCATCTCATTCAAATACATTAGCCAAGCGCTAGCGTTTTTAAAAGCGCTCAGAAGCACTCTAGGTGCGCACCAGCCCTATGAGAGGCTACCTCCAGGCACAGAAACACCTATCCCCAGCTATCCTTCTGAACACTAGCCCCCTGTCCAGCCAAATATCCTAGCCTCCCTCTTCCACCTCCCTGGCATCCTTTGCATTACTGCACCTATGCCTTTTTGCCTATATGTCTGTTTCAATGTTCGTGATCACTGTCTGTTGAATTACACTATCTGTTAATTTGCACTGTGTCTTCTTAAATGCACCATTACCATTGCTGTGTGTACCTCAACTATTTCTGGGTGCGATAACGGTAATACTTGGTGAATAATAAAGATGATTCTGGTGACCAAGTGTGCACAAGCATTTGTTGTAAGAATGGATGGAATTGTGATATTTTTTAAGATAGGAGATGATTAATGATTGAATGGGGGGCTTTATTGAGAGTTAAATATAATTACCAGACATTAGGTTAGGTAGGTTGAGTTTACTGGAGTGTTGTTTACATGTAAAATTCCTTTCAATTAGTGATAGAAAAATAAATAAATGGTGGGAACGCAGCAAGTTCTGTTTTATTCATTTTACATTTGAGAAAGTGGAAGGAGATGAATAACGAAACAACAGAAGGACAGGGACACAAAATAGTTCAGGATCGGAGAGGTAGGTTTAGGGTCATTGCACACTTAGTGGAGTGCAATCGTCCTGCAGAAGAAGAGCCTACTGCGATTGCACCGCACCATTTTGTATTTTAAACATCTTGCAGAAGATTGCGCCAACAGGGTAACTTGCTAAGCTCCATGACAACCCCCCCCCCCCCCCCCCACACACACACACCGGGTGTCGTGCCATTGACTCTAATCCAATCGTGTACCACTCGGCAACGAACTGCAGTGTCTACAAAGCACTTTCGTCACATCACATCAGACTGCTGGTACTGTGGTCAGTCTCATAGACTAATGGCAATTGTGACATGGGAGCGGTGGGGGAGAGTACCGTGACATAATGCGATAGTGTGAAAAGGGTTTTAGGTGTTGGCTGTACAGAAGAGATACTGAAATTTAAAACCTATTATTTTTGGCCATGAGTGTAGTTGATAAGGAGAATGGGTTCAAGAACGGAACCTTGAGATATCCTAACAGATAGAGGACAATGAGCAAAGTTAACATAAAAGTTGGTGAAACAGAACCCAGACAAGTAGTATAAGACCCAATATTGAGCTACACCCTTGATGCCTACAGATGAGGTGCTTATACAGGGAGGAAAGAATAGTCTTCATTGTCCTAAAGTGATGCATCATGGCAGTGGTAGACAAATTAATATGGAATGGATGGAATTTAGAAGCCAATCTGTTCAATCTAGGAGCCAACAAGAAAAACAGGACACTCACTCGTAGGCGCTGACAACACAGAGAGAATAAAAAGTTAGGCACCAGCTGTAGTTTTAAATCATGTTGGCTCCAGGGATTTTACAAGCCATGTTCATAGGTCTCACTTTTTACACATTATGAAGTGATCACTTTCAAATACCTGCTATTTAAAGAAGGCCACACTGTAATCTTTATGACACATATTGAATTATTTTTGTTTTATTAGGAGAAAATGCCACACCATGTTAGGGGAAAGTGACAAATTTGTGTCTCTCCCTCCTCCATACGCTGACACCGAGGGGCTAGTTAATGGCTGAGGATAATGTTATGTCAGCTGAACCTCGTGTTGCTGCTTCAGCAGCTGCATTTACTCAGCTAACAAAGCACTAACTCTGCAAAGGAATTCGCTGGCAGGTGAAATCCCGTCACTTTCCGTCAGGGCAAAAAAAAAAAAACCAAGTGTAACTCCATATGGAAAAATAAATAAAAATAATTTCACCCAGGACCACCATATGTATTGCAAATATTTGAGCAAATTATTACTACAAGTAACAGTAGGGTATTGTACCGTGTTAGCCATCAGTAAAAGCAAGAAGTTTTAAATCAGGATGATACCATTTATTGGCTAACTACAAATGAATAAGAATAAACAAGCTTTCGGCCTTGCAGCCTTCGTCAGGTTTATATCCTGTTAGTTTGCAAGCTGGTGGTACAGACAGCCACTACAAGTAATTGACCTCCTTGCTTACTACCTGTCTCAGCCAGTAACTCAGCTGTTTCTGAAAGGGAAGTGAGTCGGGTATAGCTACACATGGGCTGTGAATATACATTTGGGATCCTGATATACTGTTCTGATTGCACTATTCTACCTTCATGTAAACAGTCACTGTAAAAAGAAATATGAAAATCCGGAGTGATTTGGTCCACAAAACAATGGATGGTCAGGAAGTATAATTTAGCATGTCTATAAAATCAGACCTGAAAACAGTTTGACCTGAAAAGGACGGTTTAATATTATTACACTACAAAAAAATGAAAACATTATCTGTAGTATATATATATATATATATATATATATATATATATATATATATATATATACACACACACACACACACACACACACATTTTTTTTGAAAGGAGGTTTCACGTTAAGGACTTTAGTGTAGCTAAGCGTGACCCTAAGCCATGCTCTAAAGCCTCATGGACACAGTCATTGGGTGTTAAAAGATTGTTGTTCCATGAAAAGAACAATACTTCAGAGAACAAATGTTGCACAGACATGCTGTTCACCTATAGCCAAGCAGTGAGTACATATAGAGAAGGAACATTTGGGAAGCATAAGCAAGTGGCGTCTTGCAGGGTCTGAGGAGAGCAATCCGCTCATTTGTCACTCATGTGATTTGCTCGACAGCTATATCCCCAGTCAAGATGGTGCTCAGTAACGGCATCTGCCGAGGGTTATGTTCACGTGTGTGTACGAGCCATTTGTGACTCTCACTATCTACAGTTTTCTCATTATTTGATAAGGTGCTGATTAGATCTGCACAGGGATGACAAGTGCAGAGGGCTAATATTCATCAAGAGAGCAGTGAATAGTGATAAAATTTTTAAATCACATAATTTAGGCTACGTTTCCATTTGTGCGGCGGCATGCGTCTTGCGAGACGCGATGCTGGCACAACTGCTGCCTCTCGCAGCCGAATCCCTCTAGCCACGCTATGCACGGCTATGGGATTCGGACAGCTACGGACGAAATTATGCTGCAGGGCCTCAGATTTTTCCTCGGCCACGAATTCGGATGGCTCTCATAGACTTCTGTAGGCTGCTGTAATCCATCCGAATTCGTGGGCGGGGAATCGGCCGGGATTCGCAGCAGTGGAAACCCGGCCTTAAGCAGGGATCAGCATATCCTTTTAACAAATATAAGCATACAGCTTGCAAAAGATGCTCTGTTGGTGTCTATAACCTGTCGGTCGGGCCAGGATAGCAGATTTCAAGCGGATCCAAGATGAAAAACTTAACTACAACAAGTAACTTGTTTTTATATCTTATCTAAAGATAGTGTAGCAATTTTTTGCAACAGTCCAGTGCTGCTTCTCTGTAGCCCAGGTCAGGCGCTTCTGCCGCTGTTTCTGGTTCAAAAGTGGGTTCATGCTTCCATCTGTTGAAAAGCTTTATGGAGATGAAGATTTCATTTTTCAGCACGACCTGGCACCTGCTCACAGTGCAAAACCACTGGTAAATGGTTTACTGACCATGGTATTACTGTGCTCAATTGGCCTGCCAACTCTCCTGACCTGAACCCCATAGAGAATCTATGGGATATTGTGAAGAGAAAGTTGAGAGACGCAAGACCCAACACTCTGGATGAGCTTAAAGGAAACCTTAAGTCTGCACAAAAAAATTACTTTTACTCACCTGGGGCTCCCCTCAGCCCCCCCTGCAGCTGAACGGTGCCCTCGCCGTGTCCCTCCAATGCGCCTGGACTCGCCGGCGGCCACTTCCTGTTTGGCTGTCACCGGCCGACAGGCTGGGAACGTGGCTGATTATCCGCGTCCCCGGCCGCAATAGCATTATAGAAGGCGCAATTGCGGCCGGGAACGCGGCTAATCGCGGTGACGGCCAAACCGGAAGTGGCCGCCGGCGAGTCCAGGCGCATCGGAGGGACACGGCGAGGGCACCGTTCAGCTGCAGGGGGCTGAGGGGAGCCCCAGGTGAGTAAAAGTCATTTTTTTGTGCAGACTTAAGTATCCCTTTAAGCTCATCCAGAGTGTTGGGTCTTGCGTCTCTCAACTTTCTCTTCACAATATCCCACAGATTCTCGTATCCCTTTAAGGCCACTATCGAAGCATCCTGGGCCTCCTGAGCAGTGCCACAGGCTGATTGCCTCCATGCCATGCCGCATTGAAGCAGTCATTTCTGCAAAAGGATTCCCGAACAAGTATTGAGTGCATAACTGATAAAACAGAAAGGACCGGCACCGCTGTCTTGTATCAAAGCTCTTTTAATAGCACCAAAGTGGCAGCAGTGACAGACTGCTGTTTCGGTTTACACCTTTATCAAACTGCTCAAAGCCGGCTTTGAGCAGTTTGATAAAGGTGTAAACCGAAACAGCAGTCTGTCACTGCTGCCACTTTGGTGCTATTAAAAGAGCTTTGATACAAGACAGCGGTGCCGGTCCTTTCTGTTTTATCTGGACTGCACTTCCCAGGAGGCACTGGGGAGAGTCCTTGGGCACGCTGCATACACTTTTTTTTGGAAACGGTGCTCCCTCTCTTTTGTTTGAGTGCATAACTGAACATAATTATTTGAAGGTTGACTTTTTTTTGTTTTAAAAACACTTTCTTTTATTGGTCGGATGAAATATGCTAATTTTTTGAGATAGGAAATTTGGGTTTTCATGAGCTGTGTGCCAAAATCATCAATATTAAAACAATAAAAGGCTTGAACTACTTCAGTTGTGTGTATTTGAATCTAAAATATATGAAAGTCTAATGTTTATCAGTACATTACAGAAAATATTGAACTTTATCACAATATGCAAATTTTTTGAGAAGATCCTGTAAGTGTGTTCATCCTTTAAAGAGAAACTCCACTTTTTAAATAACTTTCCATTCAGATCAGCTCTATTTATTACAAATATTTACAGTGATGTGAAAAACTATTTGCCCCCTTCCTGATTTCTTATTCTTTTGCATGTTTGTCACACTTAAATGTTTCTGCTCATCAAAAACCGTTAACTATTAGTCAAAGATAACATAATTGAACACAAAATGCAGTTTTAAATGATGGTTTTTATTATTTAGTGAGAAAAAAAAACTCCAAATCTACATGGCCCTGTGTGAAAAAGTGATTGCCCCCTTTGTTAAAAAACAACTGTGCTTTATCACACCTGAGTTCAATTTCTGTAGTCACCCCCAGGCCTGATTACTGCCACACCTGTTTCAATCAAGAAATCACTTAAATAGGAGATATCTGACACAAAGAAGTAGACCAAAAGCACCTCAAAAGCTAGACATCATGCCAAGATCCAAAGAAATTCAGGAACAAATGAGAACCAGTGGCATACCTAGGGCATTTGACACCCGGTGCTGGGTATTAAAAGACCCCCCCCCCCCCCCCTTGCCATATAAAAAAAAAAAAAAAGCGACTGTGGCATGCTAGGTGTAGGCTGCCCCCCCACACAAAGTTGGCCTCAGTATAGGTAGTTAATAAAAAATGGGTGCCGCCATGACCGGATGAGGGCGGAGCTAGCTAATTTAAAGTGAACCCGGGATGAGAGTGATATGGAGGCTGCCATGTTTATTTCCTTTTAAACAATAGGCAGCCCTGCTGATCTATTTGGCTGCAGTAGTGAACTGAATTACACCAGAAACAAGCATGCAGTTAATCTTGTCAGTTCTGACAATATTGTCAGAAACCCCTGACCTGCTGCATGCTTGTTCAGGGTCTATGGTTGAAAGAACTAAAGGAAGAGGACCAGCATAGCAGCCAGGAAATTGGTATTGCTTAAAAGGAGATAAATATGGCAGCCTCAATATTATTCTCACCTCGGGTTTCCTTTAAAAATGTAACGCAAAGACAGAGGGCCCAAGTTTTGGTGACCCTTTCCCCAGAAAATTCACATAATTGTGCAGGTTTTCTCAAGAAAATACACGTAATGTGAGCAGATTTGCCCAGAAATTACGTTCAATCATGTCGGCAGATTTGCCCAGAACTTACATGCAATCATGTCGGCAGATTTGCCCAGAAAATACATGCAATCATGTCTGCAGATTTCCCAGAAAATACATGCAATCATGTCTGCAGATTTCCCAGAAAATACATGCAATCATGTGGAAAATTTTACCAGAAAATATATGCAATCATGTGGCAGACCTGGCCAGAAAATACATGCAATCATGTCAGCTAGGGCACTATCTGCATGGAGTTTGTATGTTCTCCCCGTGTCTGCGTGGGTTTTCTTACAGGCACTCTGGTTTCCTCTCATATCCCAAAAACATACGGATGAGTTAAAGGGAACTAGAGAGGATCAATTATACATACCTGGGGCTTCCTCCAGCCCCATACGCACGGATCGCTCCCACGCCGCCGTCCTCCACTGCCTGGATCCGCCGATACCGGGTCCCGTCATTACCGGTACCGGCGGATCCAGGAAGCGGAGGATGGCGGCGTGGGAGCGATCCAGGCTTATGGGGCTGGAAGAAGCCCCAGGTATGTATAAAAGCTTTTTCTATTTTAGCTGGCCATTCGTCTCTGGTTCCCTTTAATTGGATACCCCCTTGAAAATAAATGGCCCTAGGCTACGATACATACACTACATGATACATACATAGACCTTAGATTGTGAGCACCTCTGAGGGACAGGTAAGTGACAAAACAATATACGCCGTACAGCGTTGCAGAAGATGTTGGCGCTATATAAATACTAAATAATAATAAGAGAAGGTTAGAGAGGGACAAAATGTGGAGGGAACACAAGAGAGTGTGAAAAGAGAGCAAGAGGTAAAGTGGAAAAAAAGTGTGGACTGAGAGCAAAGAAGGCTAGAGAGTGTTATGCTTTTATATACTATAGGGCTAATATAACACTATACCAGGCACAATGCTGCAGAGTATATACCGGTAGTATATGACAAGCCTGCCAGTGCTTCCCCCCAAATCAACTCTCTGTGCCAATACTCTATGTGGAAGAGCACTCTGCTGGGAGGCCTGTCATGGACATCACTGCAAATTCCACACATTCCATCAGAGCAGACTCTGTAATAAAACAATTAAGAGCATACAGAACTCTAAAGCTGGCCATACATTGGCCCGATTTGCGCACGTTTCGACAGCAGATTCGATCACTGGGATCGAATCTGCTGCCAATCGTTCACGCTACACGCCGAATTTCGATCCATTTCGTCAGATCCTGTCGATCGCGCCGTGCGGAAAATAACCGTCGATCGCCCGCGGGTAAAGAGCGCATCGCTAGCGGCGTTCGAGTGCCTGACGACCGACGCAATAGAGCCCGCATACATTACCTGCTCCGCCGGCGCGACTCCAGTCTCCCGGTCACCGCTGCTCTGTCTGCGCTCTGGTCTCCAGGTCCGGCATGCCTCACTTCTTCTAGCCTGGCAGGAAGTTTAAACAGTAGAGCGCCCTCTACTGTTTAAACTTCCTGCCGGGCTAGAAGAAGTGAGGCATGCCGGACCTGGAGACCAGAGCGCAGACAGAGCAGCGGTGACCGGGGGACTGGAGTGGCGCCGGCGGAGCAGGTAATGTATGCGGGCGGGCGGGGGCAGCAGCACCGCCACAACAGATTGTGAACGGTTTCAGGCTGAAATCGGTTCACAATCTGTTTGCTGTAAAGGTAGCCATACGATCCCTCTCTGATCAGATTCGATCAGAGAGGGATCTATCTGTTGGTCGAATCTGATGGCAAATCGACCAGTGTATGGCCACCTTTATTTACCTGACTTGGCAACCAAGTCTGCAAGTATGCTCACTCTCTCCCTGGCTGTCACATAACAGGCTGTCACTGCACGCTGCCTTCCTTCTCCAGTGACTGCTTATCACCCCACGCAGCACAGAGGTCTGCTCCACAGTATGAACACTGGGCAGCATGTGCAATCAGTGATGAGCAGGCACAGAAATCATTACGGGGACACAGAGGATCAGCAAGCATAGCAGGTCCAGACAGCGATTCACCTGGCTACACTGTTCTACACACTTCTCTCCAACGCAGAGTGTTGCTCCTCCCTCCAGTGTGATAGGCTGGAAACAGCAGCATAGCATTGGCTAGAGAGAAGCTAGCGCTGTTTATATTGGCTAAATTCTCCTGCTCTTTGTCTAGGGCAGGACAATCAGTTCCCCGGGAACTAGCTGACGTTTTTTGACACCCCCCCCCCCCCCTCAGCTGACTTGCCTGACGTCACCCGGTGCGGTACGCCCCCCTGCGCCCTATTAAAGGGACGCCACTGATGAGAACAAAAGTAATTGAGATCTATCAGTCTGGTAAAGGTTATAAAGCCATTTCTAAAGCTTTGGGACTCCAGCGAACCACAGTGAGAGCCATTATCTACAAATGGCAAAAACATGGAACAGTGATGAACCTTCCCAGGAGTGGCCGGCCGACCAATATTACCCCAAGAGCGCAGAGAAAACTCATCCGAGAGGCCACAACAGACCCCAGGACAACATCTAAAGAACTGCAGGCCTCACTTGCCTCAATTAAGGTCAGTGTTCATGACTCCACCATAAGAAAGAGACTGGGCAAAAACGGACTGCATGGCAGATATCCAAGGCGCAAACCACTTTTAAGCAAAAAGAACATTAACCTCCTTAGCGGTAACCCCGTGTGTGACACGGGGTAAGCCGCCGGAGGGTGCCGCTCAGGCCCTGCTGGGCCGATTTTCATAATTTTTTTTTTGCTGGACACAGCTAGCACTTTGCTAGCTGCACCAGCACCCCGATCGCCGCCGCCGCCGCGCGCCCGATCGCCGCTATCCGGTGCGGCGCGCGGCACCCCCCCAGACCCCTGCGCTGCCTGGCCAATCAGTGCCAGGCAGCGACAAGCGGTGGATCGGGTCTCCCAATGACGTCCCGACGTCGCTGACGTCGGCCCGCCCCGTCGCCATGGCGACGGGGGAAGCCCTCCAGGAAATCCCGTTCTTTGAACGGGATTTCCTGATCGCCTATCGCCGGAGCCCTGGGCTCGCTACAGGATTTAAAAAAAAAAAATAAAAAAAAAACTGCTGCGCTGCCCCCTGGCGGTATTTTTCATACCGCCAAGGGGGTTAAGGCTCGTCTCAATTTTGCTAAAAAAAACATCTCAATGATTGCCAAGACTTTTGGGAAAATACCTTGTGGACCGACGAGACAAAAGTTGAACTTTTTGGAAGGTGCGTGTCCTGTTACATCTGGCGTAGAAGTAACACAGCATTTCAGCAAAAGAACATCATACCAACAGTAAAATATGGTGGTGGTAGTGTGATGGTCTGGGGTTGTTTTGCTGCTTCAGGACCTGGAAGGCTTGCTGTGATAGATGGAACCATGAATTCTACTGTCTACCAAAAAATCCTGAAGGAGAATGTCCGGCCATCTGTTCGTCAACTCAAGCTGAAGCGATCTTGGGTGCTGCAGCAGGACAATGACCCAAAACACACCAGCAAATCCACCTCTGAATGGCTGAAGAAAAACAAAATGAAGACTTTGGAGTGGCCTAGTCAAAGCCCTGACCTGAATCCTATTGAGATGTTGTGGCATGACCTTAAAAAGGCGGTTCATGCTAGAAAACCCTCAAATAAAGCTGAATTACAACAATTCTGCAAAGATGAGTGGGCCAAAATTCCTCCAGAGCGCTGTAAAAGACTCGTTGCAAGTTATCGCAAACGCTTGATTGCAGTTATTGCTGCTAAGGGTGGCCCAACCAGTTATTAGGTTCAGGGGGAAATTTCTTTTTCACACAGGGCCATGTAGGTTTTGAGTTTTTTTTCTCACTAAATAATAAAAACCATCATTTAAAACCGCATTTTGTGTTCAATTATGTTATCTTTGACTAATAGTTAACGTTTTTTGGTGAGCAGAAACATTTAAGTGTGACAAACATGCAAAAGAATAAGAAATCAGGAAGGGGGCAAATAGTTTTTCACACCACTGTACATAAAACAGCCTACTTACTTTGTTTTTATGTGCATATAAAGAAAACTTGTCGTTTTAATCTGTTTACAGGAAGTGCCAGAAAGGAGTGTCACAATTTGCTGCTAGTTAGTGTAATCGTGTAAATGTTGTGCACGAGGCATATGAATAGCTTCTGCTCATGTAGCAGCATGGGATTTTAAAGACAGTCTCTACTCTAGACAGAGCACTGTTGTCAAGGTTGCAATGAAGTGAGTTTGTGGAAATTGTTGGCATGCTGGATATTGAAATAGAAAGAGAACATTTAAAAACACTGCATAACAAATGCATAAAAACTTTATTGTCTATGTTTTTATAATTAAAGGGGCATTTCCCTTTAAATAGCCTGAGCTACAAATAAGCAGTCAGTCAGACCAGGATAGCAGGTCTCAAGTGGATCCGAGATGAAAAACTAACTACAACAAGTAACTTGTCTATATATCTTATCTAAAGTTTAGATAGTTTACACAGCAAATCTAGCTGTAAACAGCTTCAACAGTTTATGATGATTTATTCCTATGATACAATGAGAGCGGCCATGTACTGTTTGTCACATTACACACAGGCAAGCTGATCTATATCTTCACCCCTCAGCCTGTGAAAACTTCACTCCACTCTTCTCCTCCCCTCTGCAATCGATGGCTAGTAACCTCCTCCTGCGAAGAACGGAGCTCCCATAAGCCCTTGCTACTAAGGCTCAGTGTGCTAAGTCTCTCTGGAGAAGCTGTGGGCGAGGCTTGTTTAGTTTATAGGGAATTAGAGTATTAAAAAAAAAGTATTTGGCTTGAGGAATACCCTATAAACTATATGAAAGGAACACAATTATGCAATGAGCAAAAGTTTATCTCGGATCCACTTCAGCTCTGCTGTTTTGAGCATTCTTGTGACCCAGTTCCCAGAATCTGGCAGGTTAGGAATAGTGGGCACAATTCGTACTCACCCTGCGGCCAGCCTCATTGTTCTGCAGATTCATAAGAGCCCGTGCTTGTTCCTCCGATCCTTTTGGATAATTTTTCTCTCTCTCTCTTGCATCCACAAATTCCTTTGCAAAGCGGTAGCCATAATCCACATCGTCCCCGCAGCCGCCCCACAGCCAATCTCGTGGTAAGTCTTTGGGACGCGCTGTCCGGCTGCAGCCACAAGTGGCCAGCTCCCCTTCTCGACAAGCGCGGCTGATGGCATTCACCACTCCCGCTGCACTGATAGCATAGGTGAAGGCTGCCTCCCGGCTACCTGTGAAGACAGAAGAGAAACAGGTCCTCAATGTAAGCAAAAATGTCAGTATGGTGGGAAGGTTGTATGTAATAGGGCAATAAGGCTACCAATCCCTGAAAATCTATAAAACCACTAAAAGTATAGAGCCCTGCACTATAATACATTCAGTCATAGTGCCCACTTACAGTGCCTTTCCTTAAAGCCCCCTTAATTTCCTCTCCTTATAGTACTCATATTATTATATTATCTTATTATAGGTTTCGCAAAGTAGTGCCCACATTAAGGCCCGTACACATGCAAAATCAGTGTCGTCCAGTGGGGATTGCTCAATTGCTCATTGCAGGGCCTAGGTCAGCAGATGCGTCACTATCCTGCTGGCTTGCAATATGTATTGTTGCTATGCGGGGGCAGGAAGTCGATGGAGTAGCGAATTTGTGAAGTCACGTGGTAGGCAGGGTAAGTGGGGAGAACAATGTGCTCGGGCATAGCTTGGCCGAAGTGATCCACCATGTCAGATTGGTGGCTGAGAAAGATTGGGGGCTACCATACACACGTTGGATTCTCGTCAGAGGCGGTCAGTATTGCCGCCTTGGCCAAGCTTCATCTTATGTGTGGACAAAGCTTTACAGCGGTCTTCAGTGTCCCTGGTCTATCTGCTGACCAGGGATGGTCAATGTGATGCAACCAATTCCAAGCTGATACAAGGTTATGCAAATTTTGTATGCAAATACATGAAGCTTGAAAATGGACCAATCTGTCCATTGATCTGTTTTCAAACTGTATAAAGTTGCAAACACAATTTGCATAATCCTGCATCAACTATCTGCCATTACTGTGTGCGCCTTACCGCAGTGTGATCATCGCCCATCTGCAGCATCCCCGGCCTCCTCTGCTCTCTGCCTATGGTATCACATGACCATGCTACTGGGGGTGGGGAGCAGAATAGACATACCAGCCTCAGGATGCAGCAGAAAGCACATGGCAGTCAGGGAATGTAATAATACTTTAAGGCACACTCCACTGCTAGCTTTGCAGTTTTGCCGCACTGCAATGCTCACACTTTTTTGTAGGAAGGAGGAGAATCAGGACACCCTGGCAACCATTCCAAATACATGCCATGGATAAAACAACCTGGATCTATGAACGTCCATAGACTGTAGCAAGGACATTAGACAGTGAGCCTCGCTGAGGGACAATTGTGCTAGGCATACAGTATGTGCCGGGCAAGCCATCTGTATCTCTGCGGGCAGTAGTGATCATTTTACTGCCTTCCACCTCTTGATTTCAATGACATTTAGGCAAAATCAGTCTGCAATTCAAACTAACTGCTGCTCCCAGTACCTGTACCTAATGACACAGTACAACACATGTCCCAGCTGGGTTTTAATTGATATATTTGCATTCAAAATGTATATTACTGAGGCCATAGTTTTATTCAATATTAATGAGTTGATAGAATTAAACACCTAAGTGATAAAGCGTGTTGCCTTGTGCATGGCTTGCCCAAGTATTGTGAAGTGCTCAGAGTACTATGTTAAAGGGACTTCGAGCGGTGCAGAAACTAGGTAAAGATGCAAATCATTTTAAAGCTCGCTTTCTCCTCTTTCCAATGATATATAAATCGCCGCCCTACGCCTTGTTGTGATTTCGATCATGAAAATAGAGAAAACTAAAAGGCGTAGGGTGACGATTTAGGGGTTGTCAGAAAGAGAGCTTTAAAATGATATCCATCTTTCCATAGTTACATTGTATTACACAGGGCGACTTTTTCCTAAAGTCAGCAGCTCCATTCTGCTGAATGGAGCTGCTGACACTGGGGAAAGTGTCGTCCTGTGTAATACAATCAGTGTTGCCAACTCATCCCTTTAATTACTGACACATCTAAGTTATACAGGTTCTGGGGCAATTTGCACATAATCAGTGCCTTAACTGCATTTACCTAGCCACAAAACCTGTATAATTCATATGTGTCAGTAATTAAAGGGATGAGTTGGCAACACTGAATACAATGTAACTATGGAAAGATGGATATCATTTTAAAGCTCTCTTTCTCCTCTTTCTGACGACCCCTAAATCATCGCGCTACGCCTTTTAGTTTTCTCTATTTTCGCGATCGAAATCGCGGCCGTGGCAATTTCAATCGCGAAAATGGTGAAAACTAAAAGGCGTAGGGTGGCGGTTTATATATCATTGGAAAGAGGAGAAAGAGGAGAAAGAGAGCTTTAAAATTATATGCATCTTTCCATAGTTTTTGCATTGCTCGGAGTCCCTTTAAGTCTGTGGACAATGTTTCAGTTCCATGAAACTAGGCCTGAAAGATAAATCGCATTTAAACCGAAATCGCGATCACCAAGATCACAATTTCGGAATCTTCAAAGCGGCAATTATCACGATCACGTCATTTCCACATGGGGGAAGTTTGAAGTCCTGGCGTGTGCGGCCTTCAGCATCGGCAGTGCTGGACATGCCTTCCACACGAGTCAAACGCTGTCTGTCCTCTGCCGACTCTTGTGCTTGGCAAAACTCTGGGTTCCTGTATGTCACATGACATACAGGAAGTATTCTGTGCATTAGATTAGAGCCTGCAGGAGGCGAAGTGGATAGGCGGGCATCGCTGGACTCATGCTGGAAGCTATGTTCAGAACTGATGCAGCTTGGGGGTCAGAGGAGACACAGAGGAGGCACAGAGAGAGACACAGGAGAAACAGAGCGGGCACAGAGACACAAAGGGGGAAAGAGAAAGACCCAGAGAAGGCATAAAGAGGCAAAGGGAGCACAAAGAGAGACAGGGACAGAGGGGGAACAAACAGGCAAAGAGGGGGAACAAAGCTTGATTTGAAGGAAATCGTGAATCAAATCGAAATCGCAATTTCAGACAGAAATCGCTCAAATCAATTTTTTCATAAAATTGTTCATGCCTACATGAAACACATAATAATGATAATAATAACAGTAATCATATTATCTCTGCCCATGCTGGAGAGATACCGGCGTTTCCTGTTAGCAAAGGAAACTAAATCTAAATTTGATCAAACTTGAATTTCTCTGTACGCACATTACAGTGCAAAGATTTCTGGCAAATTAAATGCAAACAATTGAATCCGCTGGAAAAATTAACTTGTTTATGGCTACCCTAAATCTTTTTTCACAACAGCCAAATTAAATTTTTTCTGGCCTCTCAAAGATATCTTCACTGCTATATAAACAACCTTTATCATGTGAAGCAGAACCAGTCCAAATTCTGGGAGAACTTTGGATAATTTTATTGACAACATTTAAAACACATTTTTTCAGTTCTTCCAACACTCACCCTTGTTAGATTTCTGTCTCCAGATAAGTCTACTGGCCCTGATACGATGTGATGATACAGGTCTGCTGTCTGTGTCTATAGTGTCACACTGCACTTTGGAGAGATGCTAGCATGTTAAGTGTGGAAGATAAGGATCAGCTAGCACCCCTGGGCGTACAGTTTATTGATAGGATCCCAGTGATGATAGATAAAGCTTCATCCTGTACCACAGGTAGGAGGTATTGCATGTTCCTCAGGCTACCAGTCTACCACTCCTGCAACTTTCCACTATCAGTGTCAGTAACCTGTGTATATGCAGGAATGTACAATGCACAGAGATAACTGCAGTGCACACTGCAGGAGGAATATGGGTGCAGATATCTTGGTATGGGGCCCCCTCAGGCTGTGATAGGTCCAGGAATTTCTCCCTGGAGGCGTAAAGGTAGCACTGTAGGTATCCATAGATCAGTGATACCTTTCCTTCTTATCCTAAATGTCTCCACAGCTGGACAAGAAGGCAAAATCTGACCCCCTTCAGTGTTTTTTTGTTCTCAGGCTACTAAACAAACAACTCCATTTCCCAGCATGCTTGTTTTCTAATGAGAGGGGAGGAGCACAGACTCATCATGGGGGGGGACAATAGTAATCAGAGAAAACCTGGTAGTGCCAACCATATACACGTCATATATGGCAGGCAATCAGTCACTATCCTATGGAAAATTCATAGATAAGTAAGTGTAGGTTTTATATTTCTACAGAAATCTCAAGTTAATGGAACCATTAAAGGACCACTATCGCGAAAAATGTAGGCAGTTAAAATCTGGCAGAACCAACAGGTTTTGGGCCAGTCCATCTCTTCATGGGGGATTCTCAGGGTTTTCTTTTGTTTCAATAGCAATTGCAAAGTCTAACTGACAAAATAGTGGGCAAGTAAGTAGGGAGGCTGGCTGCTATCTTACTATTTTGGCAGTTACCGTATCTTTCGCCGTATAAGACGCTCCGGAATATAATAGAAGGATTAGGAGCAGCACACCTTTCCGTTAGTATGAGGGTGCTGAACCTTAGATGCAAAGCGACATCAGGAAAAGTTCCAAACAGTCCAAGGATAGGTTCGCACACCAACTTTTCCAGTAAGCAAAAGTGTAGTTTATTTCACCAAAATGCGTCAACACTATGTATTATACATAGTGTTGATGCATTATGGTGAAATAAACTACACTTTTGCTTACTGGAAAAGCTGGTGTGCGAACCTATCCTTGGGCTCCGGAATATAAGACACACCTAGGTTTAGAGGCCAAAAACCAAGGGGGAAAAAAAAAACCTTAACCTGGTGCGTCCATATTTCAGGAACATCTTGTACATGACCTACCCCTAATGGTGTCCTCCTGTGTTCCAATGTGTCCTCCTGTGTCCCCATGTCTCCCCCAAGTGTCCTCCTGTCACCCCCAGTGTCCTCCTGTCACCCCCAGTGTCCTGCTGTCTGCCCCCAGTGTCCTGCTGTCTGCCCCCAGTGTCCTGCTGTCTGCCCCCAGTGTCCTGCTGTCTGCCCCCAGTGTCCTGCTGTCTGCCCCCAGTGTCCTGCTGTCTGCCCCCAGTGTCCTGCTGTCTGCCCCCAGTGTCCTGCTGTCTGCCCCCATGTGTCTGCTGTCTGCCCCCATGTGTCCTGCTGTCTGCCCCCATGTGTCTGCTGTCTGCCCCCATGTGTCTGCTGTCACCCCCATGTGTCTACTGTCACCAACGTGACCTCTTGTCTCCTCCATGTGTGTCCTGCTGTGGCCATCTAAACCCCCCCCCCCCCCACTCCGCTGCTGCCGCTTGCCTCTACCCCTTTGTCCTGGTGTGGTCGGGTCCCCCGTGTGAGCAGCGGCAGCAGCTTACCTCCTCCATCCAGCAGTGGCTGGATAGTGTAATGGTTAAGGGCTCTGCCTCTGACACAGGAGACCTGGGTTCAAATCTTGGCTCTGCCTGTTCAGTAAGCCAGCACCTATTTCAGTAAGGAGTTTCTTGGGCAAGTCTCCTTAACACTGCTACTGCCTACTGAGTGCGCTCTAATGGCTGCTTCACAAGCGCTTTGAGTCCGACAGGAGAAAGGCGCTATACAAATACTGCAATTATCTTGCCCGCGGCGATTGAAGACATCCGGCTTCTGTGGGCGGCTTCCTTTAGTGCCGGCTTGTAATGACACTGTGGCCATCTAATCCCCCTGCCGCAAGGAAGCCACAATAGCAGCATAGGGGGCGATATTGTGGCTGGGAACGCAAATAATCACTCGCGTTCCCATGCCTGTCGGGTCCTGGCTGCGAAACCGGAAGTGGTCGCCGGCGGGGATGGGAGCATCGCAGAGACACGGCGAGGGCACCGATCGGCTGCAGGGGGCTGAGGGAAGCCCCAGGTGAGTAAAACTCATTTTTTTAAGAGACTTAAGTGCCTCTTTAAAGAGGCACTTTAAAGAGGCACAAAATTATGATATAATGAATTGGTTGTGTAGTACGGATATTTACTAGAACATTAGTAGCAAATAATTTACATATTTTTATTTTCAGTTATATAGTGTTTTTTTATAACATTGCACCATCCTCTAATATTTGCAGTTTACACAATACTCAACATTCTAAATGATTTTAAAGAGCAGGCCAGTAAACTATTGACCTGTCCTCTGGAAAGAAAAAGAAAATACAGTGACTGACAGTTGAGATAACAAGCTTCAGAAGACAGAACTCTCTGCGACTTGTGGAGCTCAATGGCTCTGTTGCATAGATAACTGGAGTTTCTTAACTCTTCCTGTACTAGAAACTATATTAGACTTATGTCTCTGCTCCTAATGTCTTATACTTAGCTGTACTACACATACAAATAGCTGTACTACACATAATTTTTTTTCACTCCAGTGTCTCTTCAACTAGTGGTTCTGGATATACGGCAGGCTTTCAGGGATATAAAACAAGAATTAAAAATGTCACAGGGCCCTTTTGCACGTGATCACATTAAAAACTAGGCAGCATTTCGGAAGATGAGTAATAGCCCACTCTTCCACCCAACCGGTATACGTCTGATGACACCGGAAAGATGAAAAACAGTTTACATTTCATAGGACTTTTGATTGAATCAGATTTGAATACTGGCTGGTGTGTACTAGGCCTTAAAGCGAACCTTAAGTCAACTAAAAAAAATGAGATTTACTCACCTGGGGTGGCCGTCACCGGCCGACAGGCATGAGAACGCGAGTGATTGTTCGCGTTCCCAGCCTGTATATCGCCCCCTATGCTGCTATTGCGGCCTCCATGCCTGTCGGCCGGTGACGGCCAAACCGGAAGTGCTCGCCGGCGGGTCCTGGGACATCGGAGCGGAGCTGCGAGGGCACCGATCGGCTGCTGGGGGCTGAGGGAAGCCCCAGGTGAGTTCATCTCATTTTTTTTAGTTGACTTAAGGTTCGCTTTAAGTTATAATTTACATAATTCCTACTCAAGGAGCCATATCCAATGCATGTCTAGCACTGGTAAATGCTTAAACCGTCAGAAATAGCTGTCTGCAAGGTGAATCATATTTATTTATAAAATTAGAGAAACTATAAGTACTTTTATATATACTTTGGATATATGCTTGGGTTTCAGGGATATTAATTAATGTTATAAATGCACTTATTTGTCTGGTGAGGTTCCTATAATATAATGATCCCCTTGCCTAAGGGCTTGTTACTGGATCATGTAAATTTGGATGCGATACATGTCCATACGTTTGGGCGCAGGACTCTCCCGATAAAATATCAGACACTGAGGCCACCTGCGCTACAAACTGCAGGTATAAATAGCGGGCGTTAATGGGCAACTATGGGGGGGGGGGGGTTCTTTAGGGTTAAGCGTCTACCTACAGTTAGCCGTGGGGGGTGTTAAGGTGGTTAGGTACCTAGAACGCTTGCTCCTACAAAATGACAGAACTAAACAGATCTCCAGATACTACACTTTTTTGCTGACATCTCGTTATGCCCCTAAAATTTTGTCTGTAAGAAGTCGATGGTTGGACATAGAGACCATTCTTAATAAAGATGACTGGGAAGATTTTGAAGAGTTTTATTATAAATCAGTTATTGCCTCACACAATAAACTAATTAATTTGAAGAAGTTTCATTAGGCCTATCTTTCCCCTGTCTGCTTAAAAAGAATGAGCTCTTTATATGTTGCTGCTTCAAGTGTGGTCGAGAACAAGTAGATTTTCTGCATTGTGTGTGGTTCTGTCCCCAGGTGAATAGTTACTGGAAATCGGTAACCCAATTTCTTAGAGATACTGTGGGCCTGCCTGACGTTTTCACATTTAAAATCTGTATGTTGGGTATATTACAAGATACTGCATGTAGTCGATGGGAAAAACAACTCCTTCAAGTCCTACTCTTTTATGTCAGGAAATCCCTAGTCATACAATGAAAACAAAAAAAAAATACCGGGTCTCTCCGACTGGAAGAGATTGGTGAACCTGGCTTTACCTCTTTATAAGCTGACTTACTAATCGTGCCATCAACCTAATAAATTTAACAAAATTTGGTCAAAATGGGTTGATTCTTCAGATACAATTATACCAAATCTAGACATTAACGTCTCAGTTCAAGATATAGCTCAAAAAATGCCCGTATAATCCTAATATATGATATGATCCAACCCAACAGGAGTTTTTGGTCTTTTCTCTCTGTTGTTCTTAAAACAAACACTATGCTACCTACCTCTCTTTCCGTGATCTCATGTATGCTGTCAATATTATCTGTATGTTTATGACAAAGACTTTGCGATAATTTCAGTTAAAAAAAACAAACTCTAATAATAATAATAATAATAATAATAATAAAAAGGTGGTTAGGTGCCCACGTAGGGTTAGGTGTGGGGGGATGTTAAGGTTAACTGCCCATCAGGAAGTTTTGGAATTGGGCACCACCTGGGGTGATCAGTTAGTCATAGACATCAAGAGGGAGGGTTCTGTGTGAGAACAGGTTTAGGTTAGGAAATGGTGAAATACAAGTAAAATTACCTATATTCAACTAAGGTGGATAATAGAAAATTGGTAATATTACCAATATTCTATTACCATTATTTTGCACCCATTTTTACTAGCGGCACTATTATCTGTACTCTTGTTACTAACTGAGCATTTGGGAGTGTTAAAGTGTAGCAGGTTTTGGGATATGGGAAGGAAATGTAGCACCTGGAGGAACCTCATGCATTAGATCTTTGGCTATACAATACAATACAATACAATAACATTTGTAAAGCGCTTTTCTCCCATAGGACTCAAAGCGCATAGCTGTGTCTCAGATTAATACAGGGTTGCAGGCTGGGTTGTGTTACAGAGGAGATAGTCAGATGTTCATGAATGCCAGACTGAAAAGGTAGGTTTTCAGTTTAGACTTAAATGCTTCCAGGGATGGGGCTGTCCTGATTGGGTGTGGCAGGGAGTTCCAAAGTGTAGGGGCAGCATGACAAAAGGCTCTGTCTCCAAAGGTTTTGAGGTGGACTCTGGGGGTGACCAAGGTGTTACGTCCTTTTGATCTAAGATTGTGGGGGGTGTGATGTAGTTGCAACAAGTCCTTCAGGTATCCAGGGCCCAGATTGTGCAAGGATTTGAATGTCAGTAAGCCAATCTTAAACAGAATTCTCCATTTTATCGGTAGCCAGTGGAGTGAGCTCAGGGTTGGTGTTATGTGGCAATGGCGGGGTTGGCTCGTTAACAGCCTTGCGGCGGTATTCTGTACTAATTGCAGGCGGCGTAAGTCTTTCTTATGCAGGCCTGTGTAGAGGACGTTGCAGTAGTCTAACCTTGATGTGACAAAGGCATGAACTAGGGTTGGAAGATCCTCTGAAGGAATTAGGTGTTTAATCCTTGCAATATTCCTTAGGTGAAAGAAGGAATGTTTCACAACAGCTGAGATTTGATTCCTGAAGCTTAATTTCCCATCAATCAGTACTCCCAGGCTGCGCACACAGTCTGAGTTGTTCAGGTCTGAGCTCCCTATCCTTAGCGGTGTTGGTTGAGACTGGAGCTGCTTTGCTGTTGAGCCCTGGCCCTCGATAACAAGAACCTCAGTTTTGTCAGCATTAAGTTTTAGCCAATTATTATTCATCCACTCCTGAAGCTCAGCTAAGCATGCGTTTATTTGTGGAGTAGGGTCTGTGACATCAGGTTTGAATGACAAATATAGCTGGGTGTCATCAGCATAGCAATGATATGTCAGGCCATGTTTTTGTATGATTTCTCCAAGTGGCAGCATGTATATGGTGAACAGTAAATATGGCTACACAGTGACTAAATGGTAATCCCTCTTGCCTTGTAGTCCTAAAGTTCCAGGTTTGAATCCTGGTCTAGACACTATCCGCATAGAGTTTGGAGTGTGATTCCTCACGCATTCCTACAACAAACAAGACTGAATGGCTTAAGAGGCCATACACAAATAGATTTCCACCTAATGTTACAAAACTATTGATTCCTCTCTGAACGGAAACCATTCAGAAAGGAATGTATTCCTATCACACACAGCACATCAATTGTGAGTAGATTCCAATAGATAATCTATTGAAAATCAATGGAACTGCAACGCTGCCTAAAATTGGCTGCAGACTGTCCCTCTAAGCTGGGACAGTAAATGATCTGAATTTTCCAAATGACTTTGCTAAACTGATACAGGAAATGTCAGTAAATGCATAGTAATAAACAATTGGCCACTTTGTCACTGAAATCCAATATTTATACAAACCCAAAATACACACTCCATACTCCAATATCCCCATCTAGATGGCCTGTTAATAAGGAAAGGTGAATGAAGGGCTAATGATTCCCCCTTTTCCCTCCAGCAGAGGATTAAGAATGTGGGGGAGGGAGGCAGTCTGCTGTCTCTTGCTTTCACACCTTTCCTTTATGACAGAAGATCAATCCAAGCCTGGTCTGGGGATCTCACCACATTCAAAGTTCATTTCAAAAGAAGCCCAGACAATGGGCGCTCACACCTCAATCAAAGGATGTGATGTTCTGCTAATGGGAGGGGGAGGGACTATGTACACCTCAATAAAGTATCAAACTACCTCTAGGGACCTCTCAGACCAGCACAATAAGCCACCCTAGCCTTCCCACTGCAAAAAAACACTTAATTATCAGCACTGGCAGTAATGCATCTCAACAAGATCAAGCAATATAAAATAAACTTTATTTCCACACATGTTAAATGCAGCCTAGAGCTTCATACCGTTTCAAGGGAAATCGAAATCTGATGCTACTCCCAAGATGAGGGAATGGTTCAAAAATATTAATGAGGTGCAGGATATAGAAGAAACTGTCATGACAAGTAGGGACCAATTTGATAAATACTATACTACTTGGGCAATCTGGATGGACTTTAAAGTAAAGCAGTGATCACAATATCTAAACAATCGATACTTACCCGGGGCTTCCTCCAGCCCCATAAACACGTGCGAGTCCCTCGCCATCCTCCCGCAGACTGCCATTCAGCTGTGATCAGCCCAGGTAAATGGCTCAGTCGCGTCAGTCTGGGTCTACTACGCATGTGCGGGAGTTGCACGCATGCGCAGAAGACCCAGACTGGACCCAACTGCGCCTGTTACAGCGGCTGATTGCGGCTGAACAACAAACCGCAGGAGAACGGCAAAGGACATATTTATGGGGCTGGAGGAGGCCCCAGGCAAGTATCGATTTTTTAGATATTCTGATCTCTGGTACCCTTCAAGGACTTAGACGAATACCACTGAATAATGGCATGAGGAATATGGGTTACTTAGATAACTGTAAGTTCTGACTATTACTGGTATGTTTGTTTCATTTTCTGTTATATGGTTACCTGTTGAATGTTGCAGATATGTTAATATACCTGAAAAGTTTTAGACAGAGAGTTAAACTGTTTAGATATGACCAGTACCTGGTCGTCAGGTCAATTAAACAAAGATGGAAGTTTGCTTAGAAATAGATTCTACCTGGCCCAACTATTCTGATGCTGGCGGTGAAGTGCTGACTTGCAAAGGCAAGTTTTGCTTTTTATTTTCTTTTATAAGCACGTAACAAACAGGATACTGTCAGTGTTGTTGCGAACCGTCACGGTTCTGTTGATCTCATCACTGGTATCAAGGGGCGAGCGGCCCCAGGGCATAGGGTCAAAGCGAGCATGGGTCCTCACCAGCGCACCCCACAAGGGATGATGGAGCAGCAGTGTTACAGAGCCTATTAGTCCCAAAAGGGATAGAGGTGTGTACACACGTCCAACTTTATGCCCGATTGTCGTTTGAACGACTTGTCAGGCAAACAACACGTTGTTTTAAACATCACATACGCACATCCAACAAAGCGGCCAGCAAACTAATTTACATGTCTGACAGACTGGACGTTCAGTCATAAAAGATGTGCATCATCACGTTGATAGAAATCCTGGTATCCTGCACCTCTACACGCATGCTCCGACCTATTGGTTGGTCAAATGCCCACTGGTCGTTAGTACACACGTACGGACCTGACAGTCCTTTTAATGAGTTAGTCCAAATGATCCGCCAAGTGGATCGGACAAAGCAGCTGATATCTGTAACTACACGTACACACTTCCAATTTGTCGTTCAAACGACTAGATGGACGACAAGTTGGTTGGAAAAGTATGGGGTGCATAATGACTTTTCACAAGGCCAGAATGCATGGCTGAAGCCTAGGCTGGGGACTCTATAGTCCAACAATACTAAAACCAATACACTGAGGCCCTGCATAGTACATACAGAGGGAGATTTTGCTTTGGTCCACATTAAAGAGGAATTGTAGAGAAAATAACATAATTGCTTATTTTTTACTTTTTTTTTTTAAATATTAATTTCTAGATTATTTAGTCAGTGTTTGCTCATTGAAAAATCTTTCCTATCCCTGACGTACATTCTGAAATTTGCAGTGACTGGATAAAGGACTGGTTAAGCGCTCTGCCTCTGACACAGAAGACCAGGGTTTGAATCTCTGCTCCTCCTGTTCAGTAAGCCAGCACTTATTCTGTAAGGAGACCTTGGGCAAGACTGCCTAACACTACTACTGCCTACAGAGCGCATTCTAGTGCCTGCAGCTCTAGCGCTTTGAGTATACCAGGAGAAAAGTGCAATATAAATGTTCTGTGTCTGAAATGTATCACTAGTGGTGACATCTTTTGTTATACCAGGTTATCTAAGGGTTCGATGCACAGAGATATTGCTTGCTTGGCACAATGCAACGAGGTTAACAGACAGCAAATTGTTAGGACCACGGTCATGACATCACACTGTGGGAGGGGTTTCACCACAATATTAGCCATACAAGATGTCCCTGATGATCTATTCGAGAAAACGTAAAGATTTCTCGCCGGAAAGGGGGTAACAGCTACTGAATGGGATCAAGTTCAATCCTGGGTTAATGTTCCTCTCTAAGGGCCCTTTTCCACCAGCGCGTTTGCGCTGGCTGAATCGCAAAAACGCAAACCGCTAGCGATTTTACAATCGCTACGGTTTGCTTTTTAACATAGGAATCATTTCCACTACCGCGATTCGTTTTTGCCGAAAACGCGAACGCGCGGCGGAGCGATATTTGCCGCGATTTTGCTATGCAGTGCATAGCACAGCAAAATCGCGGCCGCGAACGTCGGGGAATCGCCGGTAATTGCGATTCAGCAATCGCTAGCGTTCAGCGTGAACGTTAGCGATTGCTAGTGGAAAAGGGCCCTAACACTGTTAATCCCACCACTGGAAGCCAGATTTTCACATATGATGTCACACATTCATGCTGGGGCTCAGACCTCCCAGTAGCAGTCTCACTGCCCATCACACTATCTCTACAGTTCAAGGAAAGTGTATAGGATCTCCTGGGAAGATTACTGTCATGGGCAGTGGCCTGGGGAAGCCAGATACAGGGCAGAGGACCCACCAACATCTCTTCTCTACAAGTATTCCTTATTAAATGTCTTGTAAGTGCAGCAATACTGGATTCTGGTAGCTATGTGAGGTCAATATTTTTTTTGTAGGTAAAATACCTCATGCAGTATTTTTCTCTTTTTTTAGCAGTTCTGAAAGATTTTTCTGCATTCCTGAACATAGGTTAAAACATGCGGTAAATGTATAAAGTGAGGTAAAACGTGCAGTATTTCAGCGGTAAGCATGCAGTAAATAAATAATAGTAGTCTTTAATTGTCTCCTATAAGTTAAGATAGTGTTTGGAAGATTTTTTTAATTTTTTTTTGATGGGGGACGATTATGTATTTGATTATTATTACTTTTCACATTATATTATTTAATATTATATTATATTTTTTTTATTACTATTATCATCATTATTATTATGTAGCAACCTATGAAAAGTATATTTATAGGCATCCCCTATAAAAAAATCCAGAATATATTTTGAGTTTTAATTCCACTATTCTTTTCTGAATTTGGACTCCACAAATACAGCACTAAAAACTGCAAAATGCATACAAATTGACTTTACCTCCAGGTACAGGCAGGTCTTAAACTAATCAGTAAATTATGTGCTAACGTGCCCCCTAATTTCAATGAGAATAGCTATTTTCGGTAAAATTACCTCATAATTTACCACATGAGGTAAACATGACTAAAACCTACCAGAATTGCTAAATGTCATTACCTCATGAGGTAAATTACTGTACATGAGGTAATTTGTTTGAAAACCCTGGTATCCACCAGGGGTGCCTGGACCACCAGGCCGACTAGGCAGTCGTCTGGAGCACAGTGCAGGGGGGTGGGGACAGACAGACCATGCCAACCCCCTCCCCCCCCCCCCCCCCCCCGCCAGATTGTGGGACCCCCTAGGTGGTGAACTGGCTTGCGGCATCGCCAATTCCCCGGCTGCAGCCCTCTACTTTAACAGTCTATTGTTTCTGGCAGGCAAGCAGGGCTATGGTAAGATGGTGCCCAAAGCCCTGCACTGGAGACTATTTGTGTCTTCAATACAGGGCTTCGGGTGCCATCTTCCCATAGCCCTGCATGCCTGTGTCAGTGCGGGACTTTCGCACCAGCTAGCTGCAGGAAGCTCTTCGGGGGAGCTGTGCGCTGGGAGAGTCTTCTGTAGGTGAGTAAATGTTTTTTTTTTTTTTAAAGGTGCATCATTTTCTGGTGAAACGCTGCCCACATTACGATTATTTTCTAGTGAAACATTGCTGCATTAAGATTATTTTCTAGTGAAGCATTGCTGCATTAAGATTATTTTCTAGTGAAACATTGACGCATTATGATTATTTTCAAGTGAAACGCTTCCCCATTATGATTATGTTATGGTGAAACATTGCCGCATTACAACGGGGGTATCCACCAATGTCATTGTCATCTACTTTAGCCATCCTTTAGAATGGATGGCCTCTGCTCATGGCTTTGTCCCTGTGGGAACTTAAAAAAAAAAAAGTTCCACCAGCAAGGTGCCGATTACATGTCCACCCCACCCCTCTCCTCAGAGCAAAATGTGTTGCTCAGCCAGGAGCCAAGCAGCATGGCTGTACTGCACTTATCATTAAACTGCCGCCTGAAGTGATTTGCAAAGATTGTACTGTTAATTTTACAGTCCGAACAGGTGTTCATAAACATCTAACGTGAGAGGGATATGGAGCTTGACATATTTATATTCTTTAATGCAAATTGCCTGACTGTCCTGCTGATCCTCTGCCTCTAATACTTTTAGCTATAGACCCTTAACAAGCGTATGCATATCAGATTTTTCTGACTGAAGTTTGAATTTGTGTGTGATTCAGACACTACTGATGCATAAAAGATTGGCAGCACTGCCAGGCAACTGGTATTGTTTAAAAGGAAATACATATTGCAGCCTCCCTATTCATCTGACCTCGGGTGTCATTTAATCTAGATCTGTGATGGAGACTGGGCTTGGTAAAGTAAAGTTAAAGTGTAACTGTCGGGCATAAAATCAAAAATCATTTTTTTTTATCAGGTAACCAAGTAATAAGGATGCTAACCAGGCAACCCAAAAGTTAAAATCACTATTACTTTTCTTGTTGTTAAATGATCATTCCCCAGTTTACCTTACTCTTATTTGGTACAGACAAAATGTGGTACACAAAAAGGAAGTAGCAGGGCATGCTCGGTTGTTCTTTTTTGCTTCTCTACTCCCCCATAGACTTAACTAATGCAGCCTGATTGGCTGAAGCCTCTTTTCCTCCTGTTTTCCCCTCCCTCACCCTGTTCCTCTCTGATTGGCCAATATTTCTCACTCTGAGACAATGCATTTTCTATAATGAAGGGCGGGCAATGCATACACAATCAGGCAGATGAAGAAATTACATCAGGATTGGCTTCATAATAGCCACAGTTAAAATGAGAAATGTTAATAAACATTTTCTCTTTTTTTACTGTAGAAAAATCGCTAAATCAAAATGTGGACAGTGTGATACATACAGTGATGCGAAAAACCATTTGCCCCCTTCCTGATTTCTTATTCCTTTGCATGTCTGTCACATTTAAATGTTTCTGCTCATCAAAAACCGTTAACTATTAGTCAAAGATAACATAATTGAACACAAAATGCAGTTTTAAATGATGGTTTTTATTATATAGTGAGAAAAAAACTCCAAATCTACATGGCATTGTGTGAAAAAGTGATTGCCCCCCTTGTTAAAAAATAGGTGTGATAAACCACAGTTAAAGAGAGTCTGAAGCGAGAATAAATCTCGCTTCAGACCTCATAGATAGCAGGGGCACGTGTGCCCCTGCTAAACCGCCGCTATCCTGCGGCTTACCGGGGGTCCCTGATCCCCCAAATCCCCTCGTTTCAGCGGGGGAGCGCTTCCTGGTTGGGGCAGGGCTAACCACCGCAGCCCTGCCCCACGTGCGTCTGTCAGCGCATATCTCTGCCTCTCCCCCGCCCCTCTCAGTCTTCCTTCACTGAGAGGGGCGGGGGAAAGGCGGCGATGCGCTGATAGACGCGACTGGAGGCAGGGCTGCAGCCGTTAGCCCTGCCTCCAGGAGCGACCAAGTCTGCGACCAAGTGTCGCAGTGGGGGGTTTGGGGGTGAAGGGACCCCCGTTTAGCGCCGCTATAGCGGCGGTTTAGCAGGGGCACACGTGCCCCTGCTAACTATGAGATCTGAAGCGAGATTTATTCTCGCTTCAGAGTCTCTTTAAGTTGAGTTCAATTTCTGTAGTCACCCCCAGGCCTGATTACTGCCACACCTGTTTCAATCAAGAAATCCCTTAAATAGGAGCTATCTGACACAGAGAAGTAGACCAAAAGCACCTCAAAAGCTAGACATCATGCCAAGATCCAAAGAAATTCAGGAACAAATGAGAACAAAAGTAATTGAGATCTATCAGTCTGGTAAAGGTTATAAAGCCATTTCTAAAGCTTTGGGACTTCAGCGAACCACAGTGAGAGCCATTATCCACAAATGGCAAAAACAGTGATGAACCTTCCCAGGAGTGGCCGGCCGACCAAAATTACCCCAAGAGCGCAGAGAAAACTTATCCGAGAGGCCACAAAAGACCCCAGGACAACATCTAAAGAACTGCAGGCCTCACTTGCCTCAATTAAGGTCAGTGTTCACAACTCCACCATCAGAAAGAGACTGGGCAAACATAGCCTGCATGGCAGATATCCAAGGCGCAAACCACTTTTAAGCAAAAAGAACATTAAGGCTTGTCTCAATTTTGCTTAAAAACATCTCAATAATTGCCAAAACTTTTGGGAAAATACCTTTCCGACCGACGAGACAAAAGTTGAACTTTTTGGAAGTTGCGTGTCCCGTTACATCTGGCGTAGAACTCAGCATTTCAGCAAAAGAACATCATACCAACAGTATAATATGGTGGTGGTAGTGTGATGGTCTGGGGTTGTTTTGCTGCTTCAGGACCTGGAAGGCTTGCTGTGATAGATGGAACAATGAATTCTACTGTCTACCAAAAAATCCTGAAGGAGAATGTCCGGCCATCTGTTCGTCAACTCAAGCTGAAGCGATCTTGGGTGCTGCAGCAGGACAATGACCCAAAACACACCAGCAAATCCACCTCTGAATGGCTGAAGAAAAACAAAATGAAGACTTTGGAGTGGCCTGAATCATATTGATATGTTGTGGCATGACCTTAAAAGGGCGGTTCATGCTAGAAAACCCTCAAATAAAGCTGAATTACAATTCTGCAAAGATGAGTGGGCCAAAATTCCTCCAGAGCGCTGTAAGACTCATTGCAAGTTATCGCAAACGCTTGATTGCAGTTATTGCTGCTAAGGGTGGCCCAACCAGTTATTAGGTTCAGGGGGCAATTTCTTTTTCACACAGGGCCGTGTAGGTTTGGAGTTTTTTTTCTCACTAAATAATAAAAACCATCATTTAAAACTGCATTTTGTGTTCAATGATGTTATCTTTGACTAATAGTTATTGGTTTTTGATGAGCAGAAACATTTAAGTGTTACAAACATGCAAAAGAATAAGAAATCAGGAAGGGGGCAAATAGTTTTTCACATCACTGTATGTTATGCAAGTAGAGCAAGTATTTATCTACTTATATATGTATTTTTTTCTGAGACAGTATGGCTGTCAGCTCCTCTTTAAAGAGTACCTGTAGTGAAAAAAAATGCCTCTAGGGTTTACTTACCTTGTCCTCCTTAACATCCCCACCCAGCACTGGGTAAGTCCCCTGACAAAGACTGGTCGGCAGCTAGCACAGACGCGCTAACCGCTTCCACTGCTGGGACCCAGAACAGTGTGTGCCTCATTCAGGTGCAGCAGCTGCTTGCCGCTGGGGCTCCGGTATAAATAGCCAACTCTGACCAGGTCCAGTGTACTGCGCAGGCGCAAGCCGTCATCTGTGCAGTACAGCGGTCCCCACTTAATGTAACAGAGGTTTATTACTGTACAAAGAAGTGTAGAAGTAGCTCTGTACATCCTGCAAATCCAGGATTTTTTTTTTTCTGGTTGCTTGATAATTCTGATTAACTGAGTTCTGAATAACGGGGGGTTTTACTGTAGCTAAGAAATTGATGACAAAGTCAATTTTTCATCTGAAGAGACTACTGTTTCTACAAATAAAAAATAAAGTATCTACAGTGGCTTGCAAAAGGATTCAGCCCCCTTGAAGTTTTCCACATTTTGTCACATTACTGCCACAAACATGAATCAATTTTATTGGAATTCCGCGTGAAAGACCAATACAAAGTGGTGTACACCTGAGAAGTGGAACGAAAATCATACATGATTCCAAACATTTTTTACAAATCAATAACTGCAAAGTGGGGTGTGCGTAATTATTCAGCCCCCTTTGGTCTGAGTGCAGTCAGTTGCCCATAGACATTGCCTGATGAGTGCTAATGACTAAATAGAGTGCACCTGTGTGTAATCTAATATCAGTACAAATACAGCTGCTCTGTGACGGCCTCAGAGGTTGCCTAAGAGAATATTGGGAACAACAACACCATGAAGTCCAATGAACACACCAGACAGGTCAGGGATAAAGTTATTGAGAAATTTAAAGCAAGCTTAGGCTACAAAAAGATTTCCAAAGCCTTGAACATCCCACGGAGCACTGTTCAAGCGATCATTCAGAAATGGAAGGAGTATGGCACAACTGTAAACCTACCAAGAAAAGGCCGTCCACCTAAACTCACAGTCCGAACAAGGAGAGCGCTAATCAGAAATGCAGTCAAGAGGCCCATGGTGACTCTGGACGAGCTGCAGAGATCTACAGCTCAGGTGGGAGAATCTGTCCATAGGGCAACTATTAGTCATGCACTGCACAAAGTTGGCCTTTATGGAAGAGTGGCAAGAAGAAAGCCATTGTTAACAGAAAAGCATAAGAAGTACAGTTTGCAGTTTTCCACAAGCCATGTGGGGGACACAACAAACATGTGGAAGAAGGTGCTCTGGTCAGATGAGACTAAAATGGAACATTTTGACCAAAATGCAAAACGCTATGTGTGGCGGAAAACAAACACTGCACATCACTCAGAATGCACCATCTCCACTGTCAAATATGATGGTGGCAGCATCATGCTTTGGGGGTGTTTCTCTTCAGCAGGGACAGGGAAGCTGGTCAGAGTTTATGGGAAGATGGATGGAGCCAAATACAGGGCAATCTTGGAAGAAAACCTCTTGGAGTCTGAAAAAGACTTGAGACTGGGGCGGAGGTTCACCTTCCAGCAGGACAATGACCCTAAACATAAAGCCAGGGCAACAATGGAATAGTTTAAAACAAAACATATTCATGTGTTAAAATGGCCCAGTCAAAGTCCAGATCTAAATCCAATCGAGAATCTGTGGCAAGATCTGAAAACTGCTGTTCACAAACGCTGTCCATCTAATCTGACTGAGCTGGAGCTGTTTTGCAAAGAAGAATGGGCAAGGATTTCAGTCTCTAGATGTGCAAAGCTGGTAAAGACATACCCTAAAAGACTGGCAGCTGTAATTGCAGCAAAAGGTGCTTCTACAAAGTGTTGACTCAGAGGGCTGAATAATTACGCACACCACACTTTGCAGTTATTGATTTGAAAAAATGTTTGGAACCATGTATGATTTTCGTTCCACTTCTCACGTGTACACCACTTTGTATTGGTCTTTCACATGGAATGCCAATCAAATTGGTGGTGGCTGGATGGTGTAATGGTTAAGGGCTCTGCCACAGGAGAACAGGGTTCGAATCTCGGCTCTGCCTGTTCAGTAAGCCAGAACCTATTCAGTAGGAGAACTTTGGCAAGTCTCCCTAACACTGCTACTGCCTATAGAGCGCGTCCTAGTGGCTGCAGCTCTGGCGCTTTGAGTCCGCCAGGAGAAAAGTGCGATATAAATGTTATTTGTCCTGTCTTGTCTTGTGATTCATGTTTGTGGCAGTAATGTGACAAAATGTGGAAAACTTCAAGGGGGACGAATACTTTTGTAAGCCACTGTAACTCAGTGTTCATTTTTATTTTTTTCTGGTGCTATAAGTGCACTAAACTTGGCTACAATCATTTAACTGATCTCAGTAATGACTACCCATATATTCCCATCTTAAGCCTCATACGCACGGTACAATTTTCCATCAGATCGACTGGTGATCTGATAAGAAATTGCATCATCTGTAGATATCTAAACTGTTTCCAATAGATTTTGCGTTGATAAGTACCCAAAATTGATTGGAATCCGATTGGACCAGTTGGAAATTATCTGATAGATCCGTCGATCTGATGTAAATTGTACCATGTGTACCCAGCTGTACAGCACAAGTCATTATCATCTCCTGGACATTGCTAATTATGTACACAAGCTTGAGAAATATTGTTAGAAACAATGATTTGTGCTTAAAGTTTAGGAGAGGAAAGTATGGAAGACAAGGCAGCAAACATTCACATTTGCCGGTTTCTGTTTGAAGCATGATGGGATTGCTGTGCTATATGTGCACATAAAACAAAGCAAGCAAGCTGGAATAGGGCATAGCAAACACCATTTAGCTGAGTGAATTGAATTTCTCCCAGCATAAATTACCAGTAAATTTCATTTTAAGTGCATTACTGAGCACTTACCTATCTGCATAACTCGTCCAAATACTGACGTATTGTCAACTGTGCTGCAGTTCCATCGCCGCTGCTTGAACTGATACTGGCACTCTTTGATGCCTGTTTTGGCCCCTTCACCGATGTATACCATATGGTCCTGATAGAACTGGCACAATTTCCTCTGCCCAGGAGACAGGCCAGTCAGCTGACTGCATAGGGGCTGAGCTCCGATGATATACATTTCAGGCCGTTGTACTGGGTTTAAGGCTAGAGACCTGAAAAAGGATAAAAGTGAGTCATGTAAACCTGTACTGACATAGTGTCACAACAAACAAAAGCATCTTTGGTATACTAAAGTGATACTACACCTTCAGTAAATTATCACTGTGCAATATGTCCCTCATCTCAGATAGTAAAAATTACCCATGCTGCTACCTACCAGCAAAGTAAGGTGCTAGACCTATCGATTCTCACATCACTTCCAGTGTCCAAATGAGAAGAATGTATCACTTTCGGTGTCACAATGAGAACAGTTTATGTTAGGGGCTGGATCTAGGCACATAGCTGTATCAGCAAAGATCTGGCACCCAGAGGCAAGGCGTATTGACATCACATCATAATTAGCTGTCTTGCCTGCTACTAGTTGCAAGCTGAACAGTGGCCTTGCCCCCCTCACCTTGTGCCCTGTCAGCTGATCCCATGCACTGGAAGGGTGCTTGCTAATGTTCACCACAGGCAGCGCAGAGGTGGCCACCACATTGAGTCACTGTGTGCAGCCATGCCCAGGGACGACATGATACATTTTTTGCTGCCAAGTAACTGCACCAAGTGCTGACACACCTAGGGTTGCAAACTCTACTATTCTGATTTCAACAAAGAAAAAATGCGTGCATCAACCTGATAAATATGGCTTTGCAAATTTGGCCTAATTGGCCAATCACAAGGCATTGCTCATGCAAATATGCATTTGCTTTCGCATGCCAAAATATGCAGGGTCTAAAACTAATACCGCAAAGCGGTTGCCCTGCGGGAATTAGTTCATGCTGCATTAGCACTATCCAGGAGCGCCACGGGGAGGCTTCCCGGGGCACATTTATCATGGGAGGATGAATTTCACGACAAGCGCAGTTCAGCTGTCCATCTGAAAGAGAACTAAAAGCATCTTTTGTGATGAGCAGGAAGGGATGGGGCAGGGCTCCTGTGTAAGATGTCAGCGCTATATAAATAAACAGCACTTTACAGAGTCTGTAGTCATATCTCTAAAGGGAGCCATATATCTAGTGATGATGGGCAGATTCGACCAAGAGACAAATCTCTCTCTAATCGAATCTGATAAGAGAGAGATTTGTCAGCTGCCCATACACTGCAGGCCGATTCCCAATCAATCTCATTCTGAAATCAATCCGGAATCGGCCTTGTGACGCTGCATCCGTCTGCCTCACCGCTGTCCCCTAATAATAAATGTCCCCCAGCTGCCAAGTGCAAGGTATACATTACCTGTCCGCGGCCTCTGCTTGTCCCCCGCTGGCTTCCGGGATTTCTCCACTGCATACACGCGTGTGTGACAGCTGACGACACGTGCGCCCTTACTAGGAAATCACCTGGGGCGCACGTGTATGGAGCAAATAGTGCGCCCAGAGCCAGCGGAGGGACAAACAGAGGCCTCGGACAGGTAATGTATCCCTTGCACGGGGCACATTTATCATCCCCCCGATGATAAATGCTGTGAACATGAACATCGTCGGGGGTTTCGGCGCATTCGTCAATCCTCGCAAAATTGCTCGCTGTTCCTGCGGCGCACCCAATCAAGCAAGTTTACCCAACATCTTGCAGCATGCACTATCGACAATGCGACCAATTTTCATCCCAGAAATTGGTCGCATTGTCGGTCGGGCATGCACTTGGTGTCACCAATTTTCATCCAATTCCGTTATAATATTCGAATCAAATGGTCGATCGGTGCCAAGTCGCCTGATGTATGGCTACCTTAATTCTTCTCAGAGGAGCTCACAATATAATCCCAACCATAGTCAGTTTAATGTACATATGTTTTTGGGATGTGGTGTTGAACCAGTGCGCCTTGAGGAAACCTAAACAAACATGAGGAGAGCATTCCAACTCCATGCAGATAGTGTCCTGGCCCAGATTTAAACTTTTGGGGCAGCACAGTGGCATTGTGGATAGAACTCTTGCCTTGCCTGAAGGTCCCCTGTTCAAATCTGGGCCAGGACACTATCTGCATGGAATTTGTATGTATACTCTGTGCATGGTTTTCCTCCAGGCACTCTTAAAGGGAACCAGAGACGAAGCACCCTCATGTATTTTACCCTATATATCAGTGGGAACATTAGAGAAAACACCTACCCTGCTTTCTGTTTCACTCTGCACTGCACAGCTTGTTTCTTATCAGCCCTGATAAAATCCCCGACTGAGCATTCAGCCTGGCTTTGCTCAGGAATCTTTATAGCTGAGTCTGTGTTTTCTGGTGTTTTTTCAAGCCCAAGCCTGCCCTCTGCTGGCTCTGCTCAGGAATCATTATAGCTGAGTCAGTATAGCAAATGCAGACTGAATGCTCAGTCGGGGATTTTGACAGAGCTGTTAAGAAACAAGCTGTGCAGTGCAGAATGAAACAGAAAGCATGGTAGGTGTTTTCCCTAATGTTCCCACTGATATATATGGTAAAATACATGAGGGTGCTTCGTCTCTGGTTCTCTTTGAAAATATACAGATAGGTTAACTGCCCCCCCCCCCCCCCCACACACACACACACACACAGGTAAAAAATGGCATTATATTACAATGGGACCCATCAGATCGACAGGTCAAATAAATCCTTACTGGCATGTACGATCTGCTCCCGATTTAGGACTGGATTGATTTTGTGCAGTACTGATCTGAAAATTAAATCCATTCTCGATCGAGAGCAGATTGGACATGCCATAAATGATTAATTTGATCTGAAGGCAAATTGCATTGTGTGTACTAGGTATAAAACAATGACTATGATAGGGATTAGATTGTGAGCTCCTCTGAAATAACAGTACTAAATAAATACACACATTAAAAAGGAAAATTGCGCAGAGCACAACAAAGAGTTTTACTGTGTCCTGCCTGGGATTCCAAGGTGAGACGCTGGTGCATAAGGCAGGAATAGCCACTTTGCAGATTGAGAGATCAATGAAATAATGTATATGTTGTTACTATTTGTATCCAGCTGGGGGTGGGGCCAATGCAAATTGGCAGCAAGTACATTTCAAGTCAGAAAATTAGCATCTCACTGATGATGTCTATTGCCTACCCATAACCTACTGATCTGACATATTGCTGCTTTTCTGCCTTATTGGAATTACAGTTCAATCCAACAGGAAACAGACACAACAATTAATAAATCTATTACTAGCAATGAAGAAATCCATTTTTTTTAATTGACCGTTTTAATGACCCAGTCAGCACAAAAAAAAGTTAAACTGTGATCAACTGCATATATTTACACAAGCAAAATTATATTTTTACATGTTATATTGAATGACTGAACTGAGAGTGATATATATGGTGACTGTCAAATGTATTTTCTGTCAAACAGGGCTGTGGAGTCAGAGTCGAGGAGTCGGAACAATTTTTGGGTACCTGGCGTCGTAGACAACACTACAAATGTTGTGACTTTAAAGGTTCTTGCTAATGCAGTGCTATGTGTTTGTTCTCGAGGAATGTCATTTTATAAAAATCACCCATAGCATTGCTTTAGCAGAGCTTTTCAAATCACTCTTGCAGTGTGACTCAGGCCTTATATGCACACATCACAGTGCACCAGTGTGAAACTATAGACTCATTTTTGCATTTATGCCCCACCCCCAATCCATGCAAACCCCACAGAACCCATGAACTTGCATCTATGTGTCTATAGTGAGATCAGTACATGGACTGTAACTAAATGATAAATATTTCATACATATAAAACCAAGAACATTTACCTTGCAAAATGTAGACATCCAAAATGCAATTGTGATCAGTTATTTGCACCCCAGCATTTAGACACTTTGTCTTAGCACATCATGTTCTGCACCCCAATATTCAGACCCCATGCATTAATGGTGCACTGATATGCATGTAGTTGCAGTATCTTCAAATGCATTGTTTTATGCTTGTGCATTTTTTTTCATCAATGCAGTTGTTTTATTAATTATAAGAAATGTAAAAAAAAAAAGTTATTTTAGATCATTGCACACACTTTCCATATCAATAAAAATAATCTTGGTAAAGTTACACACACACACAAAAAAAACATTCTTTATCCTTGCAATCTGATAAATTTTATGATGAATCAAATGTTTTTCTTTCTGTTTTTGAGAAGAGAAGCAAAAGCACTGAAACCTGCAACAGGGTAGTTTGTCTTTCTTTGTATTGCTTTCAAGTAAAATACCTAATCGAATGGAAAATTGTTTTTATGGATATGTGTATGGCCAACATCACAGATAGCTCTTAACATCCAGATATTCGACCTCCTCCCATGCTTCCTCATCACATCCACATATTCTGCATCAGCTATTCTGCCCCAATATTCAGTCATACATCAGGCATAAGTACTTACTTGTTATCTGTCTCCCAATATACAACTATCACATCACAGATATTGTCCCCTTGGTACTCACCACCAGGAGTTGGTCCCCACCAGGGGCAGGAGGGCAGCGAGCAGCAGCAGCAATGGGCTCTCCCTCATCCTGCCCCCCGCACAGCTCAGCTCCGCGGATCCCCAGCCGATCACCAGTCCCTGCAGACAAGTAAAGTACAGAGTGAACACAGAGAGCGCAGAGAGAGCAGCCAGTCCCGGCCGGGGGAGGAGGGGGAATACTGCACTCTGTCTCCCCCTGGCGGACACAACATGCACTCCCCTCCCCCGAGCTCTGATGAACATTTTACTACCTGTGGCAGACGGGCAGAGCCGTGAGGAGTAGGACGCCCGGGTCACACTCAGCTATACACAAAAGCATGAGATAATAAATGATTCTGACACCTGACAATTTTTGCATAACGAAATAGGTTTACAGATGCTGATCATTATTACTGTTATGCTTTTACATATAGTACTTACAGATTTTTCTACAGCACATTACAGATTGTATTGAACAAATCCTCCATACACAGGTGACAGGTATATACTAACCATAGCTATCAAAATACTGGCATGTGTGTGTGTGTGTCACTAAAGGTAGCCATACACAGTACAATCAAATCGATTCATTTTCTAATTTTTCAATAAAAATGATTGATTATATAAGTTATTAAAAATAAAGTGCTTTTCAATGGAGGGAAAAAACTAATTATTTTTTCTATTTTTTTAAAATGGAAAAAAAATTTGATTGGAAATATCAGATAGAAAAATATAAAAACTGATTGTTTTATTTGATCTTTTTTAAAAAAAAGAAATTGAATCGTCTATGGCCACCTTACCAAGCATCAACACCCAACACATATATTTCTGCCAAGTGTGTTCCTACTCTCAATGTCAAAAACAGGCTTAGCTAAAAAACAGTACTATACCCCACACTGTATGCTTACCATAAACTCTGTATTAATGTTCAAAATTCAGTAATTCAAAACAAATAAGGACAAAGGACAGACTTAAAGGAAACCTAAAGTAATTTATAAAAAGACTGTCCAACTTACCTGGGGCTTCTACCAGACCACTCCTTTAATGTAACAGAGGTTTATTACTGTATAAAAATGTAAACGTAGATTTATGCATCCTGCAAGGCCATCCAAGGCACTCGGCGCGGGAAGCAGAATCGCCTCAGCAGTAGCTGTGCTGCTGGGTGAATGCCATAATGGGTTACAATGATGACGTTATCAGCCTAATCAAAATTGTTTAAAATAACTGTAATTTTATGTATTCAATTTTAAAGTAAACCTAATCAGTCAGGGAAGGATATATAGGATTTGCTAGGAACCTAGAGGTTCTCTTTAAGTCTGCTTTCACAGTAAGACGTTACACGTTAGAGCAGCCTGTAACGCACCCCGCCGCACAGCAATGAAAAATCAATGGGCTGTTCACAGTGCCCACGTTGCGTTACACAGTAACACTGCACGTTCTTTTGAAGTGCAGCATACTGTGCGTTCTAGCGGCTTTTTTTAATTTTATGGGCGGAGAGGAGGCGGGGAGAGTCCGCTACGTAGCCATGAACATGGCTACTTATTATTCACTGCACTTGCAGTGTTTACTTCCTGGAGTGGCTGCTGATTGGCTGGCGGGACCACGTGATGCAGAGAGCTCCGCTCACGTGGTCTCCGCAGCTTATCCGGCAGAACAAACGCACCAAGAGCTGCTTTTAACGCGGCTCTTGGTAGCGTCCTCCTCCACTACCACCAGGCGTTGCGTTAGGGGCACGTTATGCGACCTATAACTTCCCCTAAACGCAACGTCCTGGTGAGAAAGCAGCCTAAATCCTGAAATGAGCTAGAAAAACCTCACAAGTGGAGAGCCTTTGGATAGTCCAGAGGCTTCATGGAACCCTCTACATGGCACCATTCCTGCTTCATCTTTTAGAAAGAGGCCTGCACATGCCCAGTACAGAGTTAGCACTGTTTCACAGGTTTTCTTCCTCTGTGCACAAGTGCTTCCCTTACTGGGCATACATGGACCAAACTCGAGCTTGTCCAGTACTGAGGAAAACATTTATGGCCAGAAGAAACACTGCAGAGGGAACCTGCGCTGGATGGGTGGAGCATAACAGTATCCAGGAAGACTTCGGACTATCCAGCTCACTTTAGGATTGCTTTAAAGAGAACCCGAGGTGGGGTTCTTCCATGGCAATCCCCATACAGAGGCTGGGTCTGCCTATAGAGCCCAGCCTCTGTTGCTATATAGCTTCCCCCAAAGCCCCCCCTGCACGCTGCGAGACCCCATAAAACACAGCCGCGCTTTGCGGCTGTGTTTACCTCACTAACGTCAGTCTCGGCTGCTCCCCCGCCTCCTGAATCGCTCCGGTCCCCGCCCGCGTCCCTTTCCTCCAATCAACGGTGAGGGAAGGGACGTGGGCGGGGACCAGAGCGATTCAGGAGGCGGGGGAGCGGCGAGACTGGCATTAGTGAGATAAACACAGCCAGCTGTGACACGCTGCGTGTCGCCAGCGCGGCGGTGTTTTATGGGGTCTGACAGCGCGCAGGGGGGGCTTTGGGGGAAGCTATATAGCAACAGAGGCTGGGCTCTATAGGCAGACCTAGCCTCTGTATGGGGATTGCCATGGAAGAACCCCACCTCGGGTTCTCTTTAAAGCAAACCCAACCTGAAGTGAGGAAACTCGCTTCAGGTCAGACACTTACCTGTGGAGAGGGAAGGCTGTGGATCCCATAGAGCATACATGTCATCAGATTTGGCTCTCTGGTGGTTTCCCCACTTTGCATTATGTTTGGCCCACTTAGAACCACCAGAGAAGCTATATTGGAGGATAAGCCCTAGATCACCAGGGAAGCTGTAACAAATTTACCTGTTGTTGCCTCCAGCGAGTGCTCTGACTGTACTGAGCAGCTGCAGCAGGCTTCCTCTTCCTCTTTGTCCAGCGGCATCCCCGGCTTCCCTGCAGATGTGAGTTGGCATGCTGATCCTGTCAGTGTCCATAGAAGGACTCGTGCAGCTCAGAGCTGCCTTTATAGGCTCAGGAGGTGTGTTTGAGGTGTGTCAGCTGACTGCCGACACTTGCTGCAGGGACGTTCCTGATTGGCCTGAATTTCCTGGAGGCTTGGCCTGTGATCTATTCCTTGTATATGTTACGGCCAGAACCCGATGTTTGGCCACTTCGCGTTGTGGCTGGCCACTTCGGTTTCTGGCCGGTCAATGTGCGAAGTGGACGCAGCGCTGCGGCCAATGTCCGAAATGAGCCGAATCCCGGCGGCTCCGATCATTTTCCCCGATGCTGGCTCCACCCCCCACCTCCCTGCTATCGGCTTTCAGTCAGCCGGAGACACACGAGTCCCCCCTCCCCCGAGTCGTTCGTGCCTGCAGGAAAGCAGAGCGGGGAGCGCTGCAGACATTACTTCTGTCAGCATCCGCTCTGCAGGGATGAACAAATTCCTGCTTTCCTGCCTCTGCCTTCCTGCAGCCACGAACGACTCTGGGGGGGACGCATCTGTCCTATCCTCCTGTACTTTTGCCTATCTGATTCTTGTTGTGACCTTTGCTTGTTCCTGACTTCGCTTATTGCTCATCCCTCTTGTACCTCAGTCATCTGATTCCTGGTTTGATCTCGGCCTGTCTCTGACTACTCTTCTCCTGTATTCGCAAGTAATTACCGTAGTAGTTGCGAAACAGTTCTTAGGTCTAGGGAGCCTCCTTTTATTATTTTCTTGTCATCTCGGTACTGGTTTCACCCTGTGAGAACTAGTCATATTGTTTTGTCTAGCTAGTGACGTTTCACTAAGCGTTACAGAAGCCATATGAGGAGGATGATAGCACTAGATACCAGGGAACTATATATGAGAGGGAAGGGGCCCACTAGACACCAGGGAATTGTATAAGGGAAGAAGGGGGCACCTAGACACTAGGAAACTGTATAGGGGAGGGAAGACCCCTAAACATCAGGGAATTGTATAGATAAGGGATGGAGGACCACTAAACATCAGGGAACTGTATAGGGTTTGGAGGGGGCTATTAGACACCAGGGAACTTAATAAGGGACAGAGGTGGCCACTGGAAGGTCCAGGCAGTAAAAAAAAATCCACTTACCTGGGGCTTCCTCCAGCCCCTGGCAGTCGTCCCGGGCCCTCGCCACAGCTCCGGTGGCTCCCGGTCTTCTCCGCTGCAGAAGCCAACCTCGCCAGGTCGGCTTCCTGTGTTTCATCAGGTCTGTAGTAGTTCTGCAAAAACAAAGAGAAAGGAACAAAAACCAGTATATGCTGCTCAAAAACTGCACTTTATTTTAGATAATTTGATAAAAGGCACACACATAAATGATCAAAATATGTCAGGAGTTGGCCTGTCATATACATAATGTATTGTTAGAGGACAATACTATGTGCTGCAAATGTCTGGGACAGTAAGAAAAAGTCCCTACTAGAATAGCATATTAACAATTATAGATCAAATCAAGATAAGCCATCGAAGGCCAATCACACTCAGATGTTCATAGGTTGGATACCTAAAATCCCCGCTCCCCGCTCCCTATATTCTATGTATAGCATATTGATCATATTGGTCACACCCTTCTATACTCTGTGAGTGGTTATAACCATATCTCTTTTTTACACACCTTTGGTTTCCTCGCAGTGATTGGTCAAGGGTGTTCCCAATAAAGTCTATTATATAGGAGCAGCACACCCCTTTGGTTGTGATACAGTTAGCCCTATTTTTTGACCACATTGGTTGCACCATATCCTGCCCTCTGTGAGTGGTTATGACCATACTATTATCTCAACACAGCCGGGTCTCCTCACGGGTGCCGGATATTGGCGTTCCCAAGGCTCAAAATATTGGTTGCCTTAGGGTCCACAGCCATGTTTAAAAACATGGCTTATGAATTTATTCTTTATTGGGCTCTATCATTTTAGGTATCCAACCTATGAACATCTGAGTGTGATTGGCCTTCGATGGCTTATCTTGATTTGATCTATAATTGTTAATATGCTATTCTAGTAGGGACTTTTTCTTACTGTCCCAGACATTTGCAGCACATAGTATTGTCCTCTAACAATACATTATGTATATGACAGGCCAACTCCTGACATATTTTGATCATTTATGTGTGTGCCTTTTATCAAATTATCTAAAATAAAGTGCAGTTTTTGAGCAGCATATACTGGTTTTTGTTCCTTTCTCTTTGTTTTTTCAGTTTTATTACCAGTGCTGGTACCTGCATATAAGGACACACTTTTTCTTAATATTTATATCAGTTTTGTTTTTTTCTGTAGTAGTTCTGCGCCTGCGCAGTTCCGTCCTGATGACGTCGGCCAGACCATGCGACCCGCGTAGTGGAGCGCACAAGAAGCCAACCCGGCAGCAGACCTGGCGAGGTCGGCCTCTGCAGCGGAGAAGGCTGCTAGGGGTTGGAGGAAGCCCTAGGTAAGTGGATTTTCATTTTTTTTTTTTACTGCCTGGATGTATCCTTTAAATCTCGCTGTCTGACGCCGCTGCACGTTCATGCACAGTCATGTGAATGGTCCTGTGACTGACTGTTGCTGTTAGCTAGCAACAATCATTCAATAAAGTTAGATAAAAAAAAGTTGGAAAAGTAAAAAAAAAAGAAAAATTAAAGTGACATGGGCCCAATAAAATAAACAGTATCTTTTTTTAATTCCCCATTAATTTTTAACCCAAAATTAGCCTATTAACCGATTATTAACCCACGCAATGTCTATGCCTGTTTAAAAACGTTTAATGACTGCTGCCAGTGCGATCGGATGCAATCGCTAGGGCGAAAGTTTCAGATCCCAGTGCTCTACAGATGTAATGCTCTGCCATTGCCTAGTGATGTGTCTGTACAGCTCTATGCCCCCTGAACTGTTGCCCTAGCGAATGTATTCGATCACTACAGACGCGCAGACTGGGGATAACGGTACACCACATGCTCAGCTTGAAGTAAAACAGAGCATATTATTATTTTTTATTTATATAGCGCCAACATCTTCCGTAGCGCTGTACATAGTACAAACAAATAATGGGGAACAAATACGGTATATACAGGGAGTGAAGAATTATTAGGCAAGTTGTATTTTTGAGGAATAATTTTATTATTGAACAACAACCACGTTCCCAATGAACCCAAAAAACTCATTCATATCAAAGCTGAATATTTTTGAAAGTAGATTTTAGTTTGTTTTTAGTTTTAGCTATTTTAGGGGGATATCTGTGTGTGCAAGTGACTATTACTGTGCATAATTATTAGGCAACTTAACAAAAAACAAATATATACCCATTTCAATTATTTATTTTTACCAGTGAAACCAATATAACATCTCAACATTCACAAATATACATTTCTAACATTCAAAAACAAAACAAAAACAAATCAGTGACCAATATAGCCACCTTTCTTTGCAAGGGCACTCAAAAGCCTGCCATCCATGGATTCTGTCAGCGTTTTGATCTGTTCACCATCAACATTGCGTGCAGCAGCAACCACAGCCTCCCAGACACTGTTCAGAGAGGTGTACTGTTTTCCCTCCTTGTAAATCTCACATTTTATGATGGACCACAAGGGGTCTCAATGGGGTTCAGATCAGGTGAACAAGGAGGCCATGTCATTAGTTTTTCTTCTTTTATACCCTTTCTTGTCAGCCACGCTGTGGAGTACTTGGACGCGTGTGATGGAGCATTGTCCTGCATGAAAATCATGTTTTTCTTGAAGGATGCAGACTTCTTCCTGTACCACTGCTTGAAGAAGGCGTCTTCCAGAGACTGGCAGTAGGACTGGGAGTTGAGCTTGACTCCATCCTCAACCCGAAAAGGCCCCACGAGCTCATCTTTGATGATACCAGCCACTCCACCTCCACCTTGCTGGCGTCTGAGTCGGACTGGAGCTCTCTGCCCTTTACCAATCCAGCCACGTGCCCATCCATCTGGCCCATCAAGACTCACTCTCATTTCATCAGTCCATAAAACCTTAGAAAAATCAGTCTTGAGATATTTCTTGGCCCAGTCTTGACGTTTCAGCTTGTGTGTCTTGCTCAGTGGTGGTCGTCTTTCAGCCTTTCTTACCTTGGCCATGTCTCTGAGTATTGCACACCTTGTGCTTTTGGGCACTCCAGTGATGTTGCAGCTCTGAAATATGGCCAAACTGGTGGCAAGTGGCATCTTGGCAGCTGCACGCTTGACTTTTCTCAGTTCATGGGCAGTTATTTTGCGCCATGGCTTTTCCACACTCTTCTTGCGACCCTGTTGAGTGCTGCATCCCTTTGCAAGATATCTCACTATTTTTGACTTTTCTGAGCCTGTCAAGTCCTTCTTTTGACCCATTTTGCCAAAGGAAAGGAAGTTGCCTAATAATTATACACACCTGATATAGGGTGTTGATGTCATTAGACCACACCCCTTCTCATTACAGAGATGCACATCACCTAATATGCGTAATTGGTAGTAGGCTTTCGAGCCTATACAGCTTGGAGTAAGACAACATGCATAAAGAGGATGATGTGGTCAAAATACTAATTTGCCTAATAATTCTGCACTCCCTGTATACGAAATACAAGACACTGTACAGTTATATGGGGTATCATTTTAATTGGGAAGGGCCAAATAATTTATTTGTAAATGTTTTATAACTGTGGGACATGTGATGAGAAAATTAGGAAGGGGGAAAATGAAAAAAATGTTTGTTTTCTGCATTTACGCCTAATTTTTCCCCATAATTTGACTATAAAACAAAATAGTTTTGGGAGAAAACTAATAACCAAAGAAAGCCTAGATTGTACTGAAAAAACAAGATATGTATCACTAATATGGCATAGATAATTAAAAAGTTACTGCTGTATCAAAACGACACAGCTAAAGTGTCAAAAATGTCAGAAACTTTAAGTTGTAAAAACGGAGGAACACGAAAGGGTTAAAGTTCATTGACTCTCCCAAGATTGGCCTTAAGGTGCCCATTAATGATACAATCTTTATTGTGCAGTCTTACCACTTTAAATAATATGAGGCACTACCTAAAGTATCCATTCAGGCCCCTTTCACACTATGGCATTGCAGTAAGCTATTTTACCGCAAGAGGACGCTAAGTAAAAGAAAGTCTACGGAGACTTTTATACAATGGTAGTAGGTAAATCACACCATACCGCAAAGTTACCCGTGTGTTTCTGCATGAACCGTGCCTACCGCATGGATCGTGCAGTAATGCAAGTCTATAGCAACGCAGCAAGTGTGCAGGGTGTGCGCATGTGCGGACCAACGGGAATCCCGGTGACATGGTCTCCGCATCTGCGGATTGGTTAAAAGGTATTTTTTTTCTCTTTCAGCTCGTACCAAGTGTTCACACACTGCACAGGACTGACAGCAGTCCAAGGGGCAAGTTTGCAGTATATAGAGTGACACTGTATTTGTGGGGTATTAGTCCTGTGTCCAGTCTGGGATCCCCTACACAGTCAGGAGTCAGAGACTCACATGCAGTTGTAGTAAACTGTCATGCGAATCCCTAGATGGGGTTCTGCTTAGTTAAAATAGAAAGCACACCTTCCTACAGGAGGTAGCCGTGTTTGTTTTTGGGGCAAGTGCAGAGGTAGTAGCATTGCAAATTAGGTTCACAAATAGGACTTCCGGCAGAGCTGGTTGTGATAAATGAAGTCCTAGGTAAGTGAAGTAAAATGGGTAAGAACTGTAAGAACATTGCAAGTTCAACTGTGAGCTGCAGTAGTGGGCAGGTGGTCCCTACTCAGTGCATACTGCGGTCAGCGTAGCGGCCGAAGTATGTACAGGGGGGATGTAGAGGTCAGTGTGCTTTAAAAGGTGAGATCCGAGGGAAGCACATTATAACAAGGTAAGTACTTATGCTGTGGTACATAAAGTAAGGAAGAGGGCTTTAGAGCCTTCCCATCATACAAAAGTTAACAAAGTTCAAAAGAACTACACAGAAACGAGATCAATCATGATACACATTGATCAATCTAAGTTGTACAATTGAGATTGGAGCAGTAGGGCTAAAAGCAAATCATTAATAAGAATTGATTTGGTTGGATTTCTGTTTTAGGAGTTTGGTGAATATGGAATCGAGAAAGCTGAATTACTGGCAGCAGAGGCAGAGATGGAGATGTCAGTCGGATGAGCAAAAGTACCGAAGGTAGGGCTGGTTCAGACGGACGCTTGTGCAGCGTTTACCGCCAGCGTTCAGGGCTTGGCGTTAAACGCTCCCATTCAAGTGAATGGGAGCGTTTGTACCAAGCTTTTACGCGCGTTTACATGAACGCGGCGTTCGGGTCACGATTTTCACTGGCGTTCAAGGAGCCCCTGGAAGCTACATGTTGCTTCCAGGGGCGGTTAACCGCGACGGGTAATGCCCCCCTAGGGGAAGAAAAAACGCGACCGCATCCGAACGCAATGCGAACACTGCTGAAAGCCCGAACGCATTGCCACCGCGACGCCAATGAACGTCCAAACGTCCGTCTGAACCAGCCCGTACGTATTTTGCCTCAGGACATAAGGAGGGCAAAGGTCCAATCAGGACAGTTGGGAATAGCGTTTGTCATTGATATGCTAATCAATTTCCCTGAAGAGAGAGTACCAACCATATTCTTCTGGGGACAGCCACAAGGGATAGCATGGGATGTTAGTTTACTGGATCAGGTAACTTTTTGCAGTAGAGAGGTAGAATCCTGGGATACATCAGGTAGCACCCCGGGGACTCTCTATGATAAAGGGTTATGGGACTAAAAAGAGGTTATTCAACAATTAGGCACATTGGGAGAGCAGAATGTGGGTACCCAGCATCATCTGAACATGGTTTTGGAACAGCTAACGCACAACACCTATAAGGTTCAAGGGTACACTCAAAGGCACATTCAAACAATTCTCAAAAAGATGATTGCACATGGTAAGGGTGCTGCATGGGAAATAGCATGTCTATCCATGCAGACTGAGTTAGCGGCAGATTTCAAGATAATGGCTCAAGCCTTATCAGAAGGTAAAACTCCTTTACAACTGAGACTTGACAAGGAGAGATTTATTGATTTTCCTGGGGAGGGATCTTTTGCATGGATACACAGAGATGCATGGGTGAACAGGTGGACCGGGTGCGACAGTTCTTTATGCACCGCTACTTCCTTAGTTCCAACTGATGGAAATACCCAGGTAGTTTTTTCAGTGGTGTCCCTGGGGACACCTGTTTCATCCAAGCATGTCTTACACCATGACCTGAGAGGTCAGCATTTTGTGGTGCTGGACGGAGAAGTGAAACAAGTGGACTTGTGTAATGATCGCTGCTGCAGCAGCTATTGCTGGAAGTAGTAGTGCTGCAGCTCAGGCAGTTCTGATCTATTTCCATGCAAGCTGCATAGATTTGTCTGTCTTTCCCTGCTGTCAGCTTGTGACTGATTATCATTCACCTGTGTGGGAATCTGCATGTCTGCTCCCATTGGATGACCTCAGTATAAAGATCTGCTTCCTGCAGGGTTTCCTTGGGTTTTCATAGCTTCAGTGTAAGCCAGTCTTGCTGTCGCTTTAGCCCCCGATCGTGTTTCTTGTTATAAAGATACTTTGCTGGTCTTTGCATCATATATTGGTTCATTGCCAATATATATGCATACCAGCACGTTTATTATTTTCCTTGTATTTGTGTTACGTTAATACATCAGTGTCGCTGATGTATACGTACACGAACTGTTTATATCCTGTGTGCAGTTAGTCAGCTTTCCAGCACGTTTTGGTAGGTTGCGCGTACCGTGACCACCCGTGCTGAGGTAGTTACCCTGCTTCTGGTTCGGTTTGTGGATTGCGTTCATCTCTGCGAAGAGATAACGAATCCTTCTGAATCCTGTCCTGTTACCGTTTGTGGATTGCGTTCATCTCTGCGAAGAGATAACGAATCCTTCTGAATCCTGTTCTGTAAAGGCAGCCATACACTGGTCGATGTGCCATCAGATCGACCAGCTGACAGATCCCTATCTGATCGAATCTGATCAGAGAGGGATCGTATGGCTGCCTTTCCTGCAAACAGATTGTGAATCGATTTCAGCCTGAAACCGATCACAATCTGTTGTGGTGGTGCTGCCGCCGCTCCCCCCGCCGGTATACATTACCTGAGGCTGGCTCCCGGGCGTGATGTCCCCGTCATGTGGCACCTCCGGCTCCGGCATCCGCATAGAACTTACGCTATCACACCAGTGACAGCGGAAGTTCAAATAGAGCGCCCTCTAGTTGTACTTCCGCTGTCACTGGCATGACAGCGGAAGTTATACGAGGATGCCGGAGGCGCCATGACGGGAGCAGTGACGGACGGGATGCCCGGGAGCCAGCCTCAGGTAATGTATACCTGATCGGATCGGCCGCCGCTAGCGACGCGCTCCCTACCCGCGGGCGATCGAGGGTAATTTCCCGCACGGCGCGATCGACGGACCGATCCGATTTCGGGAGGAAATCGGATCGGCGGGTGCGTGTTGCGCGAACGATTGGCAGCAGATTCGATCCCAGTGATCGAATCTGCTGTCGAAACTGCCGCAAATCGGGCCAGTGTATGGCCACCTTTACTGTTTGTGGATTGCGTTCATCTCTGCGAGGAGATAACGAATCCTTCTGAATCCTGTTCTGTTACCGTTTGTGGATTGCGTTCATCTCTGCGAAGAGATAGCGAATCCTTCTGAGTCCTGTTCCCTGTATTACTCCAGTCCTAGTCAGCGTTCCTGCTTATGTCATATATCGGTTCATTGCCGATATATACATATGTTAGTCAGACGTTACAAATAGTTTCATTGATAGCTGTAATTGTAATACGCTAGGAAAACATACTTATTGTATATTTATCTGTGTTACGTTCATCTATCTTAATCCTGCTGTTTCCTGACTGTCCTGTCCTGTCTTTGTGAGGCACGCCATCGCCGCAGCGCATTGGCTGCCTCATTCCAGTCTGTCTGGTTTTGGACGCTTGCTGTCGCTAAGTAGCCGCTTGCTAGCAAGCGTTCATTCTGTTTACCTGTCCTGATCTCCTCAGTTCTGGTTTATGCGCTCAGCGCTACTTTGCGCTGAGACGTTATAACGAAAGCATTGTTTGTGGCTGTCAGATCTGCACCGGCTCTGTGCGCCACAATCTCCTATTGGAGTCAGTCCTCCCCTCCACTATACTAGGGATAGCCTGTTTCCTGGTGCTAGTGTGTGTACCTCCTCCACGCCAGCTCATGCGTTGCATGCTGACTGTGGAGAATACACCACCAAGCCTCACAACTTGTCATCATGCTGGCAATTTTCAGATAAGTACCTGTGTTTGCCAGGACAATTGCACCGAATGCCCAGCAGCCATTCAAAAGATCTGCACTGAAGCCAAACCAATATTTCCAGTGGCTGAAGGAAAAGTTTTTTTTTTTAACCTGATGTCCACGGACACATTCATTGTACATTTTCATAATTGTTCAGACAAGTTTGATCTTACGTCCCGTACTGTGTGAGCAGAGATCCCATATGGATTCAGTCGTCAAGGTTTGACTACGTTATTCCTTAAATCGGTAAGAGAACTCTAAAGTTCAAAGCTCCACAAGAAGTGCCCATACTGAGAGATAACACACCATGGGATAAATGGGTACAGGTTTTGACACAAGACAACACTTTGTTAAAAAGGTTAAACCAACATAACATGAAATTAGAGGTGATATTTCACCATGATCAAGGAGAGCTGACAGAGGTTGAACACAAATATAATCAGGTGAGTTCCAGTCTGACCTGGTGGAGAAGGTTTCTGGCGATATTCCAGGGGCACTCAGACTGGGCCTCCGCAGTTCAAACCTTTTTCCTGCACCCACTGGTCGTAGTGATGAGGTATACAATCATATGCATCATTACACAGGTGAGTTTGTGTTTAAAATTACGCAAACAAATAAACATGGGAAGAGGATTGGTGTCAAGTACACAATCTCACAAGCCTAGTATATTTTCAAGCTAAGCCACATAATACAAGGCTTCAGATAAGTACCTATGGGTTGGAGCTGATTGTATAAAGGTGTTTTTTTTAGAAGACCCCTAGCACTGCTCCGTCGCTTTGGGTACAAACAAGTTTCACTTTTCCATGGTCAAGTAAAGTATGTAAGGGATACACCTGTGATGAGAATGCTGAGCGGAGAATCGGATGAGGGCTTATGGCCCATACTAACGGGCAACATTTCTGGCCTGTCGCTAGCACACAGGACAGCTCGTCGCCAGGTCCCTCCGCATACACACGGCGGAGGGACCTGGCAACTGACGCGAAGGAAGCTGTCGCTGAAGTTCCTCCCCCCGCCGGAAGATCAGGGTATTCCCTGCTGGTTGCTGTCGCTAGTCCGCATACTCACGCGGACTAGCGACAGTTGCGGCGGAGTTGCGGCGGCAACTGTCGCCGGGCGATTGACCGCGCCAATCGCCTGGCGACAGCAGCGATGAGCGACGGTTCGGGGTGCACGCCCGTGTTGTGCCTCATACTCACGGGCGACCTGTCGCCGCAACACGCGCGCGCCGCGTGTTGCGGCGACAATTGTAGCCCGTGAGTATGGGCCATTAGAAGAAGGGCATTCCCAGAGAGACAAGAGATCTTCCTCTCCCTCCCAGGGGCATTCACCTAGAGCAGAGAGGGTGTGTTTGGAAACGAGCATGGAAGGGTGAAACATAACAAAAACAGGCTCATAGGTGCCATCTGAACCCTAATGGAGAACCCTGCAGATCAAGTCATTTCAGGGGGGCTGTTAGAATGTAAGTATACTTGAATTCTAGGCCCCAGGTACTAAAATCTAGTAAAGACTTGAGATGTAGGGTCTCGGAGAGAAATTATGCAGTCATTTACAAGAAGCATGTTCCTCTAGAAAGACACATAATATGTTTTCAGGTCTAAATGTCTCGACATTCATAATACGAATTGGTAAACAAAGCCGATATTTGGAAAACATTGCATTTCGTGCATCTAGGGCATAAAGCACTGGCGCACTAGATGATGAGGTGGGTCACATGCCCATGCCCGCCAATTGTAGGCTTGGGGGTATGGCTCGGATGATGTCAGAATTTAACTCTTTGATGTTCATATAAAAGTAATAGACGGGATGGCAGAGGGCACTTCGTCTTCTGCATGCTATCCTGCTCTCTACGCTTCCTATTTAGAATAATAGCTTCCTGTCTGTATGCTGTAAATACATGTGATGTACATAGGACATAGAAAAGACTGTTTATACTCTGAAGAAATCAACATGTAAGATGCCTGATTGCTAAATAAACCCCTTAAAGGTGAAGGTGGCTGTCTCCGCTCTATCTCCTGTATGCTGTCGCTGTGAGTTGCAGCTGTAATGAGTTGCTGGTGCCGGAGTAAAATATGTGTTGTCCTGTTGCCAATAGCAACCAACGTATAGGTCCTTACAGTCTCCAGCACGGAGTAAATCACTGAACAGGGGTGGGCCAATGCATATGACCCTGTCAGTGCACTTTGGCGCAGGGTCATTTAAAATAATGATTTGTGCGGTGCTCCCATGGCAGGCTGCTATGCCACGACATCACCGGACCACACAATATACTCACTCAGTTTATCCTTCTATTACATTGATTTGATAAGATTGTTCAATCAATAAAGTCGCTCCTAGCTGTAATCAGCATGGCCTTAGACGCTATATCAACCTGAAGAAGCAGGAAGTAGCCGTGAAATGTGTTTTCCTAAAAGAGTAAAAGTGTTCAATGCAGCATTGAGGTAAGCCACCTTCCTTTCTATACTGTCCATGTCCTGTTCAGAGGTTCCATTAGGATACAGTCTCTTTTTATCTGCGTGGGGATGGATTTTACCCACCTCCTACAATGCTGCTGTTGTAACACAAGCAGGTTTTGTGAGTACAGTAGCTCTCTTCCCTAAAATGTATTTATTTAGATGGCTTGATATACTAAACTATATTGGCGATCCCGGTTGTTTCTGCGTTTCTTCTCTATTTTTTAGAAACATAGACTATGAATCACCTGCTATAGATTTGGTAACGGTGCCCATTAACTATCCAATTTAGCACACGATTGGCATTACAATTGATCAGATCAGCACTGTGGCGTAGTGGTTAGTGCTCTCGCCTTGCAACGCTGGGTCGCCGGTTTGAATCCCAGCCAGGTCAACATCTGCAATGAGTTTGTATGTTCTTCCTGTGTCTGTGTGGGTTTCCTCTGGGTGCTCCGGTTTCCTCCCACATCCCAAAAACATACAGATAAGATAATTGGCTTTCCCCTAAATTGGCCCTAGACTACAATACATACACTACACAATACATACATAGACATAGGACTATGGTAGGGATTAGATTTTGAGCCCCTCTGAGCAAGGGCGTAGCAATAGCCATAGCAGCTGCCCTGTAGCAGAGGAAGCCCAAGAGGGACAGTTAGTGACAAGACAATATACTCTGTACAGCGCTGCGGAAGATGTCGGTGCTATATAAATACTAAATAATAATAATAATAATAATAATCAGATCGTGTTGATGGTGCGAATCGACAACAAATGATCAATTTATCGATTGTTTCATCTATCTGTTTTTCAGATCAATTCCATTGGAAATTATTGTATTGGTTAACTTTTTATGGGTTTTTAGGAAGAAAAAAAAATCTGCAGGGAATCGGATGGGAAAATGTATGTGTGTATCGGTTTAAAGCTCCATAGACAGACAACATCAATGGGAATTCCTCTGGATGAGGTAATGGCCTTCTTGTGTGACCAGGGGGTGGGGGAGGTCACACAGGGATTGCCAGAGGGGTCACACACCTCACAACCCCCAATGCCACTTTCTCTGGTTTCTCTCCACATGTAAAAGCCAGCTAAAGAGGTCTCCTTTCTTTAGACATAGAGGTCTCCATGCTCCAGAAAAGGGTATCTGAACCTGTAGCAGTAACTTCCTTGCTAACCGTGGAGGTCAGATACATATCTTTATACTCACGCATACATCCAGAAGAACTGGTATATAGAACACTTACAGTTTATTGATTCTTTATTTATACTTTTATGTTCTATAATAAAGTGCCAAGATATTACGCAGAGCTGTAGAATGTAAAATAGGAGGTGTAAATAACAAAGAGATGACACAGACATCGAGGACTTGCTGCATACAGACATAGACAGATATTAAACCTTGGGTAAAATTTCCACAATCCTGAAGCATTGTACTGTATTGTGGGACTTACTACTGTATTTGGAAATACAGAAGTGTTAACCTACAGTGATTTTTGTTTTCTTTTTAGCAGTGTTTTAACAGAGGGATTTTATAGACTGCCACATAAAATCATAGTGGCTCTGGGTTTCCATGATTTAGGTGAGTACCATGAATTGCTGTATATTTCCCTCCATAAACTGTCCATGTGACAGCCTTATACTTCCCAACATAAGTGATAGTGTTTGGCATTTGGATAGATATTAATGACATAAAAGGCCTGGCTAGAGGCATCTGGCAATGCTAGAAAACCCTAGATGACCACTATTGTAGTTCCTTCAGCAATCTGCAGCAGGACTTACATGACCTTCCTTCTTCCCTTCTCCACTGGACAGTTCAAGCTAATTGACAGAGAAACATGTAGTGAGTCTGTACAGCAATCGCCAATGTCACCCAAAAGGGTCAGAAACATAACAATGTCCAATCTTACTATGTGCATAGCATTTTCTGCACTTGATTTTCCAGGATCATTCACAATTTTTAAGATTGCAGCAAAGTGCATTGCAATCGAAAACACATGCATTGTGCAGGACAAAGCAAAGAGCTATCACAAAGAATGAGAGTGGAAAACACAAATAAAAGCAAATGAGGCGTGATTCCTGAGCAGGCCATGCAAATCAATGGCCAGTGTGGCAGTGCGGACAATTCTGACACATGTGCTCCCTGCTGAAGTATTTGGAAAACCACCATGTAATGCAACTATGGTTCAAGCATGGCTAAACTGCGTGTCTACACAAGCAATGAGTTGTTAATAGTTCATTAAATTAACCACATCTGTACATAAAATCTAAAAGAGGAACAGCAGATGAGAAACAAGGGACAGTTGGGAGCTATGCAGCTGGCATCCAGACAGGGAATCAGATGATTTCCCAAACATTACAGTTGGCATAGAGCAGAAATTGGGGGCATATCTCTCCATAGAGATATCTTCTCTAGTGACAACTGTCAAAGATGGGACACCCATTCTGGAAGATCTACTCTAAGTTCCCAGAGTGCCTTTGTGGCATGTGTGGAGTGGGACATCTCTCCAACGACACAGACGGCTCTTGAGGTAAGTGTTAGCTCAGTTTCAGCGGAGGCAGCTACAAGATGACTTAGCAGAATAATCTGCAACCCAGGTTAAAGTTCTCCCCCAATCCAAGTGAATACCCTCTCTTCCAGCTGGGAGATACAGAACCACAAACACTTAAATTGGTGGAACAGCATCTGAAATCTTTATTTACAGGTCAATCTTATATACACCCTGATGTTAGGGAAAAACCAGATTAGACCGGAGTGCACATAGAAAATATTTGAAACAATAGCATAGACATGGTACAGACAGCAGAGACAATAGGATTTGTTATTCTGTAAACAACTGGCAGAGGTAGACTTTGTTACATGTGTTAATTTCTCAATAGACCAGGTTTTTTAACAACAATGCATGAATAGGTCTGAGTCTTCAGATCTCTGTCACAGTGGCTTGTATGGTAATATACCAACTGGGTATTGAAATACAGGTTTTGTATTCAGGTGCCTGGAACTTCTAGAGTGTTAATTATTAATGTATCTGTAAAGCACTGTCTGGAGGAATGTGCTGCTGACTAGTTGAAGCAATGATGTCATTTTTAAGAAATTGTGATGTGCTGTATATATTTTAATATCGGGGTGATTTAAGCAGCACATTATTACAACCTTTCAACCCAACCTTTGATCCCAACCTTTTCTAAAGGAAAGGGCGGGATCACTTAGATACTATGCACAGCTCTATGTATGTTAGAGATCAATGAGTTAGTGTTGTCATTGGTACACAAATACAATATACAGTTTAAAGGGTTACACAACTACACGATGAATTAACAGTAGTTAGCTTTGCTAGTATATCATCCTAATCTAGCCCTGCATAACTTAATGGAAAACTGAATGTGGTAAACTGTAACAGGTTGCCTAAAGCCACACCTCACCCATAAGGTTAGAACTCCTTAATGCATTTTGGAAAAAAAAATGATCCTCGAGTGGGTCCAGGAAATGTCAGTTCATTATTGCAGAGTAGAATATTGTTCATTTGAAGGGTGAAGGAGGACGGTGAATTCATCACCACAAGCCCTCATGATGAATGCAGATGTTTTTCTGCCAAGCTCTCACTGTCTCGGGGCAAACAGACAGTGGCGGCTGAGAGCTGGCCGTGTAATCACCGTGGCTACACCCAGTGCCTTTTTGTTAGCAGTTTCATTGTATGGCATTGGGCACCCACAAAAGAAATGGAAACAGATTTATAACAAGGATGTAGCAATTGCAGCCAGGTTGTAGAAGGCAGGGAAGGGCAGACTCAACTTCTCATCCCAGTTGAGAAACCTCACAGTTGCAACAGCAGAGGCGGAGTTCTTCCCAAAGGATGACACAAAAGAAAGGCTTGAAGCAGCCATCACCAACACAGGAGGAGGGCAGGTGCAGGAAGGGCTCATCCTTACAGCAGAGGGTCATCCTTCTAGGGCTGCATCAGTGCAGGAGAATCAGATCAGATGATCTCCAAAGTATTCCATAATCAGGTGATATCACAGGCAGGTCTCCAAGTGAACAGGTAATAAAGAACACTTGTGCAGGCAAATTAGTAAAGATGAATCAGACAAGAGTTCAAGGTTTGTCAAACTGCATGAGCCAAGTAATTGATAGCTCAGTCTCAATCAAAGCAGTTATGTAGAGGTCCTCAATGGTAATAAGAAGTTAAACAGCTTAGTGGGTGTGTGCAACCTATTTACCACATGCGTAGCTATGTAACAATATTTTTGACAAAGGTTACTCTCTCTATTCAAATTTCTTTTACTAACATCATACTGTCTGTAAATCCTAGTACTATAGAGTTCTGACACTTAAACACATTTCTCTGACCTTGCTTTATACAGCACAGTATCAATACAAACAGACATATGGAGACAATTACAATCAAATCAACCAATAAGTATTTTACATGACATATTTGTCTCCACCCTCTCCAGGCATGTTAGAACACTGATGTGGGCCGGGTTATGAGGCTGTGTGATTCAGCCACTTGCAGGTTTAGTTGGCCCCCCATCTCACCCCGTGCACAGTAGGTGGTACAGGGGGTCAACGTCTGCTGTTCAAAACCCTGCCCAAATGCACAACACCAGGGTTTGTTTCCCACACCCCTCAGATTGTAACCAGAGACAGACCAGAAACCAACAAAGAAATTGCTGTAAAAGCATTTGTTAGAATTTTACACAATTACAAGTGAAAAAATATAAGTATGTCACTTTGCTTAAGGGACTCATCACCATTAATATTATACACGTACCCAAACATTCACACAATTGTTTGCATTATTCTTGGCAATATGAACAGAAAACCTGGCATGAGCATAACTTCTAGTAATTTGAGCAAGATGATTTTGGACACAATCTCTACATTACATTCATATCGGCATGAGTGCAAGCTCAAGTTAAAATGATTACATTTCATTCACAGCAACTTAATTCCTACTGGAAGATTTACAAACCTAATTCACCCATTGACAGCAAAACTGTTGTGTGCTTTGAATTCTCAGGTATATGCAAAAATACCTGACAAAAAAAAACCCACATGAAAAACAAAAAACTTCAGATGGAACATGCCTTTCCGTATGTTAATTTTTTATAACCAACTTTAAATTACAAATTTTAAGACATGTTACATCTGGTTCACCCGAAATAAATTGTTTCCTTTGCAAAACACTAAATTCAAAACATCACAATGGCCAGCAACTTTGTGCATGGGTCATTCATTATATGAGGTGAAAACCAATTACACATTCAATCTCACCTGCCTTGCCTCAAGACAATTTACAAACCCTCTCCTATAGTAGACAAAGAAAGACAACACATGCACATTTACATAACCACAGTCCGCATACCTTAGACTCCAACAATAATTTAGCTTTTGACTTTTCTGACTGTAGAAAAAAACGATCAATTAAATTAAGAGGTTTATTCCTAACTCTAAAAAAAATATTTGGATACTCTCTGTGCACAGACACATACACAAACAGACAAACAACATATAGCTGGGATCTTCTTTTGTTTCTGTTTCCTGACACTCTCCTCATTGCCCCCAGTCGTTTCAGGGAAGAGGAAAGAGAAAAAAACAAAAGCATTAACACAAGTCTCTCCCAATACATGGAGGGAGGGGGTAGAAACCTGCAACAACTCTGAGCAGATGTCCAGAGATGCATATTTAAAGTACAACCTAGCTGAAAAAGTGCAACCAGTCATACACAAGCAATTTAAATCACAGTTCCACAGAAACTACAGTGAGAGGAGATAGACAAACACATTTATAGTAATTAGAAGAAAAGGCTCAGAAACATCTAGTAGCCAGGCCAGAACATTTTGGAGGGACTGATAAAAAAAGTTATCCTGCGGCCGCAATGCCCATTCAAAATGTCCTGGTCCAGAGAGACACCTGCAACTGCTGAGTGTCTCCGAGAAAAAAAAATGAAACTCCTAAATAGAGTTAGTCAGAAATAAGATTCAAAGCAAATTGTGGAACATGATTCTTTCTAAAACTTACAAATCTATATAATCGCATTAAACAGCATCACAGAATATGATACATCATAAATCAAAAATAACCCTTGGGAGTCCCCTTACCTTTGAGACTTTCCCATTATGCACAAATCTATACAGTAACATGCAATCTTATATAACTAAAATTCACTTAAGCGACTATACAACAATATACAAGGTTTAGAGAGAATATTCACTTAGACACACAGTACTGCTTTCTTAATTGGGGCATCAGACCCGCTATTTACTTTAGGAATATCAGATTCCTGGGAGAGGCGCTACAGAAGCACTTTCCCTCCGGGTTCTATTAATCCGCTCTGACAGTATAGGGTGGTAATCAAAAAATAGAATTACTCACCCGATACTGTATATGGCGGATCCAACTTCTCGACACCAAACTGTTAGCTCAGTTTCAGCGGAGGCAGCTACAAGATGACTTAGCAGAATAATCTGCAACCCAGGTTAAAGTTCTCCCCCAATCCAAGTGAATACCCTCTCTTCCAGCTGGGAGATACAGAACCACAAACACTTAAATTGGTGGAACAGCATCTGAAATCTTTATTTACAGGTCAATCTTATATACACCCTGATGTTAGGGAAAAACCAGATTAGACCGGAGTGCACATAGAAAATATTTGAAACAATAGCATAGACATGGTACAGACAGCAGAGACAATAGGATTTGTTATTCTGTAAACAACTGGCAGAGGTAGACTTTGTTACATGTGTTAATTTCTCAATAGACCAGGTTTTTTAACAACAATGCATGAATAGGTCTGAGTCTTCAGATCTCTGTCACAGTGGCTTGTATGGTAATATACCAACTGGGTATTGAAATACAGGTTTTGTATTCAGGTGCCTGGAACTTCTAGAGTGTTAATTATTAATGTATCTGTAAAGCACTGTCTGGAGGAATGTGCTGCTGACTAGTTGAAGCAATGATGTCATTTTTAAGAAATTGTGATGTGCTGTATATATTTTAATATCGGGGTGATTTAAGCAGCACATTATTACAACCTTTCAGTAAGATATGTAAATATTGACTGCTTTAAAGAGACAAAATTGCATTTATTTCCATGGAGTTCTTTTGAGTGTGTTTGGGACCACTACATAACATTTAGTGTGATCCATCCCATTCAAATACATAAACCAAGTGCTTTTCAAAGGGCTCGCGTTTTGAAAAAAAGTGCTCACAAGTGCTCTAGGTGTGCACTAGCCCTGAAACAGCTGTCTCCAAGTTTGAATACTTGGCTTTTAAAATAAATAAGCTGCAGGCATGAAGCATGGTGCTGACTGCTGGCTAGACCCCTGGTTTCTGGCCAGGATACTATCTGCATGGAACTTGCATGTTCTCCCCAGGCTTGTGTTATGTCCCCAGAAGGCTCACATTTGTTCCCACATGCCAAAAACATGCTGGTAGCATAATTGGCTTCCCCTTAAAATGGCGATAGACTGTGGTGGGGACATTAGATTGAGAGCCCCAATAAGGACAGTTAGTAACGCAATTTCATTAGTCAAAGTAATCTGTGAAGCCCTGCAGAAATGTGTCAGCTTTAGGTAAGGGCCTGTTCAGACTATGCGCGTTCCTGGACGTTTTCAGGGAACGTGTCTGGGTACCCAAAACGCATAGGAACGGCTCCTAATGCTTTTGAATGGGCTAGTTCACATGTATGCGTATGAGACGCATACGTTTCTCATCCGCATTGCTGCACGCAGTTCTGTGCGATACGCATAGAAACGGACGCAATGAAAGTCTATGGACGCGTATCAAAAACGCGTACTATTGCGTTTTTAGCGTCCGTTTTCCTCTGCGGTTCCCATAATTTTTTTTTTCCCCTGGGTCACGTGTGTGTGCAAAACGCAATAGAATACGCATTAGAACGCAAGAAAAACGCATGCGTTTTTCACCTTGCGTTTCTTTGATTTTAAACGCATTCTTCATACGCAGATAGTGATAACAATAAAAATGGTGTGTTATAAGAAATCAGTCCTGGATGTTTGCCTGGTTTATACATTTATATAGGAACGATTTGCATATTCTACCCACTGATGCATCATGGCTGTTGCTTCTCACTTTCATGGAATACGCTGCTTCTTCCACCAGCTAACACACAGCAGTACATAAACTGCAATCTCTTTATACCCTGTCCATTGCCAAAATAGATTGCCTCTGACTGCATCTTACCACCAATACAATGTGGTTTAATGTACACTATTTTGGATGATAATTAACAAAATTTGCCAAGTACACAAACTAGCTTCATTTTTTAAAAAATGCACCCCATAGTGTCTATGATCCATTTATCTATTGTTGGCCTTCCCAACTAGTCCTCAACTGTCCTGCTGCTGATCACACAACCTCAGGCCAAATCGCTTCTGGTGAATCTTCAAAAGGTTTTGTACAAAATGACAACCCTTATACAAACAGCCCTATTGGAGTGTGCAAACTGTAGATGACCAGCCCCAGAGTGAAGTTGGTCAGCAAGTTAGTATGGCTTGTTCTTTCCCAGCAATGCTTTCTCTTCTCTGGATCTCTGACTCCAATACTAAGGCCTGCCACAGCAATGTAGGGGGGAGGGTGACACAAGCTACACAGGAAGGGAAACAGGATGGAAATGGTTGATGAACTGACACTAGAGTATATGAAACAGGAATACACCAAGGAGATGAAAGGGACTCTGAACAGGGACAATAAAAAGGCTATCATGATTGAAAAGACAGACCAGCAAGCTGCTGTTGGGATAATCAAGCCCTACAAAGTGTTGACTGATAAAGGACCTTTGAAACAACTGCTGCATTTATAAAGCAGTGAATCTGACATTCTACACAAGATTTTCCCAAAAAATCCTCCACCATTTGGATCCCTAATGCTGGGTACACACCATGCGTTTTCCCGCTCAATTCGCAGGTCTATCAGGATCGATTAGACTAATTCCGACATGCTCAATTCGGGCTTCGATCGTTCCTGCCATCAATTTTGCCTACTTAACATGCAAATCGACGGCAGGAACGATCGAAACCCGAATCGAGCATGTCGGAAATAGTCGAATCGATCCCGATTTACGCGCGGATCGAGCGGGAAAACGCATGGTGTGTACCCAGCATAATGCCTATATCACGCTGGTGCGTGAAGAGATGTAGCGTGACAATGCAATACACAGTACTAGTGAGAAAATGTAGTCAGAGACGGGCCGAGATCGTTCACGAGAGCAGATGGCTACAGTACAGAAGGGCTAGGCAAAATCGTAATCAAATAACAGGCAGAGTCATACACACAGGTCAGATGTCAGTCCTATAGGAAGGATTAAACAGGAGCAAAGTCAGAGTCAGGCCGAGTCATACACAGATATCAGATGGAAAAAGTACAGAGGGGCTAGGCAGATTCGAGGTCAAAAAGGCAGGCAAAGGTCGGTACACAGATCAATATACAATATTACAAATATATAATACTGACTGACTAGAGTACATATATATCACGCTGATGCGCAATATATGAAATGTAGCTCTCACAAATTCTCACTAGCTAAGGGCCAAGAACCAGCGAACTAATTAGTATCAAGGCCAATGAGGAAGTGAACACTCTGGCTTTAGAGGGAACCAGAGACAAAGCACCCTCATGTATTTTACCCTATATATCAGTGGGAACATTAGAGAAAACACCTAGCCTGCTTTCTGTTTCATTCTGCACTGCACAGCTTGTTTCTTATCAGCCCTGATAAAATCCCCGACTGAGCATTCATTCTGGCTTTGCTCAGGAATCTGTATAGCTGAGTCTGTGCTTTCTGGTGTCTTTTCAAGCCCAAGCCTCCCCTCTGCTGGCTCTGCTCAGGAATCATTATAGCTGAGTCATTATAGCAAATGCAGACTGAATGCTCAGTCGGGAATTTTATCAGGGCTGTTAAGAAACAAGCTGTGCAGTGCAGAATGAAACAGAAAGCATGGTAGGTGTTTTCTCTAATGTTCCCACTGATATATATGGTAAAATACATGAGGGTGCTTCGTCTCTGGTTCTCTTTAAGTACCCAAGAGGCAAAGCAAAAGCCCACCCCCAGAATTAACAGCACCTCCTGCAAAAGGGTGTCAGCTGATGACATCACAGCTGACACCCCATCAGACATGCCTCCTCAGCCTATAAAGGCTGCTCTGCCATGCGCGCGTCTGTTGGACGTACTGCACACGCGCCCGCGCTGAACCACCGCCGCAGAGGTGCCGGGGATGCCACTTGAGGACGGCAGAGCGGGAGTCCCACTCCGAGAGTGAGTACCGCCGGAGACGCCGCGGGACTCGCCGCAGGAAGGTAAGACTATTACAGCCTAGTATACACAATGCAATTTCCTATCAGATTGACAGTAGGATCAATAATTTCTGACAGGTCCAATCTGATTTCCAATTGTTTATCCGATTATTTATGTACAAAATTGATCAGAAAAATGATCGGACATGAGATTGGACCTGTCGGAAACAACTGATTCGACGGTTAATCTGACAGGAAATTGCATTGTGTTTACTAGGCAGTAATAGTAATATTCCTTAACCCTTTCTGGACCAGCACCCTCTGCTCCCATAAGGACCAAAGGGTGCTGGTCCAGCAAACCGCCGCTTCCCGACAAATCGCCGCCAGTTACCGTCGCTCCCGCCGGACACGCTGCTCTGTCCCCGCCGCAGGCTGCTCTTTCTGCCGTCGCTATGACGGCAGAGCGCTGTGCGTCGGTCAGGAGCCGCTTTCATTGGCTCCTGACCCTGTCATTCCATGTAAGCCAATGGGAACGGCTTACAGTAATGACAGGGCCAGGAGCCAATGAAAACGGCTCCTGCCCGGCTCACAGTGCTCTGCCGTCATAGAGGCGGCAGGGCATCACATTGCGGCGGGGGCAGAGCGGACCGAGCGACGGGGACGGGCGGGGGCGCACGGTCAATGGGACGTAGAGCTTACGTCCCGTCAGGACCGCAGCGCCCCGTGCCCGCCGTAGATTTATACTCGCTCGGTCCGCAAGTAGTTAAGATGTTTCCTTACAAGGAACATTTCAAACATGTTCAAAGGCCATATTTGCTGCAGATCCACATCCATTTAACCACACAAATATCCAGTTTGTGTAATTTCCGACGCAGAACAAATAACACCGCATAGCACGCTTACCAGTGGCATACATAGAGCATAAGTATATAATGCATGATGCTCACAGGATGGTACTGGATAGGACATCTTGGGTGGGCATCAGTCTTTCTGACCTTTACCCCTCCTGGATATTTTGGTTTGCCTGACCTATTTGAGAACTGAACCATTTGGCCAATTTTATAAACAAGCAAAAGGGGCACTGGTTTAGAGAACTCTGACCAGAGGGGACAGCAGTGAGCATGGATCTGAAGCATTTTAGTGGGGCTGTTATCAAACAATAGCTGTGATGTCAATTTCTGTTTGGATTTCTGCTGAAATATGAACAAAAAAAATTGTTTGCTGCACTGTAGAAATCTTTACCTTTTCTCAAATAGATAATCGGGGGGGGGGGGGGGGGGGAGAGGGGGTCTGTATGTGATATTGTGGTGAACCCCCCTCCCCATAGTGTGATGGTTTGACCATGGTCTTGACAGTTTGCTGTCTGTGAACCTCACTGCATTGTGGGAAATAACTGCTGTTTCCAACTGCAAAGCAAGGGCAGCACGGTGGCGTAGTGTTTAGCACTCTCGCCTTGAAGCGCTGGGTTCCCGGTTCAAATCCTAGCCAGGTCAACACTTACAAGGAGTTTGTATGTTTTGCCCATGTCTGCGTGGGTTTCCTCTGGGTAATACACATAAGTTAATTGGCTTCCCCCTAATTTGGCCCTATACTATGATACATGCAGTACATGATACATACATAGACATATGACTATGGTAGGGACTAGATTGTGAGCCCCTTTGAGCAAGGGTGTAGCAATAACCATAGCAGCTGCCCTGTAGCAGAAGAAGCCCAAGTGGTACTTGAGGTAATCACCATTAACTTTCTTGTGTTCCTCCTCCCTATACATTTCTGTAAGTGCCCATGAACTATATGCAGTGTAGATGGCATGAGAATTTAAATTGACTAATTAACTCTTATCTATAGGTTAGGGGCAGGTGGCATTGCTCAGAAGTGCCTACATCTGATGGCCCCAGGGAAGTTTTGCTATGGGGCCCCATAATCTCTAACTACGCCTCTGAGGGACAGTTAGTGACAAGACAATATACTCAGCACAGTGCTGCATAATACGTCAGCGCTATATGAATACATAAAATAAAATATCTCCCTCTGCGCATAGAATTCTCAGAAACGAACATTCTGTACAAATTCTGTACTAATTACCTGGCAGGACTAAAGCTGTGGATTTAGTAGTCTAGTCACATAGACGCACATATAGCCAACTTCAATCATGACCCGCTGTACACATGCTGGATGGCCCAGGTGGAGAGCAGAGTCCTCCAGCAGCACAGAGAATATAAGATGGGGAGAATTACCGTAGATGGTGGAAGGAGCCCAGAGTCCTCCAGCAGCCCAGATGAGGGATGAAGTGTGCTGAATCCTGATAACTGCATTTATTCTGATTGTGAGTGATGGCATTTAGACATTAAACCCAGACATCACTCCCCATTAATCTAACAGTGTCTCAAACAACCAGGCTGGACCAGTGACAGCAACAACCCACATTCATCACAGCAAAGAATTTCACACTTGGCACAAGTGTCAGAATTCCCCAGCACAGCACCCCCTAGGAGGGTCAGGCCTCTTGCCCGGCCTGTGTGTATACATCAGATGGGACTGGTTACATCTCACTGTCCAGGATAAATATACAGGCTGTACAGCTGCACATGGGGAGCAGACTTTTTAATCCAAATCCTTCCTGAACACTCCATCAAAAATCTCTCCTGACACAATGCCAAACACACCGCAAAGAATATTTCCAGCTTAAAATCTATTAAGTCTGAGCTGTAACCTTATTTTATTGATTATTATGAGTTTACAACCTTATGCCTAGCACACTCCTCAACTGATACTACTGTTCCAGACTAACTGCTATATAGGGAAAGCCAGTAACCTATCAGTACTGACTGTATGTTTTGGCATGTGGGAGAAAACCAAAATGCCCAGATAAAACTCAACCAAAAACAGCGGGAACTATCAAACTCCATGTATTCAGTGACCAGACAAAGTTTTGGACTTGGGACACTAGCACTGCAAAGATAGATCAATGATTTCTGAACAGAACTATGGCATATGTCACAGTAAATAAATATATACGAATAATGCGTGACTATGAGGTGAGGACATTAGAGTGCAAACTCTTCCAGACAGAGACTGATGTGAATGGATCAGTGGTCTTTATACAACACTGTGGACTATGCCATAGCCATATAAATGTACTGTATATTAGTGTGTGACTGTAGTGAGGAGAGTGTAAGCGCCTCTAGTGCAGACGGTAATGTCAATAGTTAGGTGAATATGTCAGAGCTATATAAATGTACAGTCAGGTGCGTTGCTAAAATCCGAAGATATCCAGGGCACTTTTGGGCACTCCAGCCTGGAAATGGGTGTGGCCACACACCAGAATTTGGTGGAGCTAAATTTTAGTCATGGGTGAAGCTAAATTTACACGAACTTAACAGCGGTCTAAGTAGGCCTGCCCAGCAAAATATTGGATGAAGCCCCCTCTACATTAATACAAAAGAAAAAAAATGCAGCATATTACATAAAGAGGCAGTGTCACTTAACCATTTAAGCTTCCTGGGCCTAAAAGTTACATCCAGGAGGCCATGTGCGCTCCCAGACGCGGATCGTTAGCCCAGGAATCAATCGGGACATGGTGCCCCATGATTGATTTCTCTCCCCACAGAAAAAGCGACAGCTTCTCTCGGAAGCCTTGCTTTTTCTGCCTCTTGCGTCTCCCTATGTCACTCTAAGCGTACATGTTATGCTTAGAGTGATGTCATGTAAACAAACTCATGGCTGCCATTTTGTGGCCAAAAAGTAAAAGTACATCTAAATGTAAAAATAAAAAAATACACATATATTTACATAGAAAAAATACTATTTCCATCCCACCCTCCCCAAAATACCCACATAAAATGTTTAAAAAAAAAAAAAACAATAATAATTAAAAAAAAAACACGTAAATATTTACCTAAGGGTTTAAACTTTTTAAATATCAATGTAAAGATGAAATATTTCTATTTTTTTAATTATAAGCTTGTAAATAGTGATGGCTGCAAAACGGAAAAAATGAAATTTTATTTCCAAATAAAGTATTGTCGCCATACATTGTGATAGAGACATAATTTAAACAGTGTAATAACCGGGACAAATGGGCAAATACAATACGTCAGTTTTAATTATGGAGGCATGTATTATTTTAAAACTATAATGGCTGAAAACTGAGAAATAATTAATTTTTTCAGTTTTTTTCTTATTCTTCCTGTTAAAATGCATTTACAGTAAAGTGGCTATTAGCAAAATGTACCCCCCAAAGAAAGCCTAATTGGTGGTGGAAAAAACAAGATATAGATCAGTTCATTGTGATAAGTAGTGATAAAGTTATAAGCTAATGAATGGGAGGTGAACATTGCTCGGATGCATAAAGTGAAAACGACTGAATGTGAAGTGGTTAAACATAACTAGGCAGAGTGACCTGGCTTCTGTGCTGGCAGTACTTCCTCTCTGCTAGGCGGGCTAGCCTGCTGCCAGGTTATCTGGCAGTTCCCCCAAAGTTTCCTTGACCTTCTAATGGACCCCATCCCATGCTCCCACGAGCCTCCCATTGAGGCACCACAACTCCCAGCATGCCTCCATAGAAGAACCACGGCTCCCTGTATGCCTCCGATTAATGCACCACAGCTCGCAGCATGCCCGCCATTGAGTTAACACAGCTGAGCCTGCCTGGGGAACTTCCTGGGCACCCCAGAATAGATCTTGGGCATGTGCCACTGATTTTTGGGGCTAGCAACGCCCCTGTGTACAATAATAGTGTGACTGTGGTGAGGACAGTAAAGTGTGAGTTGCTCTTTTTCAGACTCTAAAGGTCCGTACACACGCCGGACTTTAGGCAACGACGGGTCCGTCGTTGCCTCCCGCTGGGTGGGCGTGCCAGCGACAGTCCGGCGTGTGTACGCCCGGCGGATCGCTCAGAAACAGTCGTATCAGTCTGACGACAGAGCGTACACACGCCGGACTGTCGCTGGCACGCCCACCCAGCGGGAGGCAACGACGGACCCGTCGTTGCCTAAAGTCCGGCGTGTGTACGGACCTTTATGAATACAATCTGTTTCACTATTGTAGTCTCAAGCCACTATAATAGCGATGGTGTTTGAAGCCCAGTAGGTGACATCATGTGTCTGGGTTCTCAGCTTTAAATATTTTAAAGCTATTTTGGTGGCATTTGCTTTGTCTAGAATTAATTGCCTGTGCACAGGATAAACACAAAATTATTTTCCACCCTTTTATTCTGGTAGTAATATGGTAGCCAGGGATGCTGGCTTCACGCTGTTACAAAATTGTGTGTGTTTGTTTGACTAGGTGCGATCATTTCCTAGACTACTGCACACCTGCTGCTGGGTTTCCTAACCTGCACTGCAGATGCAGAAGAGGCACAAATTCATCTTAATAGTTTTTTCTCCCCTGAAGGGCATTCTGGCTACTTTCAGTTCTCATTATAACCTGAATTCTTTCTGCACCCCCAAAACCTGTTTATAGAAGCCTGGTCTACAGCACTGCGTAATATGTTGGCGCTTTATAAATACAATAAATAAATAAATAAATAATAATAAATACATGACAAGTGGCACAAAGTGTGTGGATGCTGCATGGGAGCTGCTGTTGGTAGATGTGTGTCAAATCTAGTTATAATCAAAAGGTGTGTCAGGAATAAGAATTTGTAGAGCTGAACTGGAACTTTGCAGCAGGCAAATTTGGTTTGGGAATTTCTATTTCAATAAAGAAGACCCTTAATGACTCATAACAGAATATAAAATAATTATTCAGGATACCCATGTTTATGCTTTTTATGTTTATATACTGCTGCCTGTTGGTATGTAACCCCACCCTCTTTGTGATGTTTAGCCTAATGTGATGTCATGTTTAGTCTACACTTATAGATTTGCAGCAGATTCAACCATCAGATAGATTTCTGTCAGATGCCTGTCAAGTCGAATCTGACAGGAATCTATCTGATGTGTGCCACACACTGGGAACAGATTTCCAATAGATTTCAGAATGAAATCTACTGGAAATCTATTGGAAATTGATCTAAATGCGTGAAGTTTTAAATCAGGATAATACAATTTATTGGCTAACTAAAAAGAATAGGAATAAGCAAGCTTTCGGCTTTGCAGCCTTCATCGGGCTTTAAGCTCGACAAAGGCTGCAAAGCCGAAAGTTTGCTTATTCTTATTCTTTTTAGTTAGCCAATAAATGGTATCATCCTGATTTAAAACTTCTTGCTTTTACTGCTGGCTAACACGGTATTATGCATTATGGGACCATTAGATCCAATGTAACTCTATGGGCCATCGATCTGCTGCCAGCAGCAGATCAACCTAGATTTTCCATCCTTTCAGATAGATCAAATCGATTGAAATCTATTGAAATCAGCTGCAAATTGATCAATAGATTTGATAGATTCAATTTCTGATCGGTCAATCGATTCCACAGAATTGATCGATCGATCGATGGCTGAAATCGACCAGTTTATGGGCCCCTTAAGAGATGATAAAGATGCTGCCATCACTGATACATTTAAGAATGTAAATCAGAGTGAGGTCAGATTTTACAGTGGGCAAACACTGACTAAATAATTTATTAATGAATATTGTAAAAACAAAAAAAAATCAATTTTATTCATTAAGTTATATTCAGTAAAGTTCCTCTTTAGCCAGATCTTGTGTATTACCCTAGGCACAGGGAAAAGGTAAAAATGATTGGATGATGATACAAAGTTGGATTGTCCTTCAGACAACCACTCTATGGGTTTCGGGGATATATTTCTTGGTACTGCCTCCCTACTTATATGCAGCATGGCGTAGGTTTGTCCTTCTATAGGGATTGTCCTCATCTCCACTTGGGGGCTCTCGGTGGGTTTTAGGTGAGGATATGGAGTAGAACCACCTACAAGGGTAACCTATTGAGGGGGTACTGCTAATACTGCACTAGAACTAAATAGGCACCCTATAGTAGAAGGGTAGCTTACCTCCTCAGTGACGTGGACTCATGCATTAAAAAATAACTTTACTATGAAAACTAGAGATGGCCCAAACCTCCTATTTTCGGTTTGTGAACCGCAAACACGAACTTCCGCAAAAGTTTGCGAACATGCGATTTTCCGCGAACCGCAATAGACTTCAATGGGGAGGCGAACTTTGAAAACTAGAAACATTTATGCTGGCCATAAAAGTGATGGAAAAGATGCTTCAATGGGTCTAACACCTGGAGGGGGGCATGGCGGAGTGGGATACACGCCAAAACTCCCCGGGAAAAATCAGGATTTGACGCACAGCAGCGTCTTAGGGGCAGAAATCACATTGCATGCTAAATTGGAGGCCTAAAGTGCTTTAAAACATCTTGCATGTGTATACATCAATCAGGGAGTGTAATTAGTGTACTGCTTCACACTGACAGACGAAACTCACTGTGTAACGCACCGCAAACAGCTGTTTGTGTGGTGATGGACTGGTGCTCACCATGGCCAGAGTACAGGCGATGGCGGTTTTTTAAGCCCATATGCTCGGGCTGAGGTAGCTGACAGAACAACAGTGACTGAGTGTCCAGCTGATTGAATTTGGTCTGTCCACAATGAAGCAACAACCTTATTATCTATCTTCTTGGGTCAGGTGTGCCCCCCAACCCCAACACACTCATAGAGTCGGCGGTCATTGCTTCATTGTGATACGCAAGCCCCTTCACCGCGGCAAGGTAACGATCACGAAGGGGAATTGACACATGTACATGCCTTTTGTTTTGTTGTTGCAGCTGCAGTGCAGCCAGAAAAATTAGGTAGGCATGTACACGCACCAGAAAAATTATTATAGCGGCTGCTGCTAGCAGCGGCCTTAAAAATTCAGGAATCCGTCAGGAGTCCTGGTGGACCCTGTTGGTGGTGGCAGAGAAGGCAGTCAAGCGGCCTGTAGGCAGAGATGTTGTGCGGGGACCGACTTGGTCTTCGGGCGGGCAGTAACCCTCCGGGATCCATGCCTCATTCATTTTGATAAAGGTGAGGTACTGAACACTTTTGTGACCTAGGCAACTTCTCTTCTCAGTGACAATGCCTCCAGTTGCGCTGAAGGTCCTTTCTGACAGGACGCTTGAGGCAGGGCAAGACAAAAGTTGGATGGCAAATTGGGACAGCTCTGGCCACAGGTCAAGCCTGTACACCCAGTAGTCCAGGGGTTCATCGCTGCCCACAGTGTCTACATCCACACTTAAGGCCAGGTAGTCGGCTACCTGCTGGTCGAGGCGTTGGTGGAGGATGGATCTGGAAGCGCTAAGGCTGGACTAAAGAATGTCCGCATGTCCAGCATCACCATGAGATCGCTAGAGTGTCCTGTCCTTGCCTGCGTGAACATGGGAGAAGGTTTACTGGCAGTGGTACCTTTATTCCGTTGTGCTGTGACATCACCCTTAAACGCACTGTAAAGCATAGTTGCCAGCTTGTTCTGCATGTGCAGCATCCTTTCTGCCTTCAGGTGAGTTGGTAACATACAAAATAAATGGGATACAGTTGGGGACATCAAACTTGGAGAAGGACTTAGGAGTACTCATTGACAACAAGTTAAATAATCGTACTCAATGCCAAGCAGCTGCAGCTAAAGCTAACAAAATTTTTGGGATGCATTAAAAGGGAAATAAAAACTCGAGATGCTAGCATAATATTGCCCCTGTTTAACTCTCTAGTAAGGCCACATCTGGAATATGGAATTCAGTTCTGGGCACCACATTACAAAAAAGATTATGCAGTTTTAGAGCAGGTGCAGAGACGAGCAACAAAATTGATACGTGGGATGGAAGGTCTCACTTATCAAGAAAGGTTAGATAAACTGGGTTTATTTAGTCTAGAGAAAAGACGCCTTAGAGGGGATCTAATTAACATGTATAAATACATCAGAGGGCAATATAATAGCTTGGCGGATGAGCTTTTTGTCCCTAGGCCTTCTCAAAGGACTAGAGGACATGATCTGCGCATGGAGGAAAAACGTTTTAGCCATTTATTTAGGAAAGGGTTCTTTACAGTTAGAGTGATTAAGATGTGGAATGCATTGCCACAGGAAGTCGTTATGGCAAACTCTATACCTGCGTTTAAAGGGGGCTTAGATGCTTTCCTTGCGTTGAAAGACATCCATGGCTACAATTACTAGGTAATGCCTAATGATGTTGATCCAGGGATTTTATCTGATTGCCATCTGGAGTCGGGAAGGAATTTTTCCCTTTAGGGGCTAATTGGATCATGCCTTGTAAGGGTTTTTTCGCCTTCCTCTGGATCAACAGGGATATGGGAGGGAGCAGGCTGGTGTTGTACTTTATACTGGTTGAACTCGATGTACTTTATACTGGTTGAACTCGATGGACATATGTCTTTTTTCAACCAAAATAACTATGTAACTATGTAACTATGTCCGCCACATTGTGCCTATACCGAGGGTCTAGTAGCGTGGCCACCCAGTACAGCTCATTCCCCTTAAATTTTTTATACGGGGGTCCCTTAACAGGCTGGACAGCATGAAATACCACATCTGCACAAAGTTGGATCCAGGCGTACTATCCAACTCCTCTTGCTCTACCTCAGTGATGTCAGGTAAGTCCTCCTCCTCCCCCCAGCCACGAACAATACTACGGGAGCGTTGAGCAGCACAAGCCCCCTGCGAGGCCTGCTGCGATTGTTCTTCTGCTGCCTCCTCAAAAAAAAACAAAAAACACCTTCCTCATCATCTGACTTCTCTTCTCCACATGACTCTTCCTCCTCCTCCTCCCCCCTCTGTGCTGCTGCAGGTGTTGAGGAAACATCTGGTACTGATGAGAATTGATTCCACAACTCTTCCTCCTGTAACTATTCCTGTTCACGCTCATCCACAGCTTGATCCACCACTCTACGCATGGCATGCTCCAGGAAGAAGGCATACGGGATCAAGTCGCTGATGGCGCCTTCACTGCGACTCACCATGTTTGTCACCTCCTCAAACGGCCGCATGAGCCTGCAGGCATTTCGCATGACAGTCCAGTTCTTACATAGCCAGAACATCCCCATCTCCCCAGAGCAGGGGTGTCGAACTCAATCAGAGAAGGGGCCAAAATCTAAAACCCAGCCTAAATCGCGGGCCGAATGGTTTACTAAACAGTCATAAACTGACAATGTTAACCAGAAATGTGAATTTAAAATGAGTGGAACAATCTTTTTCCTTAACAGGGCTGTCAAACCAACTCACATGCTATCAAGCAAAACAGTAATATTGGTATCAAGCAAAACAGTAATATTGGAATGTACCTGAAGTGCTCATTGTTTTGTTTTCTGGCTAGATGTCTGACACCGTTTTCCCCGGACCAATGAGTCAATGTTCGGTTTTATTTCTTGGGCTGTAGCAACCCGCAAAACAGCATGGAGGTTGTCATCGGTGATGCGTGATCTGTACTTGTTTTTGTTCAGATTCATTATTGAAAACATCTGTTCACAAAGATAGGTGCTCCCGAACATGGATAGAACACGGGCAGCATGAAGTCGGAGCTCTGGCATTGAGTCAGGGGGCAGTAGAGGGTAGAAGTCCTCAATTTCAACATCCTGAAACCTTGATTTCAGGCCACTGTCAGACTGAAGCTCGATTATCTCCATCTGAAGGTGATGGGGCACATTGTTGACATGAACTGTAAAAGGATTGGCAAAGATGTCAAAGCCTGAGTGCTGTGTTCTAAAGTCAGAGAAGCGCCGCTCAAATTCACTTAGTAAACGGCTAACTTTGGTAGCCAGCCGACTGCAAGGAAAAGCACCAGAAACAGTGGTTGAGATACTCAAACAAACAGGAAAGTGGGCAAGATTGTCCTGTTCCAGTTGGGACTTCCATAGTTGAAGTTTACGCTGGAATGCTGTGATCATGTCAGATATCTTCGTGATGACTTGTTTGCGTCCCTGCAGCTTCAGATTCAGTTGGGCGAGATGCTCGCATGTGTCACACATCATAGCAAAATCACATAGCCAGGCGGGATCCGACAGTTCATGCAAGGGCTTTCCTTTACTTTCCATGAAAAGAGCAATTTGTTCTCTGAGCTCAAAAAATCTTTTGAGGACTGCGCTCTTGCTCAGCCATCTTACTTCTGTGTGGTATGGCACGTCTCCATGCTCTGCACCCACCTCCTGTAAAAACTGCTGGAACTGGCGATGATTCAGGCCACGTGCTCGTATAAAGTTAACAGTTTTAATGACTGTGGTCATTATGTCATTCATTTCCAGAACTTTTCCACACATAGCCTCTTGGTGGATAATGCAATGATAAGTAATCAAGGGTGTGTGGCAGTGACTTTTTTGCATTCTTTCCTTCATTAGTCCAACCAAGCCTTTCTTTTCTCCACACATTGCAGGTGCGCCATCAGTAGTTAGCCCCACCAACTTTTCCCAGGGTAATTTAAAATTATTTATGGATTTCTCCACAGCCTCAAATATATCTCTACCAGTTGTTGTCCCATGCATGGAAACTACATCCAAAAGTTCCTCAGTGACAGAGAGGTCGGTCTTCGTGGCACGTATAAAGATGGACAGCTGCGCTGTATCAGTGTTGACTGTGCTTTCATCGATAGCAAGTGAAAAAGCGAGATAACTGCATGCCTGTTCGGCCAGCTGTGATGATAGATTTCCTGAGAGTTCCTGAACTCTGTCTGCAATGGTGTTTCTTGACAAACTGACATTTTGAAAACTCTGTATCTGGTCTGGGCATACTTGCTCACACACTTTTAGCATGCATTGCTTCAAAAAGGCACCCTCTGAAAAACACCTTGAAGTACGGGCAATTTCTTCAGCCACTATAAAGCTTGCTTTCACTGCAGCATCATTTTTCGCTGCAGCCTTTGTAAACATTTGCTGCTGTGATTGTAGTTTGCCTTTTAGTTCTTTAACAATGTTATGCTTTTCTTCCAAGGTATATTTGCCATACTTAACACCATGTTTGGTGTCAAAATGACGACGTATATTGTACTCTTTCATGACCGACACTGACTCATAACACAATATACACACTGGTTTGCCCTCTCTAAGCACAAACATGTATTCATTTCCCCATTTGTCAACAAATTGTCTGCCTTCACCGTCAACTTTTCTTTTCCTGGACATTTTGGGATCAATATTGGCAGTAAAAGATGTAGTTTATTGGAAATCTGCCTGGCTGGTAGGGATGCTCAAATTCGGCTTCGGGAGATATCCGGATTTTTGCTAGAGTCCAGAGTCCACCAGCTGGTATGGTAACAGCTGGCTGGATAACAGTTCAGCCAAGCCAGCTGTCAGATGCCGGGCAACAGGGTGACTGGCAGACTGGCTTCTTCCGCGCAAATATTTCCCTCACGGACACCCACCCTGTGGGCAGAGGAGCAGGAGCCGCTCAAGGTGAGAGGCGGAGTGGAGGAGGTTGGCTGTGATTGTGAAGGTGCAAGGGAGAAAGTGGCTGAAGATGATGCACCTGAAGGAGGAAAAGGAGGATGGCTTTGCTTTTGCTCAGCTAGTCTTCCCATTGCAGTTTGTGCCTTTTCTGCATGTGCCTTCGTAAGGCAGTTGTCTCTAGGTGGGTGTTGGCCTTTCCACGGCTCAATTTTTGGTGGCAGAGAGTACAGATGGCAATGCTCTGATCCTTGGCATACACACAAAAAAATTTCCACACCGCTGAGCCACCCTGGGGTGTGGGCACTATGGTGGCGTCAGCAGCTGACGTTGAAGGGCATGTTGGCTGGCTGTCCATACATGGCGCCGGACACTGCCATCAGCTGTTTCTGACGACGAGCTCCCCCTGCTTCTTTCAGGAACTCATCTCCTCCTATCCTCTCTGACTCCCCCCCTGAACTGTCTCCCTGTTCATCTCCTCTATTGGGAACCCACGTGGCATCTGTATCATCATAATCATCCTCCCCAGGTTCGCTTGTATCAAACACCTCCAAAACTGCACCAAAGCAGGTACTTCATCCTCCTCCTCCTCACACCTTACGTCCATAGTGTCGCCTAACTCAGACATATGAGGTGGTGTAACTTGCTTAGTGCCTTCATTTGTTGTAACAATAATGGCTGTGAATCAGTGATTTCCCCACCAAATGACTCCTGCGAAGTGTCAAATGTAGCGGATGTGGTACTTGGAGTAGAGCTGGTGGCTGCGGAAGATGAGGTGTAGTCAACCACGTCCTGACAATCTTGGGAGTTGATGGGACGTGCCTTCTTCTGAGCACTGTACTTTGGTCTAGGGTCGCACCAAATCATGTCAGCACGACCTCGAACAGACCTGCCGGGTGGCCTGCAACTGGGTATGCCTCTGCCTGTTGTTTTGTCCATATCTGGGGGGGGGGGGAGGATGTAGTGAAAGGTATGCACTGACTTGACTAATACAATGTGCAGTCACACAAGTGCAGTGAAAGGTATGCAGTGACTGGTATTACAATACAATGTGCAGCTGTCTCACAGGTGCAGTTAACAGGTATGCACGGACTGGTATACTAAACAGCGTGCGGTCACACAGGTGCAGTGAACAGGTATGCAGGGATTGGTATTACAGATGTGCAGTTGTCACACACAGGTACCGTGAACAGGTGCAGTGACTGGTGGTATATTACACTGCTTGCGGTCATGTAGGTGCACTGAACAGGTTACAGGTATGCACTGCAGTGATTGGTATTACAAATGTGCAGTTGTCACACACAGGTACCGTGAATAGGTGCAGTGACTGGTGGTATATTACACTGCTTGCGGTCACGTAGGTGCACTGAACAGGTTACAGGTGTGCACTGCAGTGATTGGTATTACAAATGTGCAGTTGTCACACACAGGTACCGTGAATAGGTGCAGTGACTGGTGGTATATTACACTGTTTGTGGTCACGTAGGTGCACTGAACAGGTTACAGGTATGCACTGCAGTGATTGGTATTACAAATGTGCAGCTGTCACACACACACACAGGTACCGTGAACAGGTGCAATGACTGGTGTTCTTAACAATGCGTGCGCTCACGTAGGTAGGAAGGTAGGTGCACTGAACAGTGAACAGGTGCAGTGATTGGGATTACAAATGTGCAGCTGCCTGTCACACACACAGGTAGTCACTGAATGTGCTGGGCCTGGCAGTGGCACAGTAGGAATTACCACCAAGGGGCCAAAGGCCAGCGGCAACTGACTGACAGGGCTGTATATAATGCAAGTGGGCCACCCAAAAATAAATAGATCACAAGAACAAGATTAGCTCTCAAAAGAGTTGTTGAGGGGTGCTTTTATAGCAATAAGAATCAGCAAGGAGCTAACAAGCCTACAAGAGCCTAACTAAGCTTTCCCTATAGCTCTCTCTGCAGCAGCTCTCCTTTCTCTAATTACTGCAGGCACACGAGTGAGTGAAATGCCTGACGCTACCTGCCTTTTATAAAGGGGGGGGGGGGCTCCAGGAGGGAGTGTAGCCTGATTGGCTACAATGTCCCTGCTGACTGTGATGTAGAGGGTAAAAGTTGATCCTAATGATGTAATATAGGGGCGGACCGAACTTCCGAAAAAGTTTGCGGTTCTCTGCCATCGAGGAACCACGGAAGTTCGCCGGTTCCTGTTCGCCCGCAAACCGTTCGGGCCATCTCTAATGACAACACTTTCACTGCTCACAGCTGGCTTCATCAGGTGTAAAAAAAGTTTGTTTTGAGACGAGCACCTCTTTAAGTCCTTAGAGGTAAAAATCTGCCAAAAGTTGTAAGTACTTTCTTATACAACTAAAAGGTTTTTATTATTGTCTGTGTCCATGTCGGCAAAATAAGTCCAACCTAAGGCCTAACAAAAGATGATCAAATCCCCTGCAAGGAGATTTCTTGGAGAAACACATGACCAACATATCAGGTGACCTATTTGTACCTCTGATTGACTAGTCACCATCAGCCTACTCAATTAGCAAAATTAGATATGATCCTGACCAGCCAGTCAGAGAAGTACAAATTCATAATCTAAAAAATTAAGATGTTTTTGAGTTCATTTAGGCCCACTTAAAAAATCCTGCTGGTTCTGGTTCTCCTCTCTCACAAGCCCCACTCACTGCCAATTTGAATCTATACCTTGGACTAATAAATGCCAAAGTAGCCTGAAACAGCTGGTTGCAAGTTGAGTTATATGACTAAGGACAATTAACACTGCTCAAAGCCACTCCATTACCAAAGTCATCCATTTTCACTGAACCCCTATTTATTATTAATATTTATCAATACTGTAATACAAACAAATTTATATTACTGATTCATTTAGTGCCAATATCTTTTGTGGTACAGTATACATTGTGCATACAGTTTCATGTAGAATGTAGTGTTACAGATAACACACATTTGAATAGATCTATGTTGTAAATTGTGCATAAAGGTTGAAGAAATCCACACGTAACAGCATAGCAGTACTGGAACACACAAGGGCCCATATGCAATTCACTTTTTCTCCTGAGTTTTCTCCTAGGAGATATATTTTCAACTTCCTTTTAAATTACCTTTCTAGCATGTTGCAAAGGAAAATGTACCAAAAAGAAGGTGAAAAGGTACTAACAATCTTTTTCAAGCATTTTATAGACAAGTTTTGAAAATATCACCTAGAAAAAAACTCACGAGAAAAAGTGAATTGCATATGGGCCAGGTAGAGTCCTTAGTTTCTCAGCTTCCAAAACGAATCACTAGTTATCCTACATCCTTTGGTGGTGCATGGCTTGTGCTGTCAACTGGAATCTAATTCTCGGAGAAAATCTTTGTACATTGGGTTATCTTCTTGTTAAAGGGATACTGTAGGGGGGGTCGGGGGAAAATGAACTGAACTTACCCGGGGCTTCTAATGGTCCCCCGCAGACATCCTGTGTTGGCGCAGCCACTCACTGATGCTCCGGCCCCACCTCCAGTTCACTTCTGGAATTTCTGACTTTAAAGTCAGAAAACCACTGCGCCTGCACGCCCGTGTCCTCGCTCCAGCTGATGTCACCAGGAGTGTACTGCGCAGACACAGACCATACTGGGCCTGCGCTGTGCACTCTTGATGCCATCAGCGGGATCGAGGACACGGCAACGCAGGCGCAGTGGTTTTCAGACTTTAAAGTCTGAAATTCCAGAAGTGAACCGGAGGCGGGGCCGGAGCATCGGCGAGTGGCTGCGCCAACACAGGATGTCTGCGGGGGACCATTAGAAGCCCCGGGTAAGTTCAACTCATTTTCCCCTGACCCCCCTACAGTATCCCTTTAAGTTATTTACACACTTGGCCAACATGAACAAAAAGTGCATGGCTGAATGAAGAAACGTCTTGGTTTTTGGATATACGATGACGCTAAATATTTTGCCTTAAAAACAGGCTATGCTTTCTAGTGATCGAGTCTGCAATTCCCATTTTTTATCTAAACAGCTGTGTAGCTGGAAGCCTCGTCCTCTTTGGTGAGAAGTCACAACATGTACAGTGGACCCCTCTCTCTTTCACCTCTAGGTATAGTGTCAGAGTGGTGCTCAATACCTAGTGTGCACTCCAGCTGCCCCTGCTGGGTTCTCACCTTAGTTCTAAAATTACATGTAATGATTCTTCCAGGGACTGACCATAAGCAGGCATCTAGGAAGAGACAGAATTGTATGTGGCCATAAGATGACACAGACAATCAGGCTCCGCTGCATGTAGCACTGATGTGAAACTACTTCTGTTAAACACTTTCAATGGTTGGATTTAATTTCCTCCCTGAGTCAGTAAAAATGTACACTTGAGTAGAATTTTTACCTCCAAATGATTGGTGCTGATATCTGCACACTTGATGCACCCAATACTTTTCTGGATTTTTCTATAAATCACAGATTTCAGTTGTTTCAGTTGTTCAGGGGTTCATTCGTTGTTTTTCTGGATTATTCTATTGCTCAGGATCGTAGATGTTTTTTTTTCTTTGAAAATCTTTTTATTGGTTTAAAGAGAACCCGAGGTGGGTTCTAAGAATCCTACAGTATTAGCACACAGAGGCTGGGTCTGCATATAATGCCAGCCTCTGTTGCAATACTGTTTCCGCCCAGCCCCCCCCCCCCCCCCCCCACTGCGCTCTGCTGACCCCCATAAATTACACAACCGTCAAAGAAACAGTCCTTCTGTAAACCCCGCATGCCTAAAAAGCTTTTAGCCAGCAATAATAGAAAGCTTTTCAGAAGTCTCTTATCACAGCCTGTGTGAAAAAAATGCTTTGTTTACAAACTTTTGCAACAGCTTGTGTCGGTGTCAGGGGAGGTGGGGGCACAGAGCTGTACCATGTAGATAGGTTTCACTTCTCTGTCACTATTCACAAAGGAATGATTTACCGTTTGTTTCTGCCCTGCTCACCACACACTGCTTTCTGACAGATCATATGAAGAGAAGGGCTTGTACTTTTTCCTTACTTGGATGATTGCCTCCCACCCCATTCAAAATGAACTCTTCCTGGCTGTAAACTCTGTTCACACTGCATGAGGCAGAGAGAGAGCAACAAATAATACCACACTGAACTGTAGCTGATGAGTTGTTTACACTATTTGAAGCTATATTTCTGCTTTCTATCATTCTGAAGGTATTCTAGTCACAGTATTACAGCCAGTGAAGATTGTTTCTGTATGCTGGATGTTCTGGACACAGTCCTCCACAGTAATGCCCACAGTGAAGACTGTTCTCTGTAAATGTCATATTTTCTTCACATAAGAAATTAAAAGATGAAAAAAACCTTTGCACTGCTATTTGCTAGTAATAACTGGAAATATATGTGGCTTTTAGAATATTAGTTAACTTTGATAATAGTTCTTTAAGGTGCATGTACACATCCAATCTTGATTGGCCAACTTTACCACTTCCATGTAGTCTAAGAGAATACCTACACAATCTGTTCAAAGTATTCAAAATCCATTGCACCTCATACTACAAAGAAGTGGTTAAATTGTCCAATCAAGATTTGTGTACCAGGCTTTAGATTTCTTCAGTCCTGAGCTCTATATACTTTGCTGCACCTGTTACCAGAGACCCCCTTCACTGCTGTTTTTTACTATCTCTTATGGCCCGTACTCACGGGCTGCAAAAGTGGCCTGTCGCCAGCACACGTGAGCGTGTGGGCGACAGGCCGGCGACAGCTCCTCGCCAGGTCCCTCTGCGCACACACGCGGAAGAGGGACCAGCGGTGCGACGGAAGCTGTCGCCAACGTTCCTCCTCCCTCCGCCGGAAGCTCCGCATACCTCAATGGAGGTTGCTGTCGCTAGTCCGCATAGTCACGCGGACTAGCGACAGTTGCGGCGGAGACTGCCGCCAGGCGATTGACCGCGCCAATCGCCTGGCAACATCAGCGACGGGCGACAGTTCGGGGTGTGCGCCCGTGCGACGGCGCATACTCACGGGCGACCTGTCAATTGGAGCCCGTGAGTATGGGCCATTAGAAACTTCATGTCAAGGTCCTGTTGATCTAAGCACCAGTGATTGGTGCAGGCATCCCTAGGGCGTGTAGGCATGTGTTGATATGACACTGACTGCACAGATTCTGCAGTAATGCAAGTCTATGGTGAGGCATTCAAGTGTAAAAGATGGAGTACTCCCTCCTAGCAGGGAGTACATCAATGAATTGGGTCTAGACTATGCATATGACGCTGTCAGCGCACTCTGCTGCACGGTCACTTGAAATACCGATTCGTGCGCTGGGGTGAACCCATGACAGGCTGCTATGCTATTAGATCATTGTACCGCACAAGTGTAAATGCAGCCTAACGAAGATGCGAGTTGGGTGGGGATAAGCCTGGGACTTCTTCCAGCCCCTAGCAGTCTATAGGGTCCCTCTCTGTATTTCAGGTGCCCTTCAGAGTACCGCAGTCCCCTCCGAAAGATCCTTGACCACAGCTGTCACTGGGAGCGGTTTATTACAGCTGGAGATTACTGGACTATATAAGTGGCCTGTGTTGATTTAAAAAAAATATCTGCTGTTTGGTGGGTCATACTGGACCGTGGGGAGAACTGCACAAGCCCTGCAGGTGTCAGCGCACAAATCAGCAGTGAGGAGTTCTTCATTATAAAATTGTAATAAACATACTGTATATGGATGATGCACAAGTCTAATTGCAGTTTAATGTTCTTAAAAATTGTATTTCCATTTTGGGCTGAAGAAGACAACAAAGAATTCCCAATACTAACAATTAGCCCCAATTGCTCTTCTTTGCAACCTTGGCAACAATGCTTCTTGTATCTGCCTTGAAAGGGATTTATTACTAATTTTCAACACCTGGACTAATCCATTGACTGGCAGAAACTTTGACACTATGATCTGCTTCCATCTGTTTAAATCACTGTGGAAAGCTTATATTTTATATATGTTAAGGCCAGAACCCAAAGTCTGGCCACTTCGGGATGTGGCCGGCCAAAACACGATGTGGCCAATGTTAGAAATGAAATGATTTCCGTAAGTTTCATGTATTTTCTGGCCGTCTTGCTTCGGCCAAATGTATAAAAGTGAGTTAATTTAATTAAATTAAGCCGGCGGCAATGTAACAGATGAAGCCGCTGGCTTCAGCTCTCTCTCTCCTCCCCCTGCCTCTCTCCTTAACAATACTGTCAGCCAGAGGACATGCCTGTCCCCCCAGAGTCGTTCGTCGTGGCAGGGAATGCTGCCGTTCCTGCAGAGCGGGTGCTGGCAGAAGCAATGTCTGCAGCCGCCCCGCTCTGCTTCCCTGGCACGACGAACGACTCTCGGGGACACGCATGTCCCCCGGCTGCCAGTATTGTATAGGAGAGAGGCAGGGGGAGGAGAGGAGGAAGAGCCAAAGCCGGTGGCTTCATCTGTTACATTGCCGCCGGCGTAATTTAATTAAATTAACTAACTTTTGATACATTTGGCCGCAGCGAGACGGCCAGAAAATACATGAAACTTACGGGAATCCTTTCATTTGTAACATTGGCCACGGGGGCACGGCCACGTCGCGTTTTGGCCGGCCCGATCCCGAAGTGACCAGACTTCGGGTTCTGGCCGTAACATACACATAAGGCTAGGATTATACAAAGAAAACATAGAACTGAACTACAGACAGGAGGACCGCGGACAAATGGACGAATTGCTGCTCGTTTTGCTTTATTAGGACCCAGTCACACATGTTGGTTTGAAACATATTCATCATCTCCATTCTGAAAAAATGTATTGCTAAGTCCTGAGCTTTTGTGCTTCACCATCCCTGTCACTTTACAAGTGTAGAGTAAACCTAGCCAAAGGAATTGTGCCAGACTATTCTTTGCTATCAGGCTACATTAACAGGGGGGCAGGATCGCAACCCAATGGAGGGAAAAAGTTGCATTACCTGTTAGTTGTATACAGTGAAGCATACTGTACATAGAAAGTATGCTTCCCTGCACCTGCTAAGACATGCTGTGGTACCGCACTTCATGCATCGGATTCTACCTCACCGCTAATGTGTTGATGGGAATGTATCCTTATAATATAATTGCATTGTGTAAGCAATGCACCGCAATGTGTCGCTGTGAACATAGCCTTTTGACTAACACACACATGCAATCTTCTTGTTAAGCTAGTTTCACACTGAGGTGTTATGTTGCACATGCTATAAAGGAAGATCGCAATGCAATGGAGGGGAAAAGTCGCATCATGCGTTAAGCACGAAGTACAACAATACAGTGAAGCATACAGTACATGAAAAAGTATGCTTCACTGCCACTGTAAACGCGCTTGTAGACTGGTACTACACAGCGTGCCTCACGTTATTCCAACGGATTTAAGCTTATTCTCCGTAATGATGTAGCACCGTCAACAGGTACCCCTAAGATTTTCAATCACATAAGGGCTGTAGATTGTCTAAACTCATAGGGCTTGATTCACTAAGCTGCGTTGCTACAGCAGTGCAGCTTCATTAGCAGAAAGTGTTATAATGGCCTGCGCACATTATGCAGCCATAGCGTGCACAGTGAAATTATGTTGAGCGCAGATATTGTAAAGGGAACTTTATTACACTTAAAGCGGACCCAAACCAAACATTTTTTTAATTCAAAATATTTAGTTGTACCACTCTGACACAAATATAAATAAACACTCCTTAAAGCCTATGAGCATTTCAATGCATGCCTTTCACCCTCCTCTTTGCATAACTAGGGTTATACAGGTGGCAGCCATTAGCAATTCCTCCTTTGCCGGACATCACCTACTCCATCAGTTTGCCGGATTATTTATTTAATATGGAAGAAAGGGAGGGGTTTCTCCAATAAATGTAAAATATTTTATATTTGTCATCATGCAGCTGAAAAAAGGCTGCTATTTATTATTATAATTTAGAAAATAGATTTTATTTCTGAAATCTTGTATTTTTAGTTTGGGTCCACTTTAACAAGCGCTCCACTGAACTCACCTGGAGCCTGGCGGGACTAGTAGCTTCAAAGTACGAGATTCCTGCACTTTGATTAGCCCTGTAGGCTGCCTGTCAAAGCCTACAGGGCCAATCAAAGTGCAGGAATCTCGTGCTTTGAAGTAGAGGCCTGCAGCGGGTCGGGTGCCCGCGGGTAACCTGAAATGCGGGTCGGGTTTGGGTACCCGAATTGATTTAAGCTGCGGGTTGGGTGCGGGTAGCGGTCTGCGGGTAGTGAAAGCAAGCATGTAAACCTTCTTTAGCTTTGGTTTGTGTATAAAAATAGGTTTTAGTCATTTACAGCTCAATGTTATTTTAAATGTGCACTTTAGAAGAAAATGTAAAAAAGCGGGTCGCAGGTAGCGGGCCTGCGGATCGGTGCGGGTAGCGGTTCTGTGGGTGCGGGTCGGGTTGCGGGTATCAAATTCACCAGAAAGCAGGTCGCAGGTCAGGTATGAAAAAGTGGACCCGCGCAGGCCTCTACTTTGAAGCTACTGGACCCGCCAGGCTCCGAGCGAGTTCAGTGGAGCGCTCGTTAAGTGTAACGAAGCACCCTTTACAATATCTGAGCACAGCATAATTTCACTGTGCATGCTATGGCTGTAATCATAACACTCTGTGCTCTCATTAAGCTGCACTGCTGTAGTAACACAGCTTAGTGAATCAAGCCCACAGAGAGGTAATGCTATATGACAGGGTGAGGCATAAAGGTTCTTAGACTCTTTATAGAGAGAGAGACGTTCCAGTTGCAGGGGAATAGGGGGCACGTCAGTCTGTCACATGTCACAATGTCTGCCTGGCACTCCTGCAATGTCTTTTTCCTGCATGGCTGAAGCTGACTGGCATCTCTGGCTCTCCCAGTGGACAGAATGACACACATGGACACCACATGCCAACAGAATTACAGGGCAGTTAATCTAATATTCAGCCATTTTCTAACTGCCTTTAATGTTAACTTTGGCCTGTTACAGTGGAGGACACAATTGTTTTTATTTTTTAAAGGTGAATACAGGTACTGTGGTCTTTTTAGAACAAAATGGGCACAGTGGCCTCTCTTGGTTGGTTTGGGTAATTGTAAGATGGAGGCACTATATGCAAACAACTTTCCAGACTACTATAAACTCTTAAGAGACATTCCACTTTTGTTATAAATCCTATATACATATCTGTGCTGTACAGACACTGGTGTTACCAACAATGCACCACTACTGAATATGCAAATGAACTCTTTATGACCCTGAAGTGTATAGCAAGCCTATAGCTTTTAAATTTTACAGAGCCACATCAACCTAACATGCAGGCAGCCTGTTTTGGACTGTTGGTCCTCCTCAGTGCATGGTAGGGATTGATATGGCTCAATGGGAAATGGCTTGGACCATGACAACAGAATACCCAAGCAGGTCGGGGTGGCCCAAAACCACTAGGAAAGTATAGGGGACCAAAAGAGACAGAAAAGCCCTCCTACTAAAAAAGCAATGCTTAGTGTGGTTCCCTGCAATATTACGTGTTACATACAGTATAATAGAAAAACAAAAGTTTGCTTTCCTAAAACAGAAAGAATTTGCGATAATTCAGGTTGGAGTGAGCTTGAGATGTCTCCCAGGCACCACTGCTGAATATATGCAAATTAACCATTGTACCCTTAGAAGCTAAACACACCTCCAGAACCGCTGGAATGCAATGATGTGTCAGCTTGTTAATTTGTACAGAGCCATAATAATCCAACATGCATACAGACTGTTTCGGATTGTTTGATCCTCATCGGTGCATGGCATGGATTAATTTGGCTCTATGGAGTAGGGCTTGTGAATCCGAGAGGCACAGACTAACCAGCAAGCTCATGGTGACCCAGAACTCATTGGAGTGTGTAAGGGACTACAATGGTCCTAAAAGCCCCCTTACTAAGATGTTAAGAAAAACAAAAGTTTGCTTTCCTAAAACAGAAAGAATTTGCGATAATTGAGGTTGGAGTGAGCTTGAGATGTCTCCCAGAGCAACACTGCTGAATATATGCAAATTAACCATTGTACCCTTAGAAGCTAAACACACCTCCAGAACCGCTGGAATGCAATGATGTGTTAGCTTGTTAATTTGTACAGAGCCATAATAATCCAACATGCATACAGACTGTTTCGGATTGTTTGATCCTCATCAGTGCATGGCATGTTTTAATTTGGCTCTATGGAGTAGGGCTTGTGAATCCGAGAGGCACAGACTAACCAGCAAGCTCATGGTGACCCAGAACTCATTGGAGTGTGTAAGGGACTACAATGGTCCTAAAAGCCCCCTTACTAAGATGTTAAGAAAAACAAAAGTTTGCTTTCCTAAAACAGAAAGAATTTGCGATAATTCAGGTTGGAGTGAGCTTGAGATGTCTCCCAGAGCAACACTGCTGAATATATGCAAATTAACCATTGTACCCTTAGAAGCTAAACACACCTCCAGAACCGCTGGAATGCAATGATGTGTCAGCTTGTTAATTTGTACAGAGCCATAATAATCCAACATGCATACAGACTGTTTCGGATTGTTTGATCCTCATCAGTGCATGGCATGGATTAATTTGGCTCTATGGAGTAGGGCTTGTGAATCCGAGAGGCACAGACTAACCAGCAAGCTCATGAAATCCGAAACAGTCTGTATGCATGTTGGATTATTATGGCTCTGTACAAATTAACAAGCTGACACATCATTGCATTCCAGCGGTTCTGGAGGTGTGTTTAGCTTCTAAGGGTACAATGGTTAATTTGCATATATTCAGCAGTGTTGCTCTGGGAGACATCTCAAGCTCACTCCAACCTGAATTATCGCAAATTCTTTCTGTTTTAGGAAAGCAAACTTTTGTTTTTCTTAACATCTTAGTAAGGGGGCTTTTAGGATCATTGTAGTCCCTTACACACTCCAATGAGTTCTGGGTCACCATGAGCTTGCTGGTTAGTCTGTGCCTCTCGGATTCACAAGCCCTACTCCATAGAGCCAAATTAATCCATGCCATGCACTGATGAGGATCAAACAATCCGAAACAGTCTGTATGCATGTTGGATTATTATGGCTCTGTACAAATTAACAAACTGACACATCATTGCATTCCAGCGGTTCTGGAGGTGTGTTTAGCTTCTAAGGGTACAATGGTTAATTTGCATATATTCAGCAGTGTTGCTCTGGGAGACATCTCAAGCTCACTCCAACCTGAATTATCGCAAATTCTTTCTGTTTCAGGAAAGCAAACTTTTGTTTTTCTTAACATCTTAGTAAGGGGGCTTTTAGGACCATTGTAGTCCCTTACACACTCCAATGAGTTCTGGGTCACCATGAGCTTGCTGGTTAGTCTGTGCCATACAGTATAATATGTTATATATGTTATCTTATATTTTCAAACTGATCATAACTTCAAATAACACTTCTTTGGCCTCTTTCATATGAGCAGCTGAAGGTGGTGAACTGCCAGTCAGCTGCTCTCATTCCCTGACGGGGCAGTGTTAGCATTCAGTACCGGCACTGGACAGGTGCCCCCTCCATGGAATCACATCTGCGACATGTTGCGGTTCTCTGACGCATAGTAACGCCACCATGGGCCATATGCAATTCTCTTTTTCACCTGAGTTTTCACCTAGGAGATAATTTTTCATCTTTGATTTTAAATAACTTTCCAGTACTTTTCAACTAAAATAGTACCAAAAAGTTGGTGAAAAAGTACTATCAAAATTATTTTAATCATTTTCTTGCCTTCTGGGAGCCTAAAAGGCATTTTATTGACCAGTTTAAAAATATCACCTAGGAGAAAACACAGGTGAAAAAGTGAATTGCATATGGGCCATGTGTCAAGCACTGAGGTTGCATTTGCCTGCATTTTTAATTGCAAATAGCGCTTGTGTGCAGCAGCCGTGACACTGAACTGCCCAACAAATGCATAATAAAGTATGCCAGGAATCAGTGCACTTTCTGAAATTTGAACTGCATAAAAATTCCAATTTTCCTGAGTACTTGCAGAGCAGAAAACTGATCCGTTTAAAAACTGATCCATTGAACGGATCAGTTTTTAAAAGGCATCAGTTTTCCATCCGTGACCCTCCATGTCGTTAGTACGCGGGCAGCACGGGGGCTTAGTGGTTAGCGCTCTCGCCTTGCAGCGCTGGGTCCCCGGTTCGTATCCCAGCCAGGTCAACATCTGCAAGGAGTTTGTATGTTCTCCCCGTGTCTGTGTGGATTTCCTCTGGGCACTCTGGTTTCCTCCCACACCCCAAAAACATACAGATAAGTGAATTGGCTTTCCCCTAAATCGGCCCTAGACTACGATACATACATAAACATATGACTATAGTAGGGAATCGATTGTGAGCCCCTCTGAGGGACAGTTAGTGACAAGACAATATACTCTGTACAGCGTTGCGGAAGATGTCGGCGCTATATAAATACTAAATAATAATAATGTGACAGATTTGTCGATACGGAAAAATCGCTGCAGATCCAAACTTGCAGTCTGTTCAGAGCAATATGAACAGATCCTCTTGATTAAGCTAGGATTTGTTCACCTCCGTTAGGATCCGTTCTGTTATAGTCTGCTAAGGGCCCGTTTCCATTACATGTGGTGTGATGCAGCTACATATGCACATCGCACCGCGGGTGTCCTGAAACCAATGCACAGCAATGGAACAGTTTCCATTGAGTGCAGAGCGGTGCGGAGCGATCTGAGAATCTGCAGCACGCTGCAGATTCTCGCACAGCCGCATCCGCCCGCTGTCCCCTCCATACACTTCCACATCTCCCAATGCGGTAGTGACGCAAACGGCAGCAGAAGTGATGCGATGCGGCGAGGTAGCCACACTCGTATCACTATGAAAATGGAAAAGGGCCCTTAACGGACTCTGTTTTACTCCAATGTGAAACGGACCTTACTCTGCAATTTGGAAATTCTTTGCTTGCTTCAAATGGATATTATTTAACATTACAGATGACAAAAAGCCTTGTGCAGCACTGATCTGTTTGTAGCAATTTTGTAACAAAAATCCTTTCTGATATAAAATCTCCCCAGTGGAAACAAAGATACCGCTTTTTCAGAGGGACAGTCATTCTTTGGGAACTGAATCTCTCTGTCCCTCTTTCTTCTACATCTGTCCCTCTTTCAGGACTGGTCTATGTAAATACATGTTTTTTTTTATTGAAAAAATGTATTTTACTGTAAACTTTATTCTTATCCTCTATAGTGATGTATTTCTTATTTTCAGATGGTAATATGAAGGAAATTTAATGATGTTAGGAAAGAACAGTGTGGTCCCTCTAACACCTAGGTTCTCAACGTGTGGTACGCGTACCCCAGGGGGTACTTCTGATGGTTCCAGGGGGTACTCGGGCTTCATATACTTAACCAAGAATAACAACTTTAGAGTCTTAGAAAATGATAAATCTTATTTAAACAACACCAAATTAGTATTTTAGCTGATTAAAAGCAATAGTAAATGCTTGGAAATAGTTTAGAACCAATTATCAAGTACTACAATGAAATATATATTTGTCAAGGGGTACTTGTGATAATGTTTACTATGCCAGGGGGTACTTGGAGAGTACAGGGTTTTAAAAGGGGTACATACCAATAAAATGTTGAGAAACACTGACAAAAACTGGAGCTACCACAAATACAGTGAATACCGGTAGGTGAGGTTTTTTTCTTGTCCACTAGAGGGAAGCAAAATTATATAAAGGTCAATATCGCAGGTAGAATCAGTCACTTTTCATTGCTAAACTAGCGATCCACAAACTTGTGATTCATTTTGGATTGTGTGATTTGATGTGTTGTGTAACTTTTTTGTAAGACAAAAACCAGGCTTTATAAGAAAAGTTGCATAACATATGAGTGTTACAGTACATTCTTAATGGATACTTACAAATCCACATATATGTTCAATTAAAAGCAATACCGGTACACTAATCCAACATAAATAACAGTTCTCATAGCTTAGATAGCATTAGAAACACACAATATCCCCACCATTCCTTATTGCCTTACAACAACTAGAGGAGATTTTAATATACATCACCATCCTCCCAGTTCCAAGGATGCACAAGCATCAGAAAACCTTTGGAAAAAAAAAAGTTCAGAAAACCTGAACTGAAAAGTACATAACAAATAAACATACACACGTCATACTTACCTCCTGCGTAGTCTACTCCTCATCTCTTTATCCTCTCCTGCATCCCATTTGTCCACTGTGATCAATAGAATTCTCCATCCTCCATTTTGAATATGGCCATTACCCCATAACAGCTTTCTGGTCAGCACACTGTTAAACTGTAACGTCGCCCACTTGAGCCATAGCGAAACATGGACATAAACTGGCACATCAGTTGTCCTCTCAGCTATAACTGACAGCAACGGATATATAACTGACAGCAACGGATATATAACTAACAGCAACTGATATATTTCAGTTCTGACAAAATGTTGTCAGAACTGGAAGGGATCGTTGTCAGAAGAAAATGGTGAGCTTCTGAGAGGAACTGATGGCAAGGTAACTATCTAAATTACTTTACTCAGTTCAGGTTCTCTTTAACCATTTTAGCCCGTTGGTATTTTTCACCTTATGGACAAGAGGAATTTTCACCTATCAGTACTCCTCCCATTCATTCCCCAATAACTTTATCACTACTTATCACAACAATATGATCTATACTTTGTTTTTTTCCGCCACCAATTAGGCTTTCTTTAGGTGGTACATTATGCTGAGAATTATTTTATTTTAAATGCAATTTTAAGGGAAGAATAAGAAAAAATGGAAACAAAATCATTATTTTTCAGTTTTAGCCATTATAGTTTTCAAATAATTCATGCTACCATAATTCAAATCCACACATTTTATTTGGCCATTTGTTCCGGTTATTGCAACGTTAAAATTATTTCCCTAGTACAATGTATAGTGGCAATATTTTATTTGGAAATAAAGGTCAATTTTTTCAGTTTTACAGTACATCCATCACTCATTTTAAGCCCATTATTTAATAATTATATGCCCTCTTGTCATAGATATTATTTTTTCCCCCTTAAAGTCAGTATTTGTGTTTTACTAATTGGCCACAAGATGTCCCCACTGAGCAAAAAACCTATTAGCGTACTATGTACGCTAATAGGATACAATGTATCACTACATTGTAACTAGGGGAAGTGACGTAGGCTTCCATCGGAAGCCACCGATCACAGTGGCGGTGGGGAGTTTATGTATAGAAAGATTCTTTCCATTCATAAGTTTAACGGTCGGCGGCGGAAACCTGCGGAAATCAGCGGCGGGAGATAGCGAACAAAAACAGTGTTTATTCTCGGCGGACATGCTCGGCTTGGCACAGGGGACTTTTGTCCCCTGCAGCCAATCCCCCTGCTAGCAGCAGCAGCAGCGCAATCGTGGGCATCTGCCCCCCCAAACTGCAGGGACATGACTAGCGCGTCCCTGCGGCTCTAGCTGCTGCCGCTGCGGACGTGAAGCTCATGTCCGCGCGGCTGAAATGGTTAAAGTGGACCCAAATTAAAAAAACAAGATTTCAGAAATAAAATCTATTTTCTAAATTATAATAATAAATAGCAGCCTTTTTTCAGCTGCATGATGACAAATGTAAAATATTTTACATTTATTGGAGGAACCCCTCGCTTCCTTTCATGTTGCCGGGACAGAATCTGGCAGACTGGTGGAGTAGGAGGTGTCCGGCAAAGGAGGAATTGCTTATGGCTGCCACCTGTATAACCCTAGTTATGAAAAGAGAATGGTGAAAAGCATGCACTGAAATGCTCATAGGCGTGAAGAAGTGTTTATTTATCTTTGTATGTGTCAGAGTGGTGCAACTAAATATTTTGAATTAAAAAAAAAAAGTTTGGTTTGGGTCCACTTTAACCACTTAAGGACCACAGGCTTAACCCCCCCCCCCCCTTCCCCAGTGACCAGGCCATTTTTTTTTACTAATTAGGCCACTGCAGCTTTAACGCCTCGCTGCAGGGTCGTACAACCTAGCGCACATGTGTTCTCCCCCACCCCCCTTTCTGCCCACCAATAAAGCTTTCTGTTGGTGGGCTCGGATCGCTGCTGGGTTGTTTTTTTTATTATATTGATTTGTTTTATTTTTAAACACATTTGACCATTTTTTATTATTTTAATTTCTACCCTCCCTCCTCCTGGCAGCCAAACAGCCTATGAGAGCCGATCGCTCTGATACTTAAAGAGGAACTCCAGTAAAAATAATGTAATAAAAAAGTGCTTCATTTTTACAATAATTATGTATAAATGATTAAGTCAGTGTTTGCATATTGTAAAATCTTTTAAATCCCTGATTTACATTCTGACATTTATTTACATGGTGACATTTTTACTGTTGGCAAGTAATGCAGCTGCTGCATGCTTTTTTTGGCAGTTGGAAACAACTGTAAACAGCTATTTCCCACAATGCAGCAAGGTTCACAGACAGGAAACTGCCAGGAGTACGTACTCAAGAGTTTCTTGTGGGAGGGGTTTCACCACAATATCAGTCATACAGCGCCCCCTGATGGTCTGTTTGTGAAAAGGAATAGATTTCTCATGTAAAAGGGGGTATCAGCTTCTGATTGGGACAAAGTTCAATTCTTGGTCTGAGTTTTTCTTTAAACAAGAATAACAAATTTACAGATTTAGAAAATTAAAAATCTTATTTAAACAACACCAAATTAGTATCTTAAATAATTAAAAGCAATGGTAAATGATTGGAAATTTAGAACCAATTATCAAGTACAATTGAATATATATTTGTAAGGGGGTACTTATGATCATGTTTACTATGCTAGGGGATACTTGGTGAGTACAGGGTTTTAAAAGGGGTACTTTCCAATAAAGTGTTAAGAAGCACTGTACTAGAGGATCAGCTACTAATGCATATAGGAGGGGGGACAGAGGTGTGTTGTGTAATTTAGTGAGCTTACGCATAGTGCTACACTGAGCTAGACAAAACTAGATGGGGTAATGTGTGATCAATTTTCAAACAAATTTCTGCAGCAATTTAATCGCACGGGAGGCTGCGAATCCCATAGCCGTGCATGGCACAGCTTCTGGGATTCGCCTGCGATCCCGCACACCCGGAAGTGCCGCCGCGCGTCTCGCTGATGCGTGCGGCACAAGTGTAAATGGGCCCTTACACTATCCAGCCACTACTACTTACCTGGGGCTTCTACCAGCCCCCTGCAGCCATCCTGTGCCAGCGCCGGTCCTCTACGATTAGTAGAGCTTAGTTTCATTTTTACAGACTCTGAGTCGGCTGGCCACTGCGCCTGTGCAGCCCTGGCAATGCGTATCCTTGCTTGCATTGCAAAACTAAACTAAGCTGCAGCGGGAGAACAGAGGACCGTAGATTGCCGACGCGGGCACAAGACAGCTGCAGGGGGCTAGTAGAAGCCCCAGGTAAGTGAAACTCTTTTTTTCAGATGGCTTGAGGATCCCTTTAACTGCTTGCCGACCGCATCACGCCGATGGGCATGGCCACGGCAGCAGCCCCAGGACCGCGACCGCCTAACGCCAATCGGAGTAAAGTCCTAGGGCTTTGTTTTGCAGGAGAGCACGCGCGCATCTCCTGCTTGGTAGGCTCCGTTCCTCCTTCAGTCTCCCATCGGTGATCGCCGCTGGGAGACTGTTAGACGGTGAAACCACCGTCTAATTACCGTGTACAGCGCTGAGATCTACAGCAGCGCTGTACTGGGGACAGCTGTGTGACAAGGCTGTCCCCACCAGAGTCTTGGTGGTGATCGGCTGTCATAGGCTGAAGCCTGTGACAGCTGATCACAGTGATTGGCTGGCGGGGGGAGGGAGTGTTTACTTAAAATAAAATAAAAAATAAGGAAATTTATTTAAAAATAAATACAAAAATTATTTACAAAAAAACAAACACTGGGGGAGCGATCAGACCCCACCAACAGAGAGCTCTGTTGGTGGGGAGAAAAGGAGGGGGGATTCACTTGTATGCTGTGTTGTGCGGCCCTGCAGCTTGGCCTTAAACCTGCAGTGGCCTATTTTACAAAAAAATGGCCTGATCCTTGGGGGAAGGGGGAGGGGGGGAGCCTGTGGTCCTGAAGTGGTTAAAGAACCAGTATAAAGCAGTAATTACTCTTATAACTTAAAGTGGACAACTCTTGCACAGAACAGAAGGAAAACATGTAAAAATGCACCTTGTATATATTTAGAGATTTTAGCCTGTCTAATTCCCCTTATCTGTGACTAAGCACAAGTTGTAATTTGTTCCATCAGCTGTGTCAGCTCAGGAGAGCTGACTCAGAGAGCCACAGCAGAGCTGCTAATTTGTAAACACAGGATGTTAACAATATGTCTGCTTCCATAAAAGCAGGAAGTAGACACACTGCAGATTTATTGCAGGATTTGAATCAGCTGTAACTAAATGTGTTTTTTTAAAGGTTATTATGCTGTTGCCTATATTTTAGAGCAGAGAGGAAGTTCTGAGTTCAGGTTCGCTTTAAACCCAGACAAGTAAAAAAATTTGTGATAGGTGGAAACAAAAAAGTATAACACAAGGAAAAGGGAGCCCAATCTGGTGTAGTATTTTGGTATTAAGTTAGTGTAAGTAATCAAAGAAAATGGGTACTCACACAATTCTGGTTGCCCAACCTGCCATCAGTATAATGGCATGTGGGGAAGGACAGTCCCCACTTGGCCTTTCAGGTACAGGTGTGGTTGCCTCTCAAAAAGAAAAAGAATTTGTGGGGATTTTAAAAACCATAAAATCTACAATTTCTGACCCCCAAATTGGGTGAAAACGTATGTACCCAATAAAAGTGTAAAAAAAAATAAAAACTGCTTAAAAGGAAGGTAACTATAAGCTTGCCTTCAGTGATGATAACATTCAAAGTTAGACAGTTTTATTAATAAAGGCAAAAACAAGCGTTTCATGGGCTGAAGCCACTTCCTCTGGTAAATAATACAATTTGTGGTGGGAGCACCTGGCGCTCAGAATGATGAGCCAAAATGATAAAATGTAGATAGTCACAATATTAGATCAGTCGAGCATCAAATGCGGGGAAGCACTGTAGGGGCGGCAACGCCTTTCTCAACCCACAGTGAATTGCCCGTCTTACACAAGTCTCGTGACAGTACCTCTAGACTGGATCAAATACCCCAACCGAAGATGGTGCCTTTTCCTCCTGTGGTGTAATCCGTTCCGGAATAAGAAGGAAAGAGAAGGATCAATAGCGCAGCTAGGCTCAAAGCTCGCGCGGAGATACTCCGTCCTTCCCTCTCCACATCCACCGGTAGTGACGTCACCCTTTGCGTTTCACCGCTCTCCAACCAAGTGTCGGCTTACTTCCTGGATAAGGGCATACAAAGGGGACAAAACTAATTGTGCAGACTGCGCTAAGTGTTGGTAACGCTGCGCATAAGAATGCACTTACAGGATGGATTCTTGATTTTATTGCATATAAAAATGTGTATCCCGATCCGGATTTCGGCCTCACGCCTTCATCAGGGGATACTTTGTACAAACTGAGCAGGATTTATATAGATGTACATAATTGAATGGATCCTCCTCCCACCACTCCCATTAATTAGCCGACAATACAGGAGGCAGGAAGGGACAAATGTGTGTCCTAAAGTTACAATATATGTACACTCAAATAAATACAGATGATACTCCTATATCAAGGAAGCTATGATAATGCATAAAACATATAAAACATATTCAGCAGACTAAAACATATAAAAAATAAAATATAATCATAAAACTGGTTATTCATCTCTAATAAAACAATTAAGATCAATATGGGCATTTAAACCCCCTGGTCTCAGTGTATCTAACTGGTAAATCCATCGTGTCTCTAATTGGGATAACGTTTTGATAGTATTTCCACCCCTCCAATTAGGTTTAACACAATCGATTGCAAAGCATCTTATGCCATCAGGGGACTTATTATGACACTCAGCAAAATGCTCCGGAATACTGTGTGACTTGTCATCAGGATGTTGAATATTATAAATGTGTTCCGAAAAGCGTTTCTTGGTCATTCTGCCCGTGCGGCCCACATATTGCAGACCGCACGGACAGATGACCAAATAAACTACATATTTGGTAGTGCAAGTAAGAAATTGGTGAATTTTAAACTCCTTCCCATTCACCCGAGAATTAAAAGTTTTTGTGACTCTCCCCCCAAACTCACAAATTTTGCAAAGATGACTCTTTTTACATGGAAAAAAGCCCTTCAAATTGGGGAACATGTGGGGCCTTTGTATCGAAATGGTATTTTTTACCAATTTGCTACTCATGTTGGGTGGCCTTCTAAAAATTATGCGGGGTTTTTTTGGGGAGATTGGGGCCCAGGATCGGGTCCTGTTTAAGAATACCCCAATTTTTTTCCATAACGTGTCTAACGTGATGGTGGTCTTTTGAAAAGGTGGTGATAAAGGAAAACTCATTTTTGGAGTTGTCTCTGGCCTGTGAGGGTTTTTTTAATAATCTGGCTGGACGTCCTTCCTGTAGGACTTTTTCTCTGTCCCTACGTACACTATTCGCGTCGTATCCCTTGGATAAAAACCGTTCTTCTATAATGTGAGATTGCTCCCAATAGTCAGACTCAAAGGAGCAATTTCTCATGACTCTGCAAAATTGTCCTCTAGGGGCATTGCTGAGCCATGGACGGTAATGACAGCTGTCATACCTAATATAAGAATTGCGGTCTGTTCCCTTAAAGAAACATTTGGTTCTCCACAGTCCCTCTACTAAAAATATACTAAGATCTAGAAAATTTGAAGATGTAAGACTGTATGACACTTCAAATTGCAGGTTCCATTGATTGTTGTTTATATGGGAGATAAACGAGAGTAGTGACTCCTCGTCTCCATCCCAAAAAAACAAACAGTCATCAATGAATCTTTTCCAAGATATCAATGGTCCCCCCCTGTAACTCCCCAAATGTTGTTCTTCCCATGCTGACATGTATAAATTAGCTACACTGGGAGCATGTTTTGCTCCCATGGCTACTCCCCGTTGTTGATTATAGAACCGGTGTTCTTGACCAATTTCTCCAGCCCCTGGTCACAACCACCCCGGCTTTTCTAAAGGACACCCTTGATGCTATTTTGCACATTAATGAGGTCAACCGGATGGTCCAAGGGATAGACCATCCGGTTTACATCTGCACTGCAGACGTGAAGTCATTGTATACATGTATACCTCAAGAGAGATCATTAGAAGTCATTGAGAATTACTTGGAGAGTGGAGGAAACTTACTGACACCCCAGATAGAATTTTTGAAAAAATTATGCACGTTTTCGTTCACCAAGAATTATTTTTGGTTTGAACACCGGTTCTATAATCAACAACGGGGAGTAGCCATGGGAGCAAAACATGCTCCCAGTGTAGCTAATTTATACATGTCAGCATGGGAAGAACAACATTTGGGGAGTTACAGGGGGGGACCATTGATATCTTGGAAAAGATTCATTGATGACTGTTTGTTTTTTTGGGATGGAGACGAGGAGTCACTACTCTCGTTTATCTCCCATATAAACAACAATCAATGGAACCTGCAATTTGAAGTGTCATACAGTCTTACATCTGCAAATTTTCTAGATCTTAGTATATTTTTAGTAGAGGGACTGTGGAGAACCAAATGTTTCTTTAAGGGAACAGACCGCAATTCTTATATTAGGTATGACAGCTGTCATTACCGTCCATGGCTCAGCAATGCCCCTAGAGGACAATTTTGCAGAGTCATGAGAAATTGCTCCTTTGAGTCTGACTATTGGGAGCAATCTCACATTATAGAAGAACGGTTTTTATCCAAGGGATACGACGCGAATAGTGTACGTAGGGACAGAGAAAAAGTCCTACAGGAAGGACGTCCAGCCAGATTATTAAAAAAACCCTCACAGGCCAGAGACAACTCCAAAAATGAGTTTTCCTTTATCACCACCTTTTCAAAAGACCACCATCACGTTAGACACGTTATGGAAAAAAATTGGGGTATTCTTAAACAGGACCCGATCCTGGGCCCCAATCTCCCCAAAAAACCCCGCATAATTTTTAGAAGGCCACCCAACATGAGTAGCAAATTGGTAAAAAATACCATTTCGATACAAAGGCCCCACATGTTCCCCAATTTGAAGGGCTTTTTTCCATGTAAAAAGAGTCATCTTTGCAAAATTTGTGAGTTTGGGGGGAGAGTCACAAAAACTTTTAATTCTCGGGTGAATGGGAAGGAGTTTAAAATTCACCAATTTCTTACTTGCACTACCAAATATGTAGTTTATTTGGTCATCTGTCCGTGCGGTCTGCAATATGTGGGCCGCACGGGCAGAATGACCAAGAAACGCTTTTCGGAACACATTTATAATATTCAACATCCTGATGACAAGTCACACAGTATTCCGGAGCATTTTGCTGAGTGTCATAATAAGTCCCCTGATGGCATAAGATGCTTTGCAATCGATTGTGTTAAACCTAATTGGAGGGGTGGAAATACTATCAAAACGTTATCCCAATTAGAGACACGATGGATTTACCAGTTAGATACACTGAGACCAGGGGGTTTAAATGCCCATATTGATCTTAATTGTTTTATTAGAGATGAATAACCAGTTTTATGATTATATTTTATTTTTTATATGTTTTAGTCTGCTGAATATGTTTTATATGTTTTATGCATTATCATAGCTTCCTTGATATAGGAGTATCATCTGTATTTATTTGAGTGTACATATATTGTAACTTTAGGACACACATTTGTCCCTTCCTGCCTCCTGTATTGTCGGCTAATTAATGGGAGTGGTGGGAGGAGGATCCATTCAATTATGTACATCTATATAAATCCTGCTCAGTTTGTACAAAGTATCCCCTGATGAAGGCGTGAGGCCGAAATCCGGATCGGGATACACATTTTTATATGCAATAAAATCAAGAATCCATCCTGTAAGTGCATTCTTATGCGCAGCGTTACCAACACTTAGCGCAGTCTGCACAATTAGTTTTGTCCCCTTTGTATGCCCTTATCCAGGAAGTAAGCCGACACTTGGTTGGAGAGCGGTGAAACGCAAAGGGTGACGTCACTACCGGTGGATGTGGAGAGGGAAGGACGGAGTATCTCCGCGCGAGCTTTGAGCCTAGCTGCGCTATTGATCCTTCTCTTTCCTTCTTATTCCGGAACGGATTACACCACAGGAGGAAAAGGCACCATCTTCGGTTGGGGTATTTGATCCAGTCTAGAGGTACTGTCACGAGACTTGTGTAAGACGGGCAATTCACTGTGGGTTGAGAAAGGCGTTGCCGCCCCTACAGTGCTTCCCCGCATTTGATGCTCGACTGATCTAATATTGTGACTATCTACATTTTATCATTTTGGCTCATCATTCTGAGCGCCAGGTGCTCCCACCACAAATTGTATTACTTTTCTTTAGGGGTTGAGGACTGACCCTGAGTACACCCAGGCTGCTCCATCCACTAGTGCGCGACTGTTTGCTCCTCCTTTTTACTGTTCCTCTGGTAAATAAGCCTTGTCCAAAGCTATATCTATCTCAGAGGTGCTCTAAACTTTGAAAGTTGTCATCATGAAATGTAAGCTTAAAGTTACCTTGCTTTAAAAAAAAAAAAAACAGCTTCCTAATCTACTGCAAGACATTCAGGTCACAAAGCATCCACTTAACTACACTGATCAATTATTACTTGGTTATCTAATCTGCGGTGAGGCCACAGAATATTGTTATATTGTGGTGGTGGTGGTGATGAGTCAGAGGGACCACGTTAACTTTTTCCCAGGGCCCCATTTCACCTAATACTGGTCCCACAACTTGGTAGGTCATCTTGTTTGTGTAGTGTCCAAAGTTGCTCACGAATAAAGTAAAATGTGTGCATACTTCTGCTCTAGAGAGTCAGGCTGGGTGCCCACTTGCATTTGCAATTCACTCTAAAAAGACTAAAAGCGATTTTGCAAAGTGATTTCCAGAGCGATTTAGAGGAAAGCCCTGCTTTACCCTATTGAACCGCTCCCAAAAAATGCTGCAGGACACACGACTGCAATTTTGGCAAATCGCAATCTCTCCTGTACACCCACCTTGATTCCAAAATGGGTCTAAAAATGCTCTAGTGGGCTATAGCCCATAGGCCTAGTTCACACTACAAATCGAAAAGCGCAATCACAAGCCTTAAGCATTTTTGTGAAGAGATTACTGGCGTTTTTTTGCAAGAGATTTTGCATGCGTTTATGTTTCGCGATTTTCTGTGCACAGACAAAAAGGTAGTGCACTCTGTCACCCGGAACTAAATGACTTTTAAAGCAAATTTGCACGAAAAACACTCACAAAATCGCTGTTCAAATCACTTTTAAAGCGATTTGCAATTTTTCCTATGACTTGCATTGAAGCGCAATTGCCAAGAAAATGGTGCAGGAGACACGTTTGCAATTGGAAAAAGTTCATCACTTATGTGAGAACACTCATATAGGATTACATTACAAAAGCACATTTACAGAGCTTTTAGAAATGCTAGCGATAAAAAAAAATAAAAAAAATTAAAAACGCTTGTAGTGTGAACTAGCCCTTAATGAGACTTAGTAGTCTACAGAGATTCTTTTAAATCTGCATAAATCTGACCTATGGTTGGATCTGTGCTGACAGCATTTTAATGCACACCTAAATTGTGAAGAAAAAAAAAGTATATTTTTACTTACATGAGACTTCTGCCAGCCCCCCGAAGCCTTTGTAGTCCCTCGGTGTCACCTGCGTTGTGCCGCTGTAACCCCAATTAAAGTGTGCAACACAGCTGGGTCGCACAGTATGACACATGTCCTGTTCCGGCTGCACATCTCCTCAATCACACTCCCGTGGCCAGGAACAGATTTTATGAAATGGCTACGTGAGCACGATCAAGGAGGTGCGCAGCCAGGACAATGCATACATCACAGAAATTGAATTGGGGTGACAGCAGCATAATGGAGGGGACCCAGAGGACACTGAGTGACCTCAAAGACTATGGGAGGGATCTGCTGGCTGAAATAAAAATAATAATAAAAAAAGCTTATTTTGTTCACTATGCAGGTGTGCTTTTAGTCTTCTCTGAACAATATGAACTGCAGTGTTACCTGTTATGGCAAACACAGCTGAGAATGGATAAACCATCTCAGAATTCACTTGTGGAATAAACTTGTAGAAGATTCAATTTTAACTATGTGCATGCATGTTTCCAGAATAGATTTCTGGTCTGATTTGAGAAGACTGTGTATTGGTAACTGCAGAAGACTTCCTTCCTTCACACTTAGGCCCGGTTCACATTAGCGTTTGCCAACCGAACCGGCCGTACGGTTCCGTGGTACGTTCCGCTGAGCGGACCAAAAAATGCTGCAAGACCCAATTTTCCGGACTGTTTCGCTTAGCGGAACGGAAACGGAAGGTTTTGCAGTATATAGGAACCAATGAAAACTGATGTTTTACAACACACTGGCTGTAAAACGGACCGTTTTCACCGGATTCAGAGGGCAGGATCCGTATGTCCGGTTCCGTAAAAAAAACACTAATGTGAGCCTGGCCTCTGCTAAATAGATCAAATATTCCTATACAACACAAATAAAACAATAACTATAATTTAATCTATGGAAAATAGGAGTTTCTGAAGACCCTCTTGGGACACTTCCTTAGTTTATGATAGCATGAGGAAGGATTAAACTATCTGTCAGGTTTATATGACTGAGAGCGATGTCAAATTTGCCTCACTTCCTGCCTTTTAACCGGTTTACACCTCTATGAGAAGTGAGGATGGTTTCATCAAGAGATGGTGATATATCTCTCAAAGGGGGTCATGTGTTCCTTTGACAGCTGTCCGAAGTGCGAATGCAGTTAATTGCATAAAGCTAAAATACACATATTAGGTACTGGTATGGTCAGTGTGCATCTGTATGTGCCTGGGGTCCTCTTTGTGTTGATAGATTATATTTTGGCTTGGAGATATCTTTGTATCTTGAACCTATGAATCTGGTGGGCAGTCTACAGTGAGGACACAGCCCAGAAGAAAGAGAAAATGCAACTAACTTACTGCCATTCCTCCAGTCCTCTCCCTGACGTCTCTGTTAATATTGATTATATGGTAGAGGAAGAAAGCCTTTAAAAAATAGCACCTCCCGCAGCAAAATTTGAAAAAGTATAACAAAAATCTTTATTCAACATTAGGTATAATAATAATCACAATACTGATGATTCAATAAAGAATAAAACCATTTAAAAAACAAGCAAATATTCCAACATGATCCCTGCTGCATATGAAACAATCACTCTAAATGCAATATATTGTATAATGACACAATGCTGCTGTCAGATATAAAACCCCACAGTAGGCTCAATATTGAGCCCAACGGGGAGAACCCGGGTTCAGTATACAACCTAGTGTGATGCAAGACCAATAAACAACACCTGTGCTATGAAACCTAAAAAATAAAAACATAAATAAATATCACATATATAAAATTATAAAATAAAGTGCACAATTGTATATCTGGATAGCAATATTTGCTTGTTTTTTAAATGGTTTTATTCTTTATTGAATCATCAGTATTGTGATTATTATTATACCTAATGTTGAATAAAGATTTTTGTTATACTTTTTCAAATTTTGCTGTGGGGGGTGCTATCTTTTTAAAGGCTTTCTTCCTCTACCATATAATTGCTCTTGTTTTGAGCCCTAGCACACACAGTTATTTGGTTGAGGTGTTGCAGACACTTTCCAGAAACTATCTGTTAATATTGATAACATGTTCATCAGCTCTGTCCCTCAAACCCTCTGCCTGGGTGTCACCTGTCACTGCATTCTCCTTCTGCCCCCATATCCAGAACGTCTCCAGGTCTTGCCACTTCCGTCTCTGCAACATGGTCAACATTCACTCCTACTTAACCCACAACACAGCAAAACTCCTGGTCCATGCTCTCGTCATGTCCCATCTGGACTACTTTCTGAAATTCCTGAGACCAGACTCTGACCCCTGAAATCCATTATGTATTCACACCTCCAGTCACTCCTTTTCAGCTGCCCCACTTCGCAAGTCTCTTCCCGGTTTCCCTGTCTTCGTCAGAATTAAATTTAAACTGCTCTACCTGGCATACAAATCCATCCACCTTACCTCCCCCATTCATACATCTTCAATCTCATCTAGAGATACACTCCATCCTGCTCTCTCTACTCTTTCAATTCTACAAATGTCCACCCTCCATCTATTGCTTACTCGCGAGGCTCCAAAACATCTCCACAGCAGCCCCTAGTCTATGGAGCTCCCACTCTCCACCCATCCGGTTTGACACCACCTTCAACTTAGTCAAGCAGGACTCAAAGACCCATCTGTTTACCATAGCCCATCCACCTTCTTCATAGTTTCAATTCCCCCCTCCCAAATGAACCACTCCTCCATCCCTTAGATTGTAAGCCTATTTGGTAGGGCCCTCCTCCCCATGTGCTCTTCTTCACCGCCATGTAGAGTGAATTGTCTCCATTTACCCCTACCTTGCAATCTTCACAATATTGTTTCACTATTTTGCATGCCATTGTTTAACGCTGTAATATACCTGTGTTCTATTGTTCAACATTATATTGTCTCCCTTATCTATTGTACAGCACTGCATAATATAATGGTGCTTTAGAAAAAAAACAAAACATTAAAGAGGAGCTGTCAGCCATACTATCTCAGAAAAAAACATATATAGAAGTAGATAAGTAGATAAATACTTACTCTACTTACATAACATATGTATCACACTGTCAACATTTTGATTTTAGTGATTTTTCTATTGTAAAAACAGAGAAAATCCTTAGGATTTTCCATGTTGACTGTGTCTATCTTGAAGCCAATCCTCACATAATTTCCTCCCTTACTCTATCATTGCCCACCTTCCTCCCAGTGTCAGACACTGCCAACTAGCTCTGCAGTAGAAATTGCAGTCTCAGCATGAGAAATATTAGCCAGTCAGAGAGGAACAGAGGTGTGAGAGGGGAAAACAAGAGGGAAAAACCAGACTGCATTGGCTATGTGTTAGGGGAAAGTAAAGAAGAAAAAAGAAAACCCAGCATGCCCTGCAACTTCCTTTGTGCGGCAGATGTACCAAATAAGAGCCAGGGAAACTGGGGAATGATTTTTTATAGAGAAGTGATTTTTCACTTTTGGATTGCCTGGTTAACCACTTCACCCCCACGCGTACGAATTTCTCCGTCCCTTTTTACATCCTTTAACCCCCAGGAACGGAGAAATCCGTACTTTCTGCGCTCCTGCCGCTGCCCGCGCTCCCGCTCGCTCTAGCGCGCACTCCCGCGGGTAAACACGCCGCCCGCCCGGAGTTTAATGAACGGGAAAATCCATTCCCGTTCGTTGATCTAAGCCCCGCAATGATCCGCTGCTTTCTCCGATAAGCAGCGTGATCAATGTGGAAAAAAAAAAAAAAACGTTATCAGCCTCCTAGTACTTCCTGCAAGCGTCCGGAAGGACACTTGCAGGTCACATTAAACAAAAAGTTACTGTTGCCATCTTGTGGCCAAATAGTAAAACTACACCCTAAAGCATTTTTTACATACAAATAAATTAGTTTTACACAAAAAATTAACTCCTTACCTCCCACACTCCCCAATTTATTTATTTTTTGTAATTAAAAGAAAAATTACAATAAAAAAATACATAAATAGTTACCGTATATTCCGGCGTATAAGACGACTGTTCGTATAAGACGACCCCCCAACTTTTCCAGTTAAAATATAGAGTTTGGGATATACTCGCTGTATAAGACTACCCCTCTTCCAACGCACACCAAATAAAATAAAAAAAAAAAAAAAACATGTACTGGTGCTGTGTATGAACAGATACTGGTGCTGTACTGTATGTGTTACGCAGTATATAACAGTATATAGTCAATTAACTTGTTGCATTGGTCAACTCTCCTTAAGTAGACTGGTCAGCTCTCCTTGTCTACCTGTTTATCAGAGCAGTATGGAAGAATACATTGCGCTCCCTCAGCAGGGAGATCTGAGAGGTGGTAACAGGATAGGGCGTAACATCTGGCATCAATGACACCCGGCGTATAAGACGATCCCCAACTTTTCAGAAGATTTTCAAGGGTTAAAAAGTATACGCAGGAATATACAGTACCTTAGGGACTGAACTTTTTAAATATTTATGTCAAGAGGGTATAACACTGTTACTTTATAAACTATGGGCTTGTAATTAGGGATGGACGCAAAACTGAAAAAAATGCACCTTTATTTCCAATTAAAATATTGGCGTCAAACATTGTGATAGGGACATAATTTAAACGGTTTTATAACCGGGAAAATGGGCAAATACATTTCATAGGTTTTGATTACCAGTAGCATGCATTATTTAAAAACTATAAAGGCCGAAAACTGAAAAATAATAAATTTTTTCCCACGTTTTCCTATTTTCCCATTAAAACACATTTAGAATAAAATAATTCTTGGCATAATGTCCCACCTAAAGAAAGCCTAATTGGTGGCCAAAAAAATAAGATATAGTTCATTTCATTGTGATAAGTAATGATAAAGTTATAGACAAATGAATGGAAGGAGCGCTGAAAGGTGAAAATTGCTCTGGTGGTCAAGGGGTAAAACCCCTCAGTTGGGAAGTAGTTAACATCCTTATTACTCGCTTACAATAAAGAATTGATTTTTTATTTTATGCCTGACAGTTACATTTTAATAATAATAACAGCAACAACAACAACCAGCAATGAGAACCTAATGCACAGAACAAAAGAAATCCACAGCCAAATACCCAGATCTGTTTTAACCTATAAGATGAGAAGGAGAGAAATACAGCGCTACTCCATACTGCATGTTACGGACCATAGTTCTTCATCAGGTGTAAAAAACGGACCGTAACATGTAGTGTACCTGTTCCAAAATACACAGCAACGATTTGCAGCCAGTGGTGTGCAGTCTCGTTCTTTCTATGGTTTTATACAAGCGAAAGCAGCCTGTACTGCGCTTTTTGTATGGTTTTATCCAGGACCATTTTAACAATCTGGTCGAGACCCGGCAACGGCTTATTATCAGGCTTCTCTGACCTGAAACGCTGGATCCTTGGCACCACACAGTTTATTGTCTACTTTCGCTTGTAGTGCAGATCAGAGCTACTCGTTGCAAAACAGAGGTATCGGAGCCACGCACAGGAAGCATGTGGCTGCACCTATTCAGTGATAACTGCAATTTTCAAGGAGCCCTGGGTACTGTAACAGCAATTTTCCCAGTTTGGCTATGCAGCGCTAAGGAATACTTAAAGGGGAACTGAAGAGAGAGGTATATGGAGGCTGTCATGTGTATTTCCTTTTAATCAATACCAGTTGCCTGGCAGCCCTGCTGGTCTATTTCTCTGCAGTAGTATCTGATTAAAACCAGAAACAAGCATGCAGCTAGTCTTGTCAGATCAGACTTATAAGTCTGAACCACTGAAACACCTGATCTGCTGCATGCTTGTTCAGGGGCTATGGCTAATAGTATTAGAGGCAGAGGATCAGCAGGGCTTCCAGGCAACTGGTATTGTCTAAAAGGAAATAAACATGACAGCCTCCATATACCTCTCTCTTCAGTTCCCCTTTAAGTGCTTGAAATGTACCTCATAGGGCAGTGATGGCTAACCTTGGCACTCCAGCTGTGACAAAACTACAAATCCCATCATGCCTCTGCCTCCCCGAGTTTTGCTCACAGCTGCCAGAGTATTGCAATGCCTTATGGGACATGTAGTTCCACCACAGCTGGAGTGTTAGCCATCACTGTCCTAGGGGAAACAGAATTGCTCCTTTGCAGCAGAGAATGTACCAGGGCATCCTGGGCCAAGGACATTGTCTAGGACAATTTCTGATATAGTAAACATCTAATACAGTAAACCACTTTTCTTGGTCTCTTGGCGTTTACTATAATGAGATTATACTGTATATTATGATATTCCTTTTTGGTTTACTTCCTGCCCTCTCTGTTTACTCCAGTGTGCTTCTGTACTTGTTATCGTTGCGATTTCTAGTACATTTGCCCACAAGTGGCCCATCTGTAGACATGCTCCCACAGCACAGCAGCACTCGCAAATGAGTGCATTTTTATTGAGCAGGCACAAGTTCACAAACTTGCACATGCCCAGTAAAATGAATCCTGCATGCACAATGGCAAGTAGACGTGCACAAACTCAAGCCTTGTCGAGGAGGTTTCAGGGGAGCCAACGCTAGATTCCCCCAAGCTACAGAGGACGTGTTCCAGAGTCTCTTTAAGTAAACCAAGAGTCTTATCTATTTGCCATAAATACCTCACAAGATCCCTTGTAATTAATGTATCTGGATGACACTTATATTTGCAAAAAATAAATAAATAAATAAATAAATAAATATCTCTACCTCCTTCTGATTGTATGTTCTAACATGGTTAGTCAACAGGAATAGTCTCACCCCCCCTGCATCATTAGGCACAAGCTGGGTGATCTGTGATCAGTCTGTGATCTGTCCACACAGTAGCAGCTTGCTAGCAAGTAAGAGTTAAAGCATGCCAGCCAACTGGCCAATTACATCTATATGTAGCTTTTCCTCCATAATTGTTATTTGGACAACCTGCTCTGCTCAAAAGCCTCTGAATTCTGTTTAGGATGCTTACATTTGGTTCCTATAATTGCTGAACTAGTTAGCCTTAATTTTATCACCTGAGTTAAGCAAAAAATATCTAGAGCTGCTATACACATATTGATTTTGATCACCCAAATGGGCCCCATCAGCCAGCCATTGTGAACCCTCCCCCCCCCCCCCCCCCCAAAAAAAAAATAAAAATTGAAGCTGGTGCTGCTACTGGCCCCACCACTAATTAAAGGCAGTGTTAGGTAAACATTTTCACTGGTTAACCTTACCTAGGGCATCTTCTAGCCACCTGTAGTCCTCCTGGCCCTAAGCTCGCTGTCATTCTGTGCTGCTCCCTTCAGCCGATGTACCCGTCTGGCAGCTAGCCAAATCAGCCAGTCACCAGCCACTGCTCATGCGTGGCCACGCGCCTTCTCAATTGCACTCCTGTTGCATGCATGCGCAGTTGCAACTTTTACAAATGTGCGGTAGTGCGATTGAAGAGGCCCCTAGCCCAGGGCTGCACATGCAGCTTTCGGTGGGGTGCAGCGGATGAAAGGAGCAGTGCAGAATAACGGCAAGGGACCAGGAAGTCTCCACAAACCTCTGTGCATTTCAATTCCTCTCCTGGTTACTCCTAAATTCTTATAATCACTCTTTGAAAATACTGACTTTTGGCCAAAGTCAAACAGGAAGAGGCAAGCTTGTGACGAAGCTCCCTCTTATCACCCTTTCATTCCCTCCTCTTAGAGCAAACCTGTGATTTTAAAAATAAAAAAAGATACTTGCCTCAGCAGAGGGAAGCCCCTGGATCCCCTATTCTTCTTGAGCCCACTGCTGGTTGCCAGGACCCTCTTCTTCTCAACAGCGGTTCCGTCAGTGAACAAGTGCACCTGCACTGTGCACACTGAGGGCCCACACCTGCCCAGTAGCACACAGTTGCTCATGCTTGCTACTTGTATGCAGACAGGAGCGCAGCTACATGAACCTATTTGACCACCTCCTGCCAAATAGATTCAGAAGGTTTTAGGGCTGGAACAGTAAGCTTTTGAGGGATGGGGGAAGCCTCTGGATTATCAAGGGGCTTCCCTCTAATGAGGTATTTAACCTTTTCTCAAACGTTGCCTTCAGGTACACTTTAAGAAGAATGATCGGGGTGGCGAAGAGGAAAGAATGGGAGGGAATAATAAGCAAGTTCATTCTTTTTTTAAACTACAAATATGTTTGGGATGCATGGGGAAAACTCAAGCACCAGGGAAAAATCCAATGCATTAATGGATGTGTAATCTAACGTTTAAGAAAATAATTACCCTTTAAAAAAATATATGTAAATTGTATATGTACTAACTAGTTAAACACTGGGTAAGAAATCTTAGGCCACCACCCACAGCTCTTGCTTACCATAGGTAAAGGAGGCTTTATCACTGCACCAGTATATAAGTGTTAGGTAGCCATACACTGGTCGATTTGCCATCAGATTCGACCAACAGACAGATCCCTCTCTGATCGAATCTGATCAGAGAGGGATCGTATGGCTACTTTTACTGCAAACAGATTGTGAACCGATTTCAGCCTGAAACCGTTCACAATCTGTTGTGGTGGTGGTGGTGCTGCCGCCGCTCCCCCCGCCCGCATACATTACCTGCTCCGCCGGCGCGACTCCAGTCCCCAGGTCTCCGCTGTCTTCTCCGCTCTGGTCTCCAGGTCCAGCATGCTTTACTTCTTCCTGCCCGGCAGGAAGTTTAAACAGTAGAGCGCCCTCTACTGTTTAAACTTCCTGCCGGGCAGGAGGAACTGAAGCATGCCGGAGACCAGAGCGGACACGGAGCAGCGGTGACCGGGGGTAGTCGTGCCGGCGGAGCAGGTAATGTATGCGGCTCTATTGCGTCGGTCGTCGGGTACTCGAACGCCGCTAGCGACGCGCTCCCTCACCGCGGGCGATCGACGGTAATTTTCCGAACAGAGCGATCGACGGGATCGGACGAAATGGATCGAAATTCGGCGTGTAGCGCGAACGATTGGCAGCAGATTCGATCCCAGTGATCGAATCTCCTGTCGAAACGGCGGCAAATCGGGCCATTGTATGGCCAGCTTTAGCCCTAAAGCTATGCACACATAGTTTGTCACTGATCATCGCAGGTAAGAATTAAGTGTGAGAACAAAAGTCCCCTAATGTCATTGGTATCCTCTCCAATGATCCAATCTGCTGGATAAATCATGCCAGGTATAGCAAATTCCTTTCAAAATAAAAGAACAATGGTCTTTCCTAAACTGTCAACTGAAACAATCATGGACTTGCTATACACCAGCGGTTCTGGGTGTAAGCCTGGTTTCAGGGCAATAAAGTGATAGTTTGCATATTTAGTAATGATGCATTGTGGGAAACCACAATTGTTTATCTAAAGCTGAATTATTGCAAATACCTTCTGTTTTAAAGGATACGTCCAGGCAAAAAAAATGTAAAAAAATCAGCTTCCTCCAGCCCTGGCAGCCGTCCTGTGCCCTCGCTGCAGCTCTGGTGGCACCCTGTCTCCTCTGCTGCCGACATCACCAGGTCGGCTTCTTGTGCGCTTCACCGTGCGGGTCACGTGGTAGCGCTGACGTCAGCACGGCCATGTGACCCGCGCGGTGGAGCGCACAAGAAGCCGACCCAGAAAGCCGACCTGCCGAGGTCAGCATCTGCAGCGGAGGACAGGGAGCCACCAGAGCTACGGCGAGGGCACAGGACAGCTGCCAGGGGCTGGAGGAAGCCCCAGGTAAGTGGATTTTTTTTTTTTGCCTGGACACTGAGTCATCTTTGGTGACAGACATTTAATGTATGCTACTTTAGCTGCTGCTTCAACCCAGTGAGACAAATGGCTTGAACCTGGGACTCCATCATTACAAATAGAGAACACTAATTACTCAAGCATTTCAGCAATCTTCAGGGGTCTTTTTTTTAACGATTATTTTTTTACGATACAGTACAGACCAAAGGTTTGGACACCTCTTCTCATTCAAAGAGTTTTCTTTATTTTCATGACTATGAACATTGTAGAGTCACACTGAAGGCATCCAAACTATGAATTAACACATGTAGAAGTATAGTACATAACCAAAAAGTGTGAAACAACTGAAAGTATGTCATATTCTAGGTTCTTCAAAGTAGCCACCTTTTGCTTTGATTACTGCTTTGCACACTCTTGGCATTCTCTTGATGAGCTTCAACAGGTAGTCACCTGAAATGGTCTTCTAACAGTCTTAAAAGGGTTCCCAGAGATGCTTAGCACTTGTTGGCCCATTTGCCTTCACTCTGCGGTCCAGCAGATTTCTTGCCTAAGGCCTCTTTTCCACGAACTGTTGATAGGCAGTGAAATGCCTCTCAAACTCTCACAACTGCTCACTGCTGCCTGATAACTGCTTGCCGAACACATAGCTCAACAGTTCGTGGAAAAGAGGCCTTATAAATGGGGTTGGGACCAAAAAAAAAAAATACTGAATTTATGTAAGTCAGTTTGCAACCCTTTGTTAACAGACAACTGAAGTGAGAAGAACACGGAGGCTGCCATTATTTATTTACTTGTAATAAACACCAGTTGTTGTCTGCCCTGCTGGTCTATTCGGCCGCAGTACGGTCTGAATAACACCAGAAACTAGAGTGACCAGACGTCCTGGATTGCCCGGGACGCGTCCCTGATTCGGGGTCCGCTGTCCCAGGCTGCATGAGGTCCCGGAAAACGTCCCGCTTTCAGCAGCGGGATGTCCCGGCCTCAGGACTCTGGTCACTCTATTCTCATGAACTGGCAGCGGCGTCTATAGACGCCGTGCCAGTTCATTGCCTGCAGCCCCGCTCCAGCCTCCTTCTTCCGGTGTCTGTTCCGACACCGGCAGGCAAGCAGGGCTACGGCAAGATGGCTGCCGAAGCCCTGTACTGGAGACTATTTGTGTCTCCAGTACAGGGCTTCGGGCGCCATCTTGCCGTAGCCGTCAGCGCGGGAGGCGAGCAGGAGGAAGGTGGTCCCGGGAGCAGCTCGCCAGAGGCCGGAGACTTCTGCCAGGTGAGTAACTGCTTTCTTTTCCAGGTCAAAATTTTCTCCCATTACGTTTCTTTTCTGGTGAATTGTTTGCCCGCATTGCGTTTCTTTTCTGGTGAAATGTTTGCCCGCATTGCGTTTCTTTTCTGGTGAAATGTTTGCCCGCATTGCGTTTCTTTTCTGGTTAAATGTTTGCCCGCATTGCGTTTTTTTTCTGGTGAAATGTTTGCCCGCATTGCGTTTCTTTTCTGGTGAAATGTTTGCCTGCATTGCATTTCTTTTCTGGGGAAATGTTTGCCCGCATTGCGTTTCTTTTCTGGGGAAATGTTTGCCCGCATTGCGTTTCTTTTCTGGTGAAATGTTTGCCCGCATTGCGTTTATTTTCTGGGGAAATGTTTGCCCGCATTGCGTTTATTTTCTGGGGAAATGTTTGCCCACATTGCGTTAATTTTCTGGTGAAATGTTTGCCCGCATTGCGTTAATTTTCTGGTGAAATGTTTGCCCACATTGCGTTAATTTTCTGGTGAAATGTTTGCCCGCATTGCGTTTATTTTGTACTGACATTTTGCCCGCATTGCGTTTATTTTGTACTGACATGTTTGCCCGCATTGCGTTTATTTTGTACTGACATGTTGCCCGCATTGCATTTATTTTGTACTGACATGTTTGCCCGCATTGCGTTTATTTTGTACTGACATGTTGCCCGCATTGCATTTATTTTGTACTGACATGTTGCCAGCATTGCGTTTATTTTGTACTGACATGTTTGCCCGCATTGCGTTTATTTTGTACCGACATGTTGCCCGCATTGCATTTATTTTATACTGACATGTTGCCCGCATTGTGTTTATTTTGTGCTGACATGTTGCCCATTGTGTTTATTTTCTGATGGCTATGTTTGCTGCTTTGTGGTTACGGTATACTATTAGCATCACACAGTTTCTGCACACCCATGATGCAAAGTCTCGTTTGTCCACATCATGGCGTAAACACTGCTTTCTTATGCCTCGCTGTTACATCATTACGTTACGTTAGCTCCGCCCATACAATGTCATGGCCACGCCCATTTTTTCGCCGTGGCGCAGCCCCCCCCCCGGTCTTCATCGCTGCGCGCTCCTCAGTCCTCCCCACTTTTCGCTGCGGCGCGCGAGGCCCCCCCGAAGCCCCCCCCGTCCCAGGTTGGACCCACACAAATCTGGTCACTCGAGTCTACAGAAACAATCATGCAGCTAATCCTGTCAGATCTAACAATACCTGATCTGCTGCATGCTTGTTCAGGGTCTATGGCTAAAAGCATTATGCTGGGAATACACGATGAGTATTTTTGGCAGATAGATGGCTTGATAGATAATTTCCAATGGGACGATCTGATTTCGATCGTATTCTGATCAATTTTCTCATAGAAGTGAATGGAAATCTATCTGAAAAACGATCATAAAGTCGATCGGAAAATCGATCCAACAGTAAATCTGCCCAAAAAACTTGTGTATTCCCAGCATAAGAGGCAGAGGATCAGCAGGACAGCCAGGCAACTGGTACTGCATAAAAGTGAATAAATATAACAGACCCCATATTCCTGTTCTTACAGTTGTCCTTTTAGAGAACTCTTATCCAGCTTATTACTACTTTAGTGTAATTACTTTTCTCTGTAAATCCAAACCAGGCTTGCAAGATCACGTTTCTTTCTCAGACCTCCTTTCTAGCCCAGAATCATTCCACTGTATGATTGTTAATGACAATGTCACTCATATAAAAGCAATCGCTTTGCTCTGGAAGCTTATAAAACAACAGCTGCAATGGTAATAAAACTTCTAAAGGTGTCATTGTCCAGCCCTTTTCAGGAGCTAACACCTTCGATATTTTTTTCCTTACCCCTATATATTACCACACAGGGTTAAACAGGAAGAGCAGGGGGAGGGGCCGTCTCCATGCCAACCTTCCTCCACCGCGGAGAGCAGACGGCTGCTGCGCGGGAGACAAAGGAAGCTTGTAGACTCCACCCACCGCTTGCCTCCTTCTCAAGTCTGTCGAGTACGATAAACCAGTACGCATGCGCGAGTTTACCACCTCCACACACTGCCCCAAATGGCGGACGCGCGCTTACACCTCCTACCGCGACGGCGAGAACGCACACGTTTCTGCCACTGTACGGATTACGCAGACGTAGCAAAAAGTAAAAAAAAAAAAAAAAGTGAAAAGGCATCAGTAAAACAGTAACAACCAGGCAATAATCTTGGTACAGAGACCTCCAATTATGTAAGCAGGGCACCCGTTGTAATAAAAAATCCACTGAAAAAGGGGTGCTGACGGGGCACCTACTGCAAATAAAATATAACTTTAGCCTCCCGCGTGCGCGATTCCAGTAGTGGGAAAAAGTAAGTTCGAGCGGTGACCAGCCACAGCCAGCCGCCGCCGAAACTAGGGTAGACGGCCAACTTTTCTGTGCTGACAATCTAGACGCCTGGAAGGAATCAGAGGACCTCCGCGGCGGCGCGCATGGGACCGCCAGCAGAAAAATCTATACTCCATTTACTTCTCAACTAACGATTAACTCTCTAGCCAGAGCGGCCGTAACTGAAGCCTAACATTGGAATCAGTAGTTTTACTTTTACTTCGTTTAACAGACTGTGACGATCCCGTTCACGCGAAACACTTGGTGGTAGAGGGAGGAGGAAATGAGTGACTCGTGAGTCAGCGGCGCGCACGCCAGCAGGAGCGCGCACGCCGCGTGCTAACGGACTGTGTGTAAGGAGGACAGACGGCGGTGCTCTATGAGGCCGTGTGGAGACAAATAAGAATCACGTAACGTTTCAGAAGCAAAGCTGACGATGAGCCGCCGACCGGGGCCAGGCTGACGAGGAGGAGGAGCCGCCGTCCGGGTGATGCCGGAGCCAGCATGGAGGAGAGCCACATCTCCTGTCTGTTCCCCGAGCTGCTGGCCATGATCTTCAGCTACTTGGACGTACGCGACAAGGGTCGGGCAGCGCAGGTGTGTGGCGCCTGGAGGGACGCGGCCTACCACAAGTCTGTGTGGCGGGGCACCGAGGCCAAACTACATCTCCGCCGCGCTAACCCCTCCCTCTTCCCCAGCCTGCAGGCGCGCGGCATCCGGCGCGTCCAGATCCTCAGCCTGCGCCGCTCGCTCAGCTACGTCATACAGGGCCTTCCCGACATCGAGAGCCTCAACCTGAGCGGCTGCTACAACCTGACCGACAACGGCCTGGGCCACGCTTTCGTGCACGAAATCGCCTCGCTGCGCTCCCTCAATCTCAGCCTGTGCAAGCAGATCACCGACAGCAGCCTAGGCCGCATCGCCCAGTATCTCAAACGCCTGGAGGTGCTGGAGCTTGGAGGCTGCTCTAACATCACAAACACAGGCCTGCTGCTAGTGGCCTGGGGGTTACATGGCCTAAAAAGCCTCAACCTACGCAGCTGCCGCCATGTCTCTGATGTGGGCATTGGTCACTTGGCTGGAATGACCCGTAGTGCTGCTGAGGGCTGTCTGAACCTGGAGCAACTCACCTTGCAGGACTGCCAGAAGCTGACTGACCTAGCTCTCAAGCACATCTCCCGAGGGTTGCAAGGACTGCGGGTGCTCAATCTGAGCTTCTGTGGTGGAATCTCTGATGCTGGACTGTTGCACCTTTCCCATATGGGTGGGCTACGAAGCCTCAACCTGCGCAGTTGTGACAACATCAGTGACACAGGCATCATGCATCTGGCCATGGGTAGCTTGAGGCTTTCGGGACTGGATGTTTCCTTTTGCGACAAGGTGGGTGACCAGAGCTTAGCCTACATTGCTCAAGGCCTCTATGGGCTCAAGTCTCTATCGCTGTGTTCCTGCCACATCAGTGACGATGGAATCAACCGCATGGTGCGACAAATGCACAGCCTGCGGACCCTGAACATCGGTCAGTGCGTCAGGATCACGGATAAGGGGTTGGAGCTGATTGCGGAACACCTGAGCCAGCTGACCGGCATTGACTTGTATGGCTGCACCCGAATTACCAAGAAGGGTTTGGAGAGGATTACACAGCTGCCGTGCCTCAAAGTGCTAAACCTGGGGCTTTGGCAAATGACCGAAAGTGAGAAAGTCAGGTGAGGGCTTCTTTCCTATAGCCCGCCTCATTGACAGAAGAGACTCTAGGACTGACGCATTAAACCGCCTATCGGGCCACGAGAACGGACAGCAGAATGCGCCATATCTGGTGCCATGAAGCAGTGGCAGCTTGGCTGCTCCTGGCAGCAGAAATGGCTTTAGTTTAAGTTGTTTCAGTTTCAAAGCCTGTAACACATGGTTAAAGTGAAGAGCTCACTGAATTACTCTATGGCATGGGTAAGCCACTGTCAGGTATTGCCAAATTAAATAGCCTAGCACTGGCTTTTGGTGACGGAAAACAAAAATTAAATAATGGATGGACTACCTGCCACCCTTTTGTCAGGGAACAACAAATCTGAAGGTTGATGAGCACTGGAAAACATTAGTGATCTGTCAAACTTGGACTGGGTTTAAAAAAAATCTCTAAAATTAGGTGAAAGATTTAGTATTTCTCACCTGGAGGCTGCTGAAAAGTTAGTCCAGTTAGTACTTTTGTGACTCCAATCATATGCAAGAAGCAGAGGTCAACAAAATGAAAATAATTCTAAGTTGATGCAAATTTACATGTCTTGAAAATGCTGCTACATTTGGTAGGTGGGTAAATTCATACATTTGAATGAGTGTTGGTAAAGCCACTAATAGAATATCTGTTATTATTGATATTCTACTAATCAGCAATGGGCAATACTTTAATAGGAATATTGGTAATTTTACCAAAAGGTTACAGTCACCAGCCCTACCGATGCCTAACCGATCCCCACCAATAATAGTGCCTCCTACTTCTGTTTATTGGGTGCCACCGTTGACCAAATCACCCACTGGGCTCCTTAAATGACGGCAGATTTTACCAAAGCATGACTGATGCCCAAATTACTTGCTTCAGCATATTTTTTTATTGACCATACCTATGCAGTGCCTACACGAAGGATTTTTTTTTTTTTTCAAAAAAAATAACTAGATAGTTCTAGATTTAGATTCTGCATGCAACTACAATAGCTCACACTCAGGTGCTGATGGCAAACTTCTGTTCCACCAGAACACATTCACCTTCCTGGATCCCTTAATCTGGCCATGTACTGTCAAATATTTGGTAGATCAGGACATTTTTGGTGGTAACTTTTGTTTTGCACCACTAGATGCTTGAGTGCATACACATCCAATTTTGATTGGCCAATTACTGACCAATTTTACCACTGACATTGATTGATGGCCAACAGATTTTGAATACTATGAACTAATTGTGTGTAAGGAAGATCTTATACTTCATGGGAATAGTAAGATTCAAAATCGGATGTGTGTACCAAGCTTATGACATAGAACTAAGTATCTATTACCATTACACCTCTTCCTTTCTACTGTTTGATTTAGTAGTTGGGTACAGGTCCATTAGTCCCAAGGTGCTCCTGCAGCCATAGATTAAGGAACCTACAGCGTTTTTGAGCACACGATTGATTTAAAGGGGTTCTGTGGAGTCCTGCTATAAATAAAAACAGCCACTTACCTGGGGCTTCTATCAGCCCCCTGTAGCTGTCATGTCCCGCACCGTCGTCCTCCAATCGCGCCGGTCCTGGTCTAATTACGCGGCCGTGCGTGCTACCGCTCACGTCACCAGGAGCTTACTGCGCAGTACAGAAAACCTCGTACTGCGCCTGCGCAGTAAGCTCCCAGAGACGGGAGCGTGCATTATTCGTCTTGTTGGAATTGACTGGTGCCAGCGTCGGAACGGGTGATCGGAGGAGGACGGCGTGGGACATAACAGCTACAGGGGGTTAATAGAAGCCCCAGGTAAGTGTCTGTTTTTGTTTATTGCAGGACTCCACAGAGGGTTTTAGTTGGAATATTTGATCCATAATTTTTTTTTTCTAATGTAACGTCTACTTAAAAATAGAGTATCATATAGGTAGTTTTATGTTCTCCAATGTTTTCCTCTGCTCTCCAGCCTTAGCAAATCATTCCCAGTGCATCTCTACTAGTAGGAAACACTGGACCCTTATTTCCTGACAAGATGATCTCAGGCTAGCCTTTAACTGCTAATAAGGGCTGATCCAAACTTTTAAAAGCGCATTTCTCATTCACTCGAATAAGAATTGTGGCAAGTGAATGAGCAATGCAGTTAGGCCCCGTTCACACTGCACGCGTTTCCAGCCGCGTTTTGGAAACGCGTGCAGGTGACCGACACGCACGACATCAGACATTGTATAGAGTGCAATGTCTGATGTTCACATTGCATGCGTTCCGGACCTGTGCGGTTCGGAAACGCATGCTGCACGCATTTTTTGTAAAAAACGCGTGGCTGTCCCATTCACTTTTCAGTGATGGGATCAGGCACACAAACGCGGATGGCGTGCGTTCGCATGCGTGGCCATCCGCGTTTGTGATGTGAACGGGGCCTTCAAAAAAAGAAAAGGCACCCATTGTGGATCAGCCCTAAGTCAAAAGCCTTGTACACAGTTTATTATCATTGGCCAATCACTGATCATTTTTACCACCTTCATGCAGTATGAGGGTTTACCTGTACAATCTGCTCACAGTATTCAAAATCTGTTGACCCTCATACTACATGCAGGTGGTAAAACTAGTCAGTGATTGTGTACCAGGCTAAAAAGTAAAGTTGTGTTGAGTTAAGTTTAAATGATGCAAATTCTGGCAGGATCAGAATCGTAATTTGCATCAGTTTGAATCTTTGCATGTGGCTTATCAGAATTTAGCTGCTGTTTTTTTGGGCGGATTCAATCAGATGCTGCTTGATTGGCAGTTCCCAGATCTGGTGAGTAGGGATAATCAATAAGATGCGTATAATTTCTCTGAGCATTCAGATTTCATGTAAATTATATGCAGCTCGAAATTGGACGAATAATAATAATCACTTCCTGTACGATTTTATTGGTCCAAGTTTAGGCTGCATAATACTTGAAATTTGAATGCAAGGAGAAATTATTTGCATCTCAATGATGATCCTGTCTGGCGAGCCTAATGCAGAGTTGAACTGTTGCATATTACAGTTTTGGTGAAAGGGTCAGTCTTTTAGCTTATCACTGGCGTTAAATGGATAACCCATGCTGTTGGTCTCGTTAGTTCCTGTTCTCTAGCAATGGAAGGGTTAATGGGAGCTGCACCGATAACATTTCTTAATTTTCTTTTTATATATATATATTTTTTTTAAGTAGTGCACACTTTCCAGAACATAACCTCTCTAGAAAAACATTCCCCTGTAACGTAGCTGACACTCCTTTCTGGTATTAGTTGCAGGATTCTGCCGTTTTCGTTTTTACATTTCTTTTATCTTGCTTTAATTTCCAAAATATATCCCATATGACTGGCTACCTCGTTTTTACTTTGTGTGCCCTGGAAAGAAAGTTTGTTTTTTCATTTTGTGCCTAGACTGGAATGAGATCCCATTTTACGGGTTCTTTAGTGATATATATTTTTTGTTTGCTCTCCCTTTACTCCTTGCCCTTGTGAGAACAATAATAGTGTTTCAAGAATGATCTAGAAATCATGCCTATTCTTGCCTACTAGACCAACATGAGGTTGGTTCCTTTAATTTAACCCACTCATTCCCTACCATGCCTCTTGCACATAGCAAAGGACTAGTGTTCCATCCCACGGAGAGTTAGACAAGCACTGTTTTATGAGACCCAGTAGATCTGTTGTATTCTGCTGTTGTTTTTATAAACTGTTTGGTTTCTAACTGATATTTTATAATCCATAATGGTTTAAGAAAAAAAAATTATATATATATTATCCACGTTTGGATTGGTATCCAACCTTTTAGCGTGATCAGTGCTTAAGTGCTCAGATTATAATGTCGAACAGTTATTTTTAATTGTTCCCATTAAAGATTTGAATTCTAGATCTGTAAGCCTTTCTCAACTCTTGCTGCTGGAGATGGTTCAAAGCCTAGTTCCTTGCTGTTGACGATAGTCAAATTATATATGCAAACATAAGACTGTACCTGTTCCTTACCCCAGCCCACCACATGAATGCACCTTTTTATTATTTGAGGCATTTTGTATTAAGTAGGGAGCACAATCCTTGGTCCTCCCAGATTAAGATTGAATTCTGTACTCACACCTTGTTCTGTGGATCACAAAACTCATTCAGCTTGTTTGGGATTTTGAATTGAACTCACACATGGGACTTTTCTTGATATTTTCTGTTTTGTTGAAAAGAACTTTTTCCCCCTCCCCCCACTTCCCCTTGAGCATCTCCACAGTTGGATCTCACATAGAAATGTGCCGAATTTCATTGTACTGTCTGTGAATTTGTATAAAGAAAAGAAAAAGATCCTCCAAAAACAATTTATATTCTTACAGTAAAAAGGTTAAACGGATATTTATATAATAAAAGAGGAAATATGATGTATGTTTTTGAGAAAGTTGTTGCCAGTCTTTTATTTACATGGTGTACAGTTAATATGATTTAAATTATACAAATAGCAAACCTGCAACCATCCATAACAGCCGATTTCAGCAGAATGGGTAGTGAAACCTGTTTGGTTGCTATAGTGTAGATTTATCACAAATTTGAATGGGTTGAAAGGGGTTGTAGTGTTCATCCTGCAGGTATCTTTAAAGCCTCATCTACACGGGTAGATGAGGCTGTGATCCGGCGGCTCGATCGCCTCTTCCGCGTGCCCGCCGCATTCGATTTCCCCGCTCGTGCCCGCCTGCGCCGCTTATCTTCCGCTCGATTCCTTGTCATTGTCCCCTCGCGGGGAGCGAGCAGGGAATCGGCGGTGCGGAGATCCGTCCTGTCGGATCTTATCAATCGAGCCGCATCAGCGGCTCGATTGATAAGGAGCATCGCGGCCGCATCTACTCATGTAGATGCGGCTTAAGGCCTCTTTCACACCAAGATGTTGCGTTTTAGGGGACGTTAAGGTCGCATAACGTGCCCCTAACGCAATGCATGGTGGTGTTGAAGTTGGACGTCAGATTGAGCCGCGTTATGCAGCACTTGGTGCGCTGTTTTCGTTCTGTCTATTCTGATAGAACAGCCGCTCCAGGATAGTGATGGGAAGTCCAGATCTTTTCAAGGATTCGGATAATTTGAATCGGATCATTGAAAAGATCCGGATCTTTGAACCAAATCATTTGAATCATTTTACTAGGGAAGCAGACTGGGGGTGAAATGACTAGCAGGACACGACCTTCCCTGCACTGTACATTCTGTATGTTCTTGTTTCTTCCAGACAGACATCCACTGTGAACCGAATCGTTCATTGTGATGTTCCGGATGATTCGACTCACAAAAAAGATCCGGATCAAATGAATGATTCATTTATGGTCCGGACAACACTAGGAGTCCAGGTTACCGCACTACAGTGCAGTGAATATTAATTAGCCATGTGGCTAGTCACTCAGCATGTGCAAGCAGTCTATTGCAGCTAAAGCCCAGTATAACGCACAGCCTGCTGCACCTTCATTCAACGTGTAGCGTTACAATGTAACGCAACGTGGGACTCTGAACAGCACATTGATTTTTCATTACTGTGAGTTGGGCTGCGTTACAGGCTGCTGTAACGTGGGACTTTAACGTCCCACTGTGAAAGCAGCCTACAAGAGCAGAACTTTACAGCTTAGTTATTTAGCTATTCCACTTCTGTTTAAAAAAAATTGCCTGTAGATGTCTTAATAAAGGGGCCCATACACTTAAACTTTTTCCCGCCGATATTCAGCAGATTCGATCACTGTGATCGAATCTGCTGTGAAATCGTTGCGCAAACACCGAACGATCGATTTCCATCCGAAATCGATCTGTCTGCGCTTAAGATTTCGCTCGATCACCGGCGGGTCAGGAGTGCGTCGATAGCAGCAGTCAAATGTCCGACGCTAGCGGCAGTACATTACCTGATCCGGCCGGCGGGTATCCCCTCGGTCCCCGCTGTTCCTTCTCCGCTGGGCTTCACTTCTTCCTGTCCCGACAGGAAGTTTAAACAGTAGAGCGCCCTCTACTGTTTAAACTTCCCCGGACAGGAAGTAAAGTAAAGCTGGAGCGCAGAAGACAGCGGAGACCAGGGGGACTCGCGCTGGCCGGATCAGGTAATATATGCAGGGGCGGCAGCTTCACAGATGGTGAATCAAACTCATGCTGAAATCGAGTCACAATCTGTTTGCAGTAAAGGGGGGGGGGGGGGGGGGAGGACAGGCGCAGAAAAACTCACTTCAGGGCTCACACCACCGGAGCAAGCCATCCACCACCTGCCTCTAAAGGATACAAACTGCACAAAATGCTTTCCATGAGAAAATTAATGCGCATGTAGCAGAACGCAATGGACGTTAAGGTAAGTGCCTGTTTTTAGTATTAGGAGGTGGGTGCGGACGGCTCTCCCCGGCGCTGGCCACGCTTGGGGGGGGGGGGGTCGGCTGCGCCACCCAGCCTCCTCCTCCGGGGTGCCGCTGTGGTTCCCAGGTAGCGAGAGAGCGCTTTGCGGTATTGGTTTTTTGACCCTGCATAGTTTGGCATGCGAAAGCAAATGCATATTTGCATGAGTATTGCCTCATGAATAGCCAATTAGGCCAGATTTGGAAAGCCAGACTTGCTAGGGTTAAACTTGGTGTTTGAGCACACAATTTTTCTCATGGAAAGCATTTTTTGCAGTTGTATCCTTTGGAGGCAGGTGGTGGATGGCTTGCTCTGGTGGTGTGAGCCCTGGAGTGAGTTGTCTGCGCCTGTCCTCCCCACCCCCTCTGGAGTGTTGTATGTGAGCCAGCCCTGAGCTCTAAAGCTCGGGGTGACCCATACTTCACTCCTTTCTAATGTGGTGCCCCCAAGTTAATGCGCATGTAGCAGAACGCAATGGACGTTAAGGTAAGTGCCTGTTTTTAATATTGGGTGGTGGGTGCAGACGGCTCTCCCCGGCGCTGACCACATTTGGGGGGTTAGCTGCGCTACCTAGCCTCCCCCTCCGGGGTGCCGCTGTGGTTCCCAGGCAGTGAGTGAGTCTGGGACCCCGCGATCCCCCCCGGTTGTATGGGGGCATTGGGAAGCCTCCCCGTGGCGCTCCTGGATAGTGCTAATGTAGCATGAACTAATTCCCGCAGGGCGATCGCTTTGCGGTATTGGTTTTTGGACCCTGCATAGTTTGGCATGTGAAAGCAAATGCATATTTGCATGAGCATTGCCTCATGAATAGCCAATTAGGCCGGATTTGCAAAGCCAAACTTGCTAGGGTTAAACTTGGTGTTTGAGCACGCATACATTTTCTCATGGAAAGCCTACTTCTTCTTGCTTCAAGGCTGAGGCGCGTACTCTATTAGATAATGCGGCGTATGCTACGACGCGGGTTGGCTAGTATATGTATATACATATACATATCATCTTGTGGATTATGTATAAAAAGTGTGAACACCGCTCACCACACCACCTATAGGACTAGGAGCAGAGCCAAGGCAGCCATAATCCATTAGACATCTGAAGAGAAGTAAAGGATCCGCTCGACCAATCCATAAAAGTCCAACCTTTATTGAAAAACGTACACAATGGACATAGCACAAAGTTTAGCTCACGTGTATCGGAGCTTCACAATCGCTCCTTAGTCATAGCTCATTGATCTTGTGGATTATGCCCTCTTTTTACCTCATGCCCCCTTTGTACCTCTTGTGGACTCCTCTGTCCTCCTGTGTCCCCTATGTGTCCGCCTCTGTCCTCCTCTATGTCCTCTTTGCCCCTCTGTGTCCTCCGTTTGTTTTTCTGTGTCCTTTCTCTGTATGGGCACAGTACAGGGAGTTCCCGACATTGCGGCATGGAGGTTTGTATTGGCAGGCATTCGCAAGTTAGGAACTCTTTGCATTTGGATAATACTTGGTTAAAGCTCTGACCCAGCCATATGTGAGGGTAGCTGAGATGCCATAGCTTTTGAAGTTTCAACCAGCGAGGGGAGTAAGCCACACAGCACTACATTACACAGTAGAATCCCAGTATAGTAAACTCCAAGATACCTGGCCAAGAAGTTTATATTAGAAGTTCACTGTTTAAGAATTGATATATGCATACAGGCACATGGCAAGGAACTGAGGATCGAGTTTACAATATTAAAGTTTACTATAATGAGATTCTACTGTAGTAGCTGTTGTGGGAGGGAAGACAGGCAGGACAGTGTTGTAGTTCCATGTTGCCTACAGTATAAACCTTAATTCTGTGCTCCTATTGATAGTAACCTAGTCTAAACCCCATTTGGAAGCCTTTTACCACTAATTCTACAGCCTTCCATTACTTTTCTATAGTAGATTGGCTTTCTCAAATGCTTTTCAGTTTTGTTCTTCAGCGGAGTACAAATAAGTCATTTTCTTGGTGTAAAGTGAGTGAAATGTCAGTATTTTAACAATCCAGAAGGTCCGCACACTCAATCTTGCAGAATAAAGCTTATTCACATATTGTGACAACAGTCCATTCAAAGAACCGACTATTTCGGAGCCAGAGCAGGTCTCCTTCGTCAAAGTATCAGAACAGAATGTTCTGTTCTTATACCTTGACAGAGGGGACCTGCTGTAGCCCCGAAACTTTTTTTTCTTTTTTTTTTTAATGGACTTTTGACACGATATGTGAATAAACTAGGGCTGTGGAGTTGTTACAAAAATCAACTCTGATACCTCAGTTAATGAAACCACCAACTCCAGGTACCCAACATTGTTCAGACTCCACCCTGGAATGAACTAAGCTTTATTCTGCACAATTTGAGTGTGCAGACTTTCAGGGCCCTTTCACACCAGAGGCTAGTTTCGGCGTTTTACAGCCAAGACCATAGTTGGAGTTTTCCAAGGTAAAATAAAAGTCCATAGACTTTCATTTTACCTTTCACATCTAACTCGGTGTTTTGGAGCGTTGCGTTTCAACGCTCCCAGGAGCTTTTTTAGGGCTGACCGCAGCGTTTCTCTTTACAATTGATAGTAATGTGTTGGCGTTAAACGCCTGCAGCCAAAACGCAGCGTTTTAGCCTTTTTACCACTGCCTGTAGTGTGAAAGAGCACTAATGCAGCTTTTTTGGGCGTTGCGTTTTGAAGCTCCCGGAGCTTTTTCAGGGCTGTTTACAGCCGAAGTTGACTGTTGGCGTTTCAATGATAGTCAATGGAAAACTCCAACTTCAGCGTTTTCAATGCGTTTTCAAAGCGTTTTACAGCTGTCTTGTTCACTTATTTTTTATAGGAAAAAAAAGAAGTTTTCATATGAGCTGTAGAACACTTTGAAAACACTATGTATTGGCGTTAAGCAAAATGCTGAGTTTTAGCCTTTTCTACCGCAGCCTCTAGTGTGAAAGAGCCCGTATTGTTTGGATTGCTACTACAATGGTTCAGCACCTCGTAAATGGTGTACAACTGACTTTTGTCAGTATTTTAAAACTGCTAAATTCAGTTACATATATGCTAAATATGTCCATATGTGTACTAGGGAGGCCTGACTGGTCTCCGTTTGGCCAGGTCCCCTCTGTTGCGCCGCTGATGCATTTGTGGCTCTAATTGGAGTTAGTCGAGCTAAAGGAGTGGAACATTCACTGTTCCACTCTGTGCTCCCTCTTTGCACTCCCGCATGGCAGTGTACAGAATCTAGGAGCTTTCTGGACAAGTGCAAACATCCAGAGAGCATAGAAAAGGGCAGATCCCGTGGAAGAGCTCATCCCGATTGGGCATGTTCGAGTAACATCATTCCCAGTAGAACAAAGTGCTCCTGCATGGAGTACCATCTACAGCTTGAAGACAGTTACTTGACTGGCTCTAGTCGAATAATAGAGGGTTTCTTTGCTGGAATGGTTAGAATATAATAAAATATGTGAAATCTCTGGACTATCCAGAGGTATCCCTCTAAAAAGTTAAATTGCCTCTGGGCAGGGGAAAAAAAATACTAATTGGAGCCAATGGTATGTTAGAATGTTTAGCTCCTCCTGAGTGTCAAATATGAGAATATTTTCTTTGCTACTAATGTTTTAGTAATCCGTACTACACAACCAATTCATTATATCATATATTTTTTTCCGCTTCAGTGTCTCTTTAGGAGAAATTTAATGTTACCAGGTTTATTCATTTTTAACCCATAACTACCAGTCATTGGTTATTTTTCAAGTTTGTACTTGCAGTAGTAAAATGCCATTAGGCATTTGGGTGCTATGTGCAATGCCTTCAAACTCCTACAGGTTTATGGAACACCTCTATGTTGTCTGCAGTAAAACTTGGAATTTTTAAACTCTGTAATCTGACACTGCTCCTTAAAGTATCTCTCTGGTCACTACTCCTAGGAGTTCTGGTTCACCATGGGCTTGCTGGGCAATCTGTAACTCTGGTCACAAATAGGACAGTGTCTCATCCTCTGACCCCAAATTCTTCATGCATAGATTCTCAATGGAACAAGAATAAAACATTTCTAATATCACCTGAGTGTTCTTTCATCTCTAAACAATTCGTTTTGCCTCCAGTGCTTTGATAAGTCTGAGTTTCTTTGCCTACTGTGGTTAAAGGGATACTGTAGGGGGGTCAGGGGAAAATGAGTTGAACTTACCCGGGGCTTCTAACGGTTCCCCACAGACATCCTGTGTTGGCGCAGCCGCTCACCGATGCTCCGGCCCCGCCTCCGGTTCACTTCTGGAATTTCAGACTTTAAAGTCTGAAAACCACTGCGCCTGCGTTGCCGTGTCCTCGATCCCGCGGATGTCATCAAGTGCGCACAGCGCAGGCCCAGTTCCTGGGGGGACTCAGCGCATCTCTGATGGAGGCCATTCGGAGGCGGCTTGGTGTTGCTCTGATCCACCTTTTGCGCAATTTTCGATTTTACTTGATTAGCCGCACCCAGGCTATGCATATACATAGGTTAGGATTTAGTTAGTGTTAGGCCCCTCCCATGGAGGATTGACTTCTTCGCAGCGGGAGGGACGAGTACTTAATAGGTTGCATGCAAGCTGTTACAGGAAACCAACATCCTCCAGTGGTAGACAGGTCATGTGTATGCTCGGTGTGTATTATATCCCACAAGTGGGGCTTGCACTCTTTTGCAGGTAGGCACTTGCCTGCTTTTAAGTAGCGCTGTTCATTTCCTTGCTATGTACTAATTTAATTCGTTTTTGGTCAGCTGCTCCCACTTAACAGCCATGCTTTTGGTGTATATGCAGAGCTTCTGTTTGGGTTCAAGGTGCGTTTGTAGTTCCTGGGAGGGCTCAGCGCATCTCTGATGGAGGCCATTCGGAGGCGGCCTGGTGTTGCGCTGATCCACCTTTTGCGCAATTTTCAAGATTTCATGATCGACTGTGTCAAAAGCCGCTGAGAGTTCGAGCAAAATCAGGATGGAACATTGACCCTTGTCTCTTGCAATGAGCAGCTCATTGCAAATCTGGGTGAGGGCTGTTTCACAGCTGTGACATTTCCTGAAGCCAGATTGAAGAGGGTCAAGGATGTTGTTTCTGGAGAGCCTGGCTTCAAGTTGGAGGTAGACAGCCTTTTCAATAACTTTTCCCACAAAGGGGAGGTTTGAGACAGGTCTGTAGCTGTTTAGAGCATCTGGGTCTAAGGATGGTTTCTTGAGTAGTGGCCTGACGATTGCTTCTTTCAGAGTAGAGGGAAACCACCCTTTTTGTAAGGAACTGTTGACTATTTTGTGGAATGCCAGTGTAAATAGTTCAGGGCATTTCAACATGAACTTAGTGGGGCCAGGGTCCAGATCGCAGGTAGTCTGGCGAAGGTTTGAGAGGATATCCAAGATGTCTTTTTCAGTGATTACCTTAAAATCAGACCATGGTGGTAGGCTATTTTTGCATCGGTTATATGGCTCTGCATGGGTTTTTGGGGCTGTGAATTGAATGGCAGATCGTATGGAGGAGACACTTTGTCTGAGAAGAAGTGGGTCTGATGCTGGATTTCCTGCAAGATGGATTGCAGAGACTGTCAACCGTGCGAAAGAGTTGGTCAGGTCTGTTGGCTGCATTTGCAATTTCGTGAGACAGGTATAAAGACTTCTTTTTGTTAATCGTTTGATATTTTCTCAGGTGAGCAATTAGGGAAATTTTATCATCAGGGGACTGATGTTTGCGCCACCTTCGTTCCAGTCTGCGTCCCTGTTTCTTTAGTTCCTGTATAGAGATGTCAAACCAGTGAGCTTGATGTAATGGTGCGGAACGTTTAATCTTTAAGGGAGCTATGGCATCAAAAGCGGCTGAGACATCGTGGTTATATTTAAGGACCATGGATTTAAGGCCTAAGTTGTGATCTGTCAGTTCGTCTAGATCAGGCATGGGCAAACTTGGCCCTCCAGCTGTTAAGGAACTACCAGTCCCACAATGCATTTGCCTTTGAGTCATGACTGTGGCTGTAAGACTCCTGCAATGCATTGTGGGACTTGTAGTTCCTTAACAGCTGGAGGGCCAAGTTTGCCCATGCCTGGTCTAGATTGAGGCTGTTCTGAAGGTGTTGGGGTGTCAAACCTTTCAAGGAACGATATTTTATTAGTTCTTTCACTTGGTGTTTTGTAGCCGGTGCTGTAAAGGAGAAGTGGACAGTGTGATGGTCTGACCAAACTACTGGATCAATTTCTACATAGGATATTAGGAGTTCTGAATGAAACATGAGGTCCAAAGTGTGTCCTTTTTTTTTGTGGGTAGGGAGGTTGATGGCTTGAGAGTAGCCCAGTTCATTCATGAAGAGAAGTAGCTCAGTTCCTAATTGGGAAGAGTGTGTGTCAACCCAATGCGTTAACGTCTCCCAGAATTATCCACCTAGAGTGTTTCAGTGTTATGCAAGATACAAGTTCTGCTATTTCCTTGAGAAAAGCTGAGCCAGCATCAGGGGGGCAGTAGACAAGCAGTATGTTTATCTTTGTCTCAGCTGAGAGTTGGGCTGCCAGACATTCAAAAGAGTGGGTGGGGGCTACAGCAAGAGGTTTAACCCCCTTGCTGGTCCAATTCCCGCGGCAAGGGGACAGCAGAGCACTTTTACACTTTTTTTTTTTTTTTTTTAAATCATGTAGCGAGCCCTGGGCTCGCTACATGATAGCCGCTGAGCAGCGACATCCCCCCACCCACTCAAGCAGGAAATCCCATTCAGAACTGGGTCCTTTACTGGGTTATCTGGGTCCTTTACTGATACAGCTGATATATAAATTATTTATGATGACTATTATCTGAGAAATAGAACATTTTATCATATTTTCTATTTTAATTACAGTTTAAATTCATTAGGAGTCGGGAGTTGGTGCAGGTACCCAAAAATTGCTCCGACTCTGACTCCTCGACGCCGACTCCACAGCTCTGCAGTGATGTTCCATTGGATTCAAGTGTGGGCTTTGGGTGGGACACTCTAGGACTGGGCAAACTGCGTGGGCCACATTCTGCAGACCGCATTTCTATCATTCTTGACATTCCTCCTCTCTCTTTACACCCCCCCCCCCCCCCACCACCACCACCACCACCCTTTGCAGAGCCGCAAGCGGGCTAGTAGCAGAGGTTAAAACTCACCTAGTTGCCGCTTCTTGCATCGTGTCTCCATGGCAACAGTACGTAACGTGACATGCATCACATGACGTGCCAGCGTATAACACGCTGGCACACAGCATGTAATACGCTGCCACTTGATTTTTTTTTTAATTTTTTTTTTCAATTTTGAAAAACAATTCTAGACTGCTTTGTAAAGGGGAAATTCTTATTTTCCACAGTTGTCAGTCCACTTTTTTTTTCTTTTCTTTTTTATTACATGTCACAGGAAGTAGTTATGGCAAATTTTATATCTGCATTTAAAGGGGGCTTAGATGTTTTTCTTGCGTTGAAAGACATCCATGGCTATAATTACTAGGTAATGCCCAGTTGTGTAGATCCACAGATTTTATCTGATTGCCATCTAGAGTCGGGAAGGATTTTTTTTCCCCTTCAGGGGCTAATTGGACCATGCCTTGTAAAGCTAAGTACTCACGGGGGGACAATTGTAGCTGTCGCTAGCACACGGGAGCGTGTGCGCGACAGTTCGGCGACAGCTCGTCGCCAAGTCCCTCTGCATCCACACGGCAGCAGAGGGATTAGCGATGCGGCGGAAGCTGTCGCCGAGGTTCCTCCCCCCGCCGGAAGCTCCGTGTGCTGTGTGTGGGTAGCTGTCGCTAGCCCGCATACACATGCGGGACTAGCGACAGTTCCGGCGAGGTTGCGGCGACGGCTGTAGCCGGCGATTGAACATGTCAATTGTCTGGCGACAGCTCCGACGGGCGATGGTTCGGGTGCGCGCGTCATACACACGGGCGAACTGTCGCCGCAACATGCGCGTGCCACACGATCGCGGCGACGGCCGTCCCCCGTGAGTATGGACCTTAAGGGTTTTTCGCCTTCCTCTGGATCAACAGAGATACAGTGGTGTGAAAAACTATTTTCTCCCTTCCTGATTTCTTATTCTTTTGCATGTTTGTCACACTTAAATGTTTCTGCTCATCAAAAACCGTTAACTATTAGTCAAAGATAACATAATTGAACACAAAATGCAGTTTTAAATGATGGTTTTTATTATTTAGTGAGAAAAAAAACTCAAAACCTACATGGCCCTGTGTGAAAAAGAAATTGCCCCCTGAACCTAATAACTGGTTGGGCCACCCTTAGCAGCAATAACTGCAATCAAGCGTTTGCGATAACTTGCAACGAGTCTTTTACAGTGCTCTGGAGGAATTTTGGCACACTCATCTTTGCAGAATTGTTGTAATTCAGCTTTATTTGAGAGTTTTCTAGCATGATCCGCCTTTTTAAGGTCATGCCACAACATCTCAATAGGATTCAGGTCAGGACTTTGACTAGGCCACTCCAAAGTCTTCATTTTGTTTTTCTTTAGCCATTCAGAGGTGGATTTGCTGGTGTGTTTTGGGTCACTGTCCTGCTGCAGCACCCAAGATCGCTTCAGCTTGAGTTGACGAACAGATGGCCGGACATTCTCCTTCAGGATTTTTTGGTAGACAGTAGAATTCATGGTTCCATCTATCACAGCAAGCCTTCCAGGTCCTGAAGCAGCAAAACAACCCCAGACCATCACACACCACCACCATATTTTACTGTTGGTATGATGTTCTTTTGCTGAAATGCTGTGTTACTTCTACGCCAGATGTAACGGGACACGCACCTTCCAAAAAGTTCAACTTTTGTCTCGTCGGTCCACAAGGTATTTTCCCAAAAGTCTTGCCAATCATTGAGATGTTTTTTTAGCAAAATTGAGACGAGCCATAATGTTCTTTTTGCTTAAAAGTGGTTTGCGCCTTGGATATCTGCCATGCAGACCGTTTTGCCCAGTCTCTTTCTTATGGTGGAGTCATGAACAATGATCTTAATTGAGGCAAGTGAGGCCTGCAGTTCTTTAGATGTTGTCCTGGGGTCTTTTGTGGCCTCTCGGATGAGTTTTCTCTGCGCTCTTGGGGTAATTTTGGTCGGACAGCCACTCCTGGGAAGGTTCATCACTGTTCCATGTTTTTGCCATTTGTAGATAATGGCTCTCACTGTGGTTCGCTGGAGTCCCAAAGCTTTAGAAATGGCTTTATAACCTTTACCAGACTGATAGATCTCAATTACAGTACTTTGTTCTCATTTGTTCCTGAATTTCTTTGGATCTTGGCATGATGTCGTCTAGCTTTTGAGGTGCTTTTGGTCTACTTCTCTGTGTCAGATAGCTCCTATTTAAGTGATTTCTTGATTGAAACAGGAGTGGCAGTAATCAGGCCAGGGGGTGACTATAGAAATTGAACTCAGGTGTGATAAACCACAGTTAAAGAGAGTCTGAAGCGAGAATAGATCTTGCTTCAGACCTCATAGCTAGCAGAGGCATGCGTGCCCCTGCTAAAACGCCGCTATAGCGCGGCTTAACGGGGGTCCCTGTCCCCCCAAACCCCCTCCGTGCAGCGGGGGAGCGCTTCCTGGTTGGGGCAGGGCTAACCGCCGCAGCCCTACCCCATGCGCGTCTGTCAGACGCGTATCTCCGCCTCTCCCCCGCCCCTCTCAGTCTTCCTTCACTGAGAGGGGCGGGGGAGAGGCGGCGATGCGCGTCTGATAGACGCGACTGGAGGCAGGGCTGCAGCCGTTAGCCCTGCCTCCAGGAAGACAATCCCCACGACCAACTTGCCGACCATCTTTTGCGGGGGGTGAGTTGGGGGTGAAGGGACCCCCGTTTAGCCGCGGGATAGCGGCGTTTTAGCAGGGGCACACGTGCCCCTGCTATATATAAGACCTGAAGCGAGATTTAGTCTCGCTTCAGTGTCTCTTTAAGTTATTTTTTAACAAGGGGGGCAATCACTTTTTCACACAGGGCCATGTAGATTTGGAGTTTTTTTTTTCTCACTAAATAATAAAAACCATCATTTAAAGAGAATCTGTATTGTTAAAATCACACAAAAGTAAACATACCAGTGCGTTAGGGGACATCTCCTATTACCCTCTGTCACAATTTTGCCGCTCCCCGCCGCATTAAAAGTGGTTAAAAATAGTTTTAAAAAGTTTGTTTATAAACAAACAAAATGGCCACCAAAACAGGAAGTAGGTTGATGTACAGTATGTCTACACATAGAAAATACATCCATACACAAGCAGGCTGTATACAGCCTTCCTTTTGAATCTCAAGAGATCATTTGTGTGTTTCTTTCCTCCTGCATCTCTCATGCACTGAAGTTTCAGGCTGCTCTTTTCTTCCTGCAAACAGCTTTGCCCTTGTCTGTAATTCTTCAGTATGTGAAAGCCCAGCCAGCTCAGAGGACGATTTATCCCGCTTGTAAAAGATAAGAGAGAAGAGAGAAGCTGCTCTAATCTAAATAACACACAGGCAGTGTGCATAGAGGGGCCTGGAAGGGGAAGTTCATAGCAGAACCACAACACTGAAGAACTTGGCAGCCTTCCAGACACAGTCTGACAAGTCTGACAAGAGAGAGATAAGTTGATTTATTACAGAGACTGTGATAATACAAAGTGCTGCAATAAGCCAGAACACATTAGAATAGCTTTTGGAACTTGTAGGATGATAAAAAACAGGATGCAATTTTTGTTACGGAGTCTCTTTAAAACTGCATTTTGTGTTCAATGATATCTTTGACTAATAGTTAATGGTTTTTGATGAGCAGAAACATTTAAGTGTGACAAACATGCAAAAGAATAAGAAATCAGGAAGGGGGCAAATAGTTTTTCACACCACTGTATGTGAGGGAGCAGGCTTGTGTTGTACTTTTTACTGGCTGAACTCGATGGACGTATGTCCTTTTTTCAACCCAAATAACTATGTAACTATGAAACCACAATGATAGCCTCAGAGTATAAGGGCCCTTTTCCACTCAAAATTATGATCACAAATGCATTGCAGTTTAATATGTACTTAAAGCATGCCTTTTGATGCGATCACTGAACAATCGGATGGGTGTCACCGTGCAATTGCTTTTTGCGATATCCGACGGGGAGAAAAAGCACAGCAAACATTTTTTAAGTGATGTAACGCAAAAAGCCTAGCACCATGATTTTTATGCAAGTTTCTTGTGCTCCCATTGACTTGACCTAAATGCTAACACAGTAAAAATGCAGCACAGATGGAAACAGGGCACCACGATTACCATGTTAATCATGATCAGAAATTATTATTATTTAGTATTTATATAGCGCCGACATCTTCCGCAGCGCTGTACATAGTATATATTGTCTTGTCACTTAACTGTTCCTCAGAGGGGCTCACAATCTAGTCCCTACCATAGTCATAAGTTCTATGTGTATGTATTGTGTTGTGTATGTGTTGTAGTCTAGGGCCAATTTTAGGGGGAAGCCAATTAACATCTGTATGTTTTTGGGATGCGGGAGGAAACTGGGCTGCCCGGAGGAAACCCACACAGACACGGGGGGAACATACAAACTCCTTGCGGATGTTGACCTGGCTGGGATTTGAACCGGTGACCCAGCGCTGCAAGGCGAGAGCGCTAACCACTACGCCACCGTCCTGCCCCAGATTGAAACGATGGCAATAATTTTTAAAAATGAAGCATTTTGTACTTGCTAGTGACTTGGGACAGACACCATTCTGGCTTTGTTTACTGCAATGTATTTCTATTGCTCCCTCATCCTACAAGTTCCAAAAGCTATTCTAATGTGTTCTGGCTTACTGCAGCACGTTCTACTATCACCATCTCTGTAATCAACTTACCGGTATCTCTCTCTTGTCAGACTTGTCAGGCCTGTGTCTGGAAGGCTGCCAAGTTCTTCAGTGTTGTGGTTCTGCTATAAACTCCCCCATCCAGGCCCCTCTCTGCACACTGCCTGTGTGATATTTAGATTAGTGCAGCTTCTCTCTGTTCTATTATCTTTTACAAGCTGGATAAATCCTCCTCTGAGCTGGCTGGGCTTTCACATACTGAGGAATTACATACAGGCAGAGCTGTCTGCACTCTGCAGGAAGAAATAGCCTGACACTTCAGTGGAAGATAGCTGCAGGGAGAAAGAAACACACAAATGATCTCTTGAGATTCAAAAGGATGGCTGTATACAGCCTGCTTGTGTATGGATGTATTTTCTATGTGTGGACATACTGTACATCAATCTACTTCCTGTTTTGGTGGCCATTTTGTTTGTTTATAAACAAACTTTTTAAAACTGTTTTTAACCACTTTTAATGCGGCGAGGAGCGGCAAAATTGTGACAGAGGGTAATAGGAGATGTCCCCTAACGCACTGGTATGTTTACTTTTGTGCGATTTTAACAATACAGATTCTCTTTAAAGAGAATCTGTATTGTTAAAATCGCACAAAAGTAAACATACCAGTGCGTTAGGGGACATCTCCTATTACCCTCTGTCACAATTTCGCCGCTCCCCGCCGCATTAAAAGTGGTTAAACAGTTTTAAAAAGTTTGTTTATAAACAAACAAAATGGCCACCAAAACAGGAAGTAGGTTGATGTACAGTATGTCCACACATAGAAAATACATCCATACACAAGCAGGCTGTATACAGACTTCCTTTTGAATCTCAAGAGATCATTTGTGTGTTTCTTTCCACCCTGAGGGGGGAGTGCATAGCAGAACCACAACACTGAAGAACTTGGCAGCCTTCCAGACACAGGCTGACAAGTCTGACAAGGGAAAGATACATTGATTTAATACAGAGACTGTGATAGTACGAAGTGCTGCAGTAAGCCAGAACACATTAGAATAGCTTTTGGAACTTGTAGGATGATAAAAAACAGGATGCAATTTTTGTTACGGAGTCTCTTTAACAACTGCCACAGAGTAAATGGACAAAACATTTTTTCTCTGAATGCCATTCCCAGTCCATCATCCTAAAGGCTAGGCATACATAGAAATGTTGGTTCCTTTAACCTCCTTAGTGGTATGCCCGACACTGTATCGGGCATACTGCTTGCTGGCCCCAGGAGTCCACCATGTATAATAAATGTGATCCAATGGCTTTAAAACCTTTAGCTAGCACTAGGCTAGCTAGTACAAGTGTCCAGCTCCCCCTGATTGCCTGCGATCCCCCCGTTAATACATTATCCAGCCTGGATCCAGAGATCATGCAGCCTCCCTGCACAGCTTCGGTCTCTCTATGGGGAGGATCAGGTTTGCGCATGAGGTTGGCGACGTCATGTGTGATCCTCCCAATAGTGAAGACCGGAGCTGTGCGGGGAGGCTGCGCCGATCGCTGGATCCAGGCTGGCAACATGAGGACGCGGCCGAGCAGGGCAGTGGTTTTCCTACTTTAAAGTCGGAAATTCCGTAAGTGAGCCGGCAGTGGGGACCAAAGCATCGGTGAGTGGCTGCATGGGCACAGGACGTCTGCGGGGGACTGTTAGAAGCCCCAGGTAAGTTCCGCCGGCCGCATCCACTTGAAAATCCGCGTGGCTAATGTATCTCTATGGGCTGGTGCACACCGGCGGTTTGAGGTTTTTAGCAAGCAGCAAACGTGCCTCTTGCTGCAAACCGCCGGTGTGCACCAGCCCATAGAGATACATTTTTGACGATCTGCTAGCGGTTTTGGTGTGCACTGGGCCTAACTCTTTTTTTGTTTTTCCCCCCACAGTACTCCTTTAACTACTTGCTGACCACGTCACGCCGACGGGCGTGGCCGCAGCCCCAGGACCGCTGATCGGCGTAAAGTCCGGGGGCAGTGATTTGCGATCACTGCTCTGAGACTGTTAGACGGCGAATTTGCTAGGTACAGCGTTGCGATCTATAGCAGCGCTGTACTGGGGACAGCCGTGTGACACGGCTGTCCCCATGGGGCACAGGAGAGCGATCGGCTCTCATAGGCTGAAGCCTGTGACAGCCGATCGCCGCTATTGGCTGGCTGGGGGAGGGAGTTTAAAAAAAAAATGAAATAAGAAAATGTATTTAAAAAAAATATAAGTATTTATAAAATAAAAAATAAACATCCTGGCAGGGATCAGACCCCACCAACCGAAAGCTCTGTTGGTGGGGAGAAAAGGGGGAAGGGGGTTGGGTGGGGCAGGAGGGAATCACTTGTGTGCTGAGTTGTGCGGCCCTGCAGCGAGGCCTTAAAGCTGCAGTGGCCTATTTGTTGAAAAATTGCCTGGTCTTTAGGGGGGGTTTGACACTGCAGTCCTCAAGTGGTTAAAGGGAACCTAAACTGAGAGGGATATGGATGTTTCCTTTTAAACAATACCAGTTGCTTGTCAGTCCTGCTGATCTATTTGCTGCAGTAGTATCTGGAACTCACACACCTGAAACAAGCATGCAGCTAATCCAGTCTGACTCCAGTCAGAGCACCTGATCTGCATGCTTGATGAGGGGCTGTGTCTAAAACTATTAGGGCCCTTTTCCACTAGCAATCGCTAGCGTTCACGCTGAACGCTAGCGATTGCTGAATCGCAATTAGCGGCGATTCCCCGACGCTCGCGGCCGCGATTTTGCTATGCTATGCACTGCATAGCAAAATCGCGGCAAATATCGCTCCGCCGCGCGTTCGCGTTCCCGACAAAAACGAATCGCGGTAGTGGAAATGACCTACCGCGATTCCTATGTTAAAAAGCAAACCGTAGCGATTGTAAAATCGCTAGCGGTTTGCGTTTTTGCGATTCAGCCAGCGCGAACGCGCTGGTGGAAAAGGGCCCTTAGAGACACAGGATCAGCAGGAGAGTCAGGCAACTGGTATTATTTTGAAAGGAAAAATCAATATCCTTTTCAGTTTAGGTTCCCTTTAGGCTGCTTACACACAGGGACGTTACAGGTGCACGTTAGTGCAGCCTGTAACGCTCCCCCAACGCACAGCAATGTAACACAAGTGGGCTGTTCACACTGCCCACGTTGCGTTACATGTAACGCTGCACGTTCTTCCGAAAGTGCAGCATGCTACGGCGTTACAGCGGCTGAAGCCGCGTTAGACTGTTTGCACATGCGCAGTTATGTTGGAGAGGAGCGGAGAGCGGCGAATTAATATTCACTGCACGTTGTGACGTGCAGTGTTTACTTCCTGATGCGGCCGCTCTGTGTGGCGATTGGCCGGCGGAACCACGTGATGCCGCATGCGTCCAAGAGTACGCATCACGGCTTTACGGACGCCAGAGTGAGCTGCACAACGCGGCTCACTCTGACGTCCACATTGAAGAGCACCAGGCCTTGCGTTAGGTGCACGTTATGAGACCTTAACGTAGCACCTAACGCAACGTCTTGGTGTGCAAGTAGCCTTAACCTCCTGGGCGATAATCCCGAGCTGAGCTCGGGGTATGTCGCGCAGGAGGAGTTCTCAGGCCCTGGTGGGCCGATTTGCATAATTTTTTTTTGTCACACGCAGCTAGCACTTTGCTAGCTGCGTGTAACTTCCGATCGCCGCCGATCCACCACTCGCCGCCATGCCGCGCAGCCCCCCCCCTCCCAGACCCCTTGCGCAGCCTGGGCAATCAGTGCCAGGCAGCGCTGAGGGGTGGATCAGGACTCCCTCTGACGTCACGACGTCGGTGACGTCATCCCGCCCGGTCGCCATGGCGACCGGGGAAGCCCAGCAGGAAATCCCGTTCTGAACCGGATTTCCTGCTTACTCTGATCGCCGAAGGCGATCGGAGTGGGTGGGGGGATGCCGCTGCGCAGCGGCTATCATGTAGCGAGCCCAGGGCTCGCTACATGATTTAAAAAATATATATTTCTTTTTTTAAAGTGCTGCGCCCCCTCCTGGGCGATCTAATTGTATCGCCCAGAGGGTTAAAGGATAGAAAGCAAAGAGTGGAGGTAAACTGAACATGCTAAAAATGGGAAACTGTTAGCAGTGGGGTACCACAGGCGATAGTACTTGGTCCAAGTATTTTCAATTTATTAATGATTTAATAGACGGAATACAGAGTAATGTTGTTATCTTTGCAGATGATACAACATTATGCCGAATTATCAACACTAAAGACATTTCAACCTGCCTGACAGTTGGGCAGATTGATCTACAGGTTGGATCTTGCCAGATCACCCAACTTATCTTCCAACAGACAAGTCTGAAAGATAGTTTGGATAGATTGTTGGTCTGCGTGTATGAGCCTTAAAGGGGAACTTCAGCCTAAACAAACATACTGTCATCAAGTTACATTAATTATGTTAATTAGAATAGATAGGTAATATAATCTCTTACCCACCCTGTTTTAAAAGAACAGGCAAATATTTGTGATTCATGGGGGCTGCCATCTTTGTCATGGGGGCAGCCATCTTTTTGGTTGAAAGGAGGTGACAAGGAGCAGGAGACACAGTTCCAACTGTCCTGTGTCCTGATTACCCCTCCCAGCGGCACGCGCTAGGCTTCAAATGTCAAATTCAAAATGTAAAAAAAACAACAAAATCAGAAATCCCATCATGCTTTGCACAGCATCAGGGGAAAAAAGCCCGGGCAGTTTTCTTCTGTTCAGCTAAAAATGAGGCTTGAATAAGAGAAACAAAGTTCTGATACTGTGAAACTGTTAAAGAAACACCAAGCCTTTTCAGTGCTGCTGAGTCGATTTTTAGTCCGGAGGTTCACTTTAAGACCAGGGCATGGAAAGGGGAAGACGAGCAGTAGATGTCCCAATGCAGCTGGCAGTCAAAAACTACAATGGTGATCAGCTGAGTAGATGGGCTAGGGCCCACAGGAGAGATTACTGCATCGCTTTCTGTTGTTTAGGAATCGCTGCCGCTTCCGTAATTCTAGCCTATGCTGCTCATTCCACAGCACCTGTGCAATTGCCAGCCTAGGCTTACGATTTGCCGAAATTGCAATCATGGTGACTGCAGCATATTTAGAGCAGTTTTATTCAAAAAATGTAGAGTGCAAAATCACATTCCCTGATATCGTTTCAGAAAGCACTGGTTAAGTGCAAAAATCATTATAAAAATGCAAACGTTTTTGATAATAATTTTCTATCTCTGGTGAGTCCCAGCACTTATCCAACTCGGTGGACAGCTGAAGAGGAGACTGCTGACATAAAGGGACGCCTGTTCTAATGTTAGATCAATCCCAGACCAGTCTGTGACCCCTTAAAGTATACCCGAAGCGACATGACATGAGATAAATGTGCATTAACAGTTAACATAACAGTTTTACTTGTTTTATTTTGCCTGAAAGAGTTAATTTTTAGGCATGGAAGTGACAACTTCTGTCTTGGGGATACCTTGTTGGGAATATAGTAAACATCACCAATAAGCAAATTACAGTCATAACATTTTTCCTAGGAGACTACAACTTCTGAGAGCAGAGGGGGGATAAAACAAAGTAAATAGTTCATGAATTTTCATTTAGGGACACTTAATAGGCTGCCACTGAGCAGAGACAACAAAACATTCAATCTACTTTGTAAATGTTTAAATATGAAATAAAACCATGGGATAACTAAAAAGGTTGTTTTTGGAGTAGGAGGATAAATGCAATTGTTTGTTTTCATCTCGGGTTCACTTTAATACTTGCTGAACAGCCCCAAGTCTCATAAGAACAAAATTCTAGTGCCATCATGTTACTGTATCATTTTTGGGAACAATCGACTATATAGCACACAGTGCAGTTTTTGCCCCATTTATAATGTACAACTCTAATGTATATGTTATCAACATTACCCATTTCTTATCAAGGTAAGCACTCGGACTCAGTCTGGCTTACTGTTTGCGTACCTCTCCAGCAGCCGCTGGAGAGATACGTAGAGGGCGCACTTCTCCTGCACAGGCTGGCTCCGATGACATCAGTGACGGGACCCGGTTCTCGTAGCTGTGGACAGCGGAGGATGGCGGTGTAGGAGCAGTCCAGGCGGATGGGGCTGGAGGAAGCCCCAGGTATGTAAAAAATCTTTTTCCTTATTCATCTTGTTCCCTTTAAGCCTAGTACACACATCCAATTTTGACTGGGGAATTTTACCATTTTCATGTAGTATAAGAGACCCACACAATCTGCTCATAGTATCCAAAGTCTGTTGGCCCTCAAACTACATGGAGGTGGTAAAATTGGTCAGTGATTGACCAATCAAAATTGGATATGTGTATGCACCTTTAGACTATGATGTGATATGTCTAAACAAGCCTGGTACACACTTTCAATTTTTATGGACCAATCACCAATTTTATCACCTCCATGTACTATGAGGGTCACTAGATTTTGAATATTATAAACCGATTGTGTAGGTAAGCTCTTATACTACATGGAAATGGTAAAATTGGTCAGTGATTGGCCAAGGGATCAGATTGTGAGTTCCTCTCAGGAACAGATAGTGACAAAACTATATATGTGCTGTAAAGTGCTGTGGAATATGCGAACACAATATTAATACAAACTAAATAAAATGTATTGTATTACTGGCACTCTATAACTGCACTCAGGTGGCTGGAATTACCAAAAACATGAATTAAAACCTCATGAAGATACAGAAATCATGCCCTTAGCTGAGTCACACAGAGAGGACTAGTGATGGATAGTTGAAACTATAATGTGTGTCCCTCTGGGGATGTCAGGGACCACAGCCAAACCTGCCGCATGTACTGAGCTGTTCACTGCTGTACTAGACTGTCACAAATAATAGGTTTGATTGAAAATCTAACATGTTTATATAGTCTTGTAAGGCAGTTTTGAACTTGTCATCACCAGCTGAAAGCTGTATTTTTTTATGGAATTTCACAATTCAGTGTTTGAAAAGTAGACAAAGTTCTGAAATACAGTATATGTATATATGAGACAAAATCTTTGGTGAGTCCAGAGATGGTGTGTGTAACAGGGCTTTGTGTGGGCCTGCTAGGGGAGTGTGTTATCTCCTTACAGAGACCTTGTTAATCCTGTGCTGCAGAAGATCTTTGGCAGCATTGTAAGAAGAGCCAAGTAGGATCTGTGAAGGTTCAGGGAGGGAGCTGTGTGTGTAGAAAGGGGGGGGGTGTAACATGCTTAAAGGATTCATCCTTTGTTGGGATGGTAAAAAGCTGGGTAGATGCTCCCGCCCCCTCCTACACACACTCAGTCATGCATGCAGAGTCTGCTGTGTCAGGGGGGTCCCTTTAAATGGGGGGGACCTGCTTCTCTTCCTCTTACACATTCCTCTCTGGCTCCAGCATGAATGCCATTTTTTTACTGACTCTTCTAGAGGGGCTGCTATTTAAAAAAATCTCTAAAGTTATGTTAACCCTATGGTTTAAAAAAAAAAAAAAAAAAAAAAAAGATTAGATGTCAGACTCAATAAAACAAAAAGTATCTGACAAAAATCTATTAAAAAGAACGGCTCTCTTGGTCAAATCCAAATTATTTGGCTGATTAAACATTGATCTGGAATGCCCAGTTTTCTTTTTTGATTAATACTGTTAAAGAGGTGGGGGGGTTCCCTCAGCTTAAATCTCACCTATTTTCTCATGTTGCAAGGCGATACCACACAGGCAAAGTATTGAGATCTGGGAGATACTGTGTTCCTGATCTGCCATATATCCAATATTGCAAGGCAAGCTTTATGGTAAGTCTTGTTCACAGACACCAAAAGTACGAATGTCTAGTGTGAAATTCTGCAGCCAATGATACACCGGATACTGGTTTCCTCATACATCTGAGAGGTACAGACTAGTCAGCAAGCTCATGGTGAACCAGAACTTATTGGAGTGTGTGAGGGGCTACAATGGTCCTAAAAGCCCCCTTACTAAAATACCAAAGAAAACAAGAGTTTGCTTTCTTAAAACAGAAAGAATTTGCGATAATTCAGGTTAGAGTGAGCTTGAGATGTCTACCAGTGCATCACTGCTGAATATATGACAATTTACCATTGTTGCCCCTAGAAGCTAAGCACACCTCCAGAACCGCTGGAATGCAATCTTGTCAGCTTGTTAATTGTACAAATTAACAAGCTGACGCATCATTGCATTCCAGCAGTTCTGGAGGTGTGTTTAGCTTCTAGGGGCAACAATGGTTCATTTGCATATATTCAGCAGTGATGCACTGGGAGACATCTCAAGCTCACTCCAACTTGAATTATCGCAGATTCTTTCTGTTTTAAGAAAGCAAACTCTTGTTTTCCTCATACATCTGACAAAGGGAAGTTATTGTCACAAAAGCTCATTCTGCACTAAGTTATGGCATACCCTCCAACTTTTTAAGATAAGAAAGAGGGACACTTAAACCATACCCCTGCAACACCTCTTATCACGCCCCTTCTACACCCATAATCAGGAATAACAAAGATTTCATAAAAAAAATATGTTCCATCATAATTCAAACCACACTGGTCCTTTCTATCTTAGTTAATTTTCCTTCATGTTAACATTTGAAAATAAGAAATATATCAGTCAATAAAACACATTTTCAGTAGAAAATTATATATATTTGCACACATCTGTACATCAGTCCTGAAAGGGGGACAAATAAGGAAGAAAAAGGGGCAGAGGAACTGGATTCTCCAAAAGAGGGACATTTGGTAGGTATGGAGTAGGTGGTCATACATTGAAGAAAATGAATTTGGTTGCAGTGCTATTTCTAAATAATAATAATTGCAGCAAGGAGAATACTGTGGCAGCTCCCAATCACAGTCAATTCAAACTCATTAAAAAATAAATTAACTCCAGTGCTAAAATAGTGAATGAACTTCATATTTTAATAAAATGTAAAATACATTATGCATATTCAACAACGCTGGGCACTATTCAACCACGCTTCTCATATCAACACACCAAGAGCTCATATGAACTTACAAACCCTGTTTTTTGCTACGGTTCTTACATCAAGCAAATGCACAAGTTTTAATCATTTTTCCGTGCATGGAGGATTTGCATATGCACATATGACTGCGGTCATTCAGGCACATTCAAGGGTGTTTTATGATTAGGGTGTTGATGTGAGATGCGTGGTTGAATAGTGCCCAGTGTTGTTGAATATGCATAATGTATTTTACCTTTTATTAAAATTTGAAGTTCATTCACTATTTAAACATTTATTTAATGTTTTAGTGGTCATACATTGTATAACAGGTCCCCGAATTAGTAAATCATTGATAACTCTCAGATCCGGTATAGATTGGGAACCGATCATTTAACCATCTTATACCACTCAATGGGCTTGATTCCGAAAAGGGTGCTAAGTGTTAGCATGCCAGTGAAAAGCCACTTTGCATGTGCTAACATGCTTTACACATGCTAACTATGGTGCTAAGTAGTTAGCACATGCAAACTACTTAGCACCGTAGTTAGCACATGTAAACTACTTAGCACTGTGGTTAGCACATGAAAACTACTTAGCATCCTAGTTAGTACGTGCAAACTACCTAGCACTCTAGTTAGCACGGTGCTAAGTAGTAGTTTGCATGTGCCAACTATGGTGCTAAGTAGTTTACATGTGCTAACTACGGTGCTAAGTTTGCATGTGCTAACTACGGTGCTAAGTAGTTTGCATGTGCTAACTACGGTGCTAAGTAGTTTGCATGTGCTAACTACTTAGCACCCTAGTTAGCACGCCCAAAGCCTATAGGCGTGCTAACTGGGTTAGCACCGTTTACTGAATCAGGTCCAAAGTCAGAAGCCATTTATTTGAAAGTTAAAGGAAACCTAAGCAGAATGTAAAAAAAAAGTTTAACTTACCTGGGGCTTCTACCAGCCCCCTGCAGCCGCCCTGTGCTCGCGCCGTCACGGAACGATCAACTGGTCCCCCGCAGCAACTCAGTTTAGTTTTCATTGACTCAGCTAGTCAATAGCCACTGCGCCTGCGTGGCTTTTGCCATGTGCGCACTCCATAACGCTCCCGGCAGCGGGAGTGTGATCGAGTATGCGCATGGTCAGGGACATTTACTTGGCTGAGTCGACAAAAACTACACTGAGTCACTACGGGGTATCGGTGGATCGTTCCGTGACGACGTGGGCACAGGGTGGCTGCAGGGGGCTGGTAGAAGCCCCAGGTAAGTTAAACTTTTTTTTTTTTTTTCACATTCTGCTTAGGTTTCCTTCAACTGAACTGCTACTATCAATCGATGCAGTGCAAAACAATGCAGCCATCAGCAAGGGCGGATTTATACTTTTTTCACCCCGTGGCTCCCCTTCCTTGTGCAACAGCTGCCCTCCCATTCCATGTGCAGCCCCCTCTTCCATGTGTAACATCCATGTAAACCAGTCCTTCTCTTTTTATGGCTTACGAGGCAGCTTCCTTCTTATGTGTAGTGTTCTCTATTTTTAGCCTTCCTTTTCTATTTACAGCCTCCACTTCCATATGCAGCAACCCCTCCCCCCCCTTTATGGCCATGTTTTGTAGAGAGCCTAAAGGCTAATTCACAGGGATGTTTGAACTCTTTTGCCACAGTGTTCAACCATTGATCCCAATGGAACGAGCACCCTCCGGTTTCTATGTAATGCAACTGGAAGTCAGCATTGGTACCCAAACGTGTCAGCAGTGCTGTTAGTGCGTAGTAGAAAAACCACATCATGTAAAGTCTAGTTGATTGTCTGCAGTATTGCTCCTGCGGTTTGCACACCTAATATTTACATTGATGTGTGCAGATATATGTATTTCATATTGGCTACCTAAACACGGCACTCTGGCTACCTAAAGAGGGGTCCACTTGAAAAAGACAACACTGGTTGAAACGTGCTTTTGTCTGTGGTATTGACAATAAACTGGCCAGTCGGCCATAAATCCAGGTGGAGACCCAGTCTTTTTTCTTTTTACCTAAAGAGGGGGGCACTCTGACTACATAAATGGGGGTACTCTAAGGCTCCCTACAGAGGTGAGCTCTCTGGCTACCTAAACGGGGAAGGGGGCTCTCTGGCTACATAAACGGGGGGTACTCTAAAGCTCCATACAGGGGTGAGCTCTCTCGCTACTTACACAGGGGGCTCTCTGACTACCCAAATGGGAGGAACTCTGGCTACCTAAATGAGCGGCACTCTGGCTACCTAAACAAGGGACACTCTGGCTACCTAAACGGTGTACTCTAAGGCTCCCTACAGGGATGAGCTCTCTAGCTACCGAAATGGGTAGCTCACTGACTACCTAAATCGGGGGCACTCTGGCTACCTAAACAGGGGCACACTCTGGTTACCTAAACGTTGGGGGGAGGGGATGCGGAAACGCACATAATGTTGGGCCACATCAATGATGTGATGTGAGATTTTTTGCAGGGCTGTGGAGTCGGTACAAAAATCTTCCGACTCCAACTCCGACTCCTCAGTTTATGAAACCACGACTCCAACTCCGACTCCGGGTACCCAAAATGGCTCCGACTCCTCGACTCCGACTTCTTAGTCTAATACTTAACAGGGCTGTGGATTTTGTACAAAAATCATCCGACCCCGACACCTCAGATTATGAAACCATGACTCCAACTCCGGGTGCCCAAAATTGCTCCGACTCCTCGACTCGACTCCACAGCCCTGGTTTTTTGAGTTCTTAGGTGTGGGACATCAATAACTGATGCAACCGCGTGAGTGTTTGGTAAGGTTTTTTGGAAACATTTTTTAAAATTATTTTATTTCAATTGACTAATACGAATATTCATTACAAAACACATGAAAAAACTCATATAAAACACACCCAAAAAACACAAAGAAAAGCTCATGGCAGAAAACTGATGCATTTCTGCATGGACAAGTGTGACCTCAGCCTTAAGGCCTCATTTCCATATGCGTGCTTTCAGCCGCACTTACGGAAAAGCGATGTTTCCATACATGCACTGCGATTCACCACTGAATGGTTGCCTGCATTTTGGGGCAATTGCGCATGCGATCCAATTCATTATAATGAATGGGATCACAAGCACCGGCCCCCGGGAGTCACGTGCGACACAGAGCCATGCTGAGCGCACGGCTCTGCATTGCAATAATGAAAACGAGCCCTAACTTAACCACTTAAGCCCATCTGGACAAATATGTTTGTCCAGATTGACTGTGCTGCTGCAGCTGAATGAGGCGCGCTCCAGCTGCCTGCCGTTAGCCCCCGATCAATGAATTGGAATATACTTCCCACTCATCGATCTAAGTCCCCCCGAGAAAAATCTATGGCTTCTTATCAGATGCTGCGGTCTTTGTGCTTAAAAAAACGTTCCCAGTCCTCATTCTAGTTCCTGGAAGTGTGATCGTTCGCTTCCAGGACTTTTTGACTGTAAAACTACATCCAACATACATTTTTTAATAAAAAAATGCATTACTTTACATTTAAAATTACCTGTTTACCTCCCACACCAAAAATTACCCAAATAAAATTTTTAATAAAAAAAAAAACAACAAATAGTTACCTAAGTTACCTAAATATGCATGTCAAGAGAGTATGTTAATATAATTTTTTAAATTTATAGGCTTGTAAATAGTGATGGACGCAAATTGAAAAAAACTGAACTTTTACTTCCAAATAAAATATCGGTGCCATAAATTGTGATAGGGACATCATTTAAATGGTGTAATAACTGGGACAAATGGGCAAATAAAATATGTGGGTTTTAATTAAGGTAGCATGTATTCATTTCAAACTATGATGGCCAAAAAGTGAGAAATAATGCATTGTTTCCATTTCTTCCTTAATCTTCCTGTTAAAATGGATTTAGAATAAAATAATTCTTAGCAAAATGTATCACCCAAAGAAAGCCTACATGGTGGTGGAAAAAACAAGATATAGATAATTTCAGTGTGATAAGTAGTCAAAGTTATTGGTGAATTAATGGGAGGTGAAAGTTGCTCGGATGCATAACGTGAACAACACTTTGGGCTACAGTGGTTAAAGGGAACCATAGATGAAAAAAATAAAGATTTTATAAATACCTGGGGCTTCCTCCAGCCCCATATGCTCCGATCGCTCCCACGCCCCCATCTTCCTCTGCCCGCAGCTACAGGAACCGGGTCCCCGCTATTCCGTCAGTCGGAACTAGTCTAAGCGTAAGGGAAGTGCGCTGTTTGCGTATCTCTGCAGCAGCCGCTGGAGAGATATGTAGAGGGCGCACTTCTCCTGCGTAGCTGGCTCAAATGACGTCAGTGTCGGGAGCCGGTTCTCGTAGATACAGGCAGCGGAGGACGGCGGCGTGGGATGGATCAGAGCGTATGGGGCTGGAGGAAGCCCCAGGTATGTATAACATCTTTTTCATTTTCCCATCTCAGGTTCATCTATGGTTCCCTTTAATGGTTTTTGATGTGCATTTCCAGCACAGGAAAACTGAGAACCAATATTAATCATTTGGCTAGCTCACACTTGAATGTGTTTTTCCCATGCAGAAGAAAAACTGCCAGCAGTGAAGAACTGCGTGCATTTTCTCTATCACATACAGACACCCATATTGTGCAGAAAACACAGGCAGAAAAATGCACTCAGAAAACTGACAGTACTCTCAGCCTCGCAAATACTCCCTGGATGTACAGGTAAGGGCTCGTTTAGACTATACGTGCTGCCGTGCGCATTTTGGCAGCGCGTATTGTGTGCGACACGCAAGAACGGTAGAAGGGCATAGACAGCCCTTCTACCGTTCTCATCATATGCGCTGTCGCGTGCTGCATGCATTTTTGGGAATTGCAGCGCAGATCCCATTCATTGTAATGTATGGGATCTGCAGCGCAGCCCATAGTAGCGCAGATGGCGTGCGATCGGACACGTTGCGTTCCGTTCGCACAGCCATCTGCGCTAAATGATGTGAACGAGGCCTAAAGGTCTGTGGAGCCTGCACTTTAGCAGACATGTCAGTTTACAAAAGCAGGGCTTTGTATATGCTTACAAACACTGCAAATTTCAACAAATTCTGATTATCTGCTCCTCCACCAGACTCAGGCAGCACACGAGTTAATCTGCACACCACTCTGAAATGTAATTCTTCGTGCAGGTTCACCGTAGACGCTGGCAGGTCAGCCACGCTCTGTCTGCGCTGTCAGGAGCCTCCAGCCGTCACATTTGACATGCACAGACTTTGATGTTTACCAGAGGAGTCCCGCTGGCTGCATTTTATGTGTTCTGAGGCTACGCTACCTGCAGACAAGTCTGGGCCTCTGTGCCAGAACACTGCAGCTGGCTCTTATTTCACACGGACTCGCATCCCGTCGGGTTCTAATTAGGATGCACGCTAGTAAAGGAGGCTCAACCCCGATAAAATTCTGCTTGCTCAAAATAACACTCACACACACAGCTATTTCAGACTCTTGGTCTTATGACTGCTCTATGTGAACATTTTTATTAGTTTTTACATTCCTGTAAACTTGACTACATTTCGGTTTTCAGTACAGAAAGTCACAGTGATCCTAATCTTTTAATCACTATTGCATATGCCTTTGTACCGGGCCGGATTTGTACCAACAGCCACAACCCCCCTAAGAATAGGTAACCAGATGCCCCCGTCCTTGTAAAGGTAACCAGCTAACCCCCATCCCCCCCCCCACACACACACACCCCGCTGGTAAACACAGCCAGTACAGGGCCTTCCTTAGGTTTCACAGCGCCCTGAGCGCAACCAGATTTTGGTGCCCCCCCCCCATTCAGACTCTGTGCGCGCGCACGCACGTGCAAGATCCCCTTTAATGTATATAGGCAGACCCCCCTTTAGTATATATAGGCAGATTCCCCCTTTAGGCCCCGTTCAGACTGCAGAACGCAGACCGCAACGCATGCGGACCGCAACGCGTACGAACGCACGCCATCCGCGTTCGTATGCGTTGCGTGGCTGATCCCATCACTGAAAAGTGAATGGGACAGCCATGCGTTTTTACAAAAAAATGCGTGCAGCATGCGTTTCCGGACCGCACAGGTCCGGAACACATGCAGTGTGAACATCAGACATTGCACTCCATGCAATGTCTGATGTCGTGCATGTCGGCCACCTGCATGCGTTTCCAAAACGCGGCTGGAAACGCGTGCAGTGTGAACGGGGCCTTAGTGTATATAGGCAGACAATCCCCTCCAGTGTACTGTGTATAGTCTGATCCCCTTTTAGTGTACATAAGCAGATCCTCCTCCCCCTCTTAGTGTATATAGGAAGATTCTCCCCCTTTAGTGTATGTAGGCAGATCCCCCCTTTAGTTTATATAGGCAGATCCCCCTCCCCCCTTTAGTGTATATAGGCAGATCCCCCCTTTAGTATATATAAACAGATCCCCCTTTTAGTGTATATAGCTAGGCAGATAAATAGTGTAGTATACAAGCAGATCCCCCTTTAGCGTATATAGGCACCCCCCCCCCCCCCACACACACTTCCCCAACCGAGAGGCAGTTGGGGAATCTTACTTCTCTGCTTGTAGCTTGGGACAGAAGATGGTCAGGAGTGACAAGCAGGTCTCTCTCTGATTAGTGCGCAGCGCAGACAACGCCTGTGAGCGGGGGTCGGCGCTACTGGCATGCACGGCTCACACCGGCTCAGCAAGAGGCAGCAACAGGTTCCTGGAGTCTTCCCAAAACACCCCCAGCAGCACCATAGGTTGGGGCTACCACTCGGAGCAGCCACAGGCGGACTTTGAGCCTGCAACCGCAGCCAGCAGGTAGAAATGCGGCCAGGGCCAGTTGAATGCACATCACGTGCTCACCCCCTGGAAGCCGGCGCCCTGAGCGACTGCTCCGGTCGCTCAGGTCAAAGGCTGGCCATGCAGCCAGAGAACTCCCTCCCCTTCACTATATCTAGTGGCTAGTGGCTGGATTTGTGTACTGGTTAAAGGCACCACCCAGTGGCGTAGCTAAGGAGCTGTGGTCCCCGATGCAAGTTTTACATTGAGGCCCACCAAGCACTCTATACATAACAATTGTTACGGCGCACCAAAACCTGCCAATGGCAACTACAGTGTCAGAGGTGCAAGAAGGGGGTGGGAAACAGTTTGTTAATGATTACCACTATTCAAAGTATCCATAAAAGTGATTATTTTGAACACAGGATCAATAGAGAGCTAATACTGCAGTTGAGGGAGGGCCCATCGGGGGCCCCTCTGGCCCAAGGGATGCGGTTGCAACTTCTGCACCCCCTATTGCTACGCCCCTGGCACCGCCTTTGACACGGGAGACCAGGGTTCGAATCTGGTTAGGGTCAGTACCTATTCAGAAAGGAGTTCAAGGCAAGACTCCCTAACACTGCAGGCTGGCCCTTTGAGAGCGTCCCAGACGCTGCAGCTCTTGAGCGCTTTGATCTATCAGGAGAAAAGTGAAATGCAAATGTTTGGATTATTATCTAGCAGTATATCGGTATATTCCCCCCCTCCCCCCCCCCCCCCCTGCTTAGTATAGATAGGTAGCCAGATTACACTTCCCTTCCCCAAACCTTGTAGTATAGTTAGCAAGACATCATCTCCTTCGGCCGCCCACACAACTATAGACCTCCTGCTCCATAAAGTTGCCATCGCTGGTGTCGCTGCACATACACAAACCAGAAGATGGCACCATCCCCCGCCAGCCACACAATCACAGACCTACTGCTCTTCCCTAAAATATGTATACTTAAGTTACAGGAAGTGAACAGTGATGTCACTTCCTGTATACAGGGCATCACTCGGCACCGCTCGCTCTATCTTCACTCTGAGCCACCAGCTACAAGTCTTCTCTATGCAGTGCCAGCGGGGATATCAGGTAGAGAAGGAAGTCTGTGATTGGGTGGGTGGGTGTCCGGGCGAGCGAGGGGATGGTGTCATCTTCTGGCATGTGTATGTGCAGCGATGCCAGCATGAGAAAATGTATGGCGCGGAAGATCTGTGGTTGTGTGGGTGGCCGGATGTGCAAGCAGGCAGTGGGAGTCAAGACACTGCCCCAGCTTCCTCAGTTCCCTAGGGTTGGGCCTATGTGGCCTGCCTACAAATCTGCCAAGTCTGCGTGGATGGATTTGTATATCATCACTGTACAAGTCATTTTGTAACTGAGGGTTAATAAATATTTTTACTGACAACAGTTACATGCTAACACTCAAATGCACTTGTTTAAACAAGTTGCAGTTTACACAAAAGTATTACTCTTTTGTAATAAACTAAATTAGATATTGAAATATATGAATGTCAGTTTGCATAATCGTTCACCTGGATGTTGCAGTAGTGAATAGGGAAGGTCAATGAAATGCAAATAATTTTCAGTTAATGCAAGATTATGCAAATTTTGTATGAAAATGGACCAATTAACTCCTGCAAAGGTAGAATTTGATTGGTCTATTTTCAAGCTGCATAAACACAACATTTGCATAAACCTACATTAACAGATTTATTTGCATCTCATTGACCCTCCCTACTAGTCAGAGGTGTTATTTATTACATATAAGAGATTCCTGTGTACAGATATACAGTCACAATCAGATATGTATATCTGATTTAAAAAATATGGTGACTGCTTTATTGCAGCAGCACAAGTAACTGTTTTTTGATTGGTTTATTACCGTATTTTTTCAAATATAAGACACACTTTTTCTCCCCCAAAAATGGGGAGAAAAAGTCCTGCGTCTTATATTCCAACGTCAGGGACTTACGATCGCCCACCGATACGAACCGCCGACACGCTGTAAGGTCGGGGACTCCCTGCCTTGTATCCCTGTGTGTTCCGCTGGCCCCCGCTGGTCTCCTCCGCTCCCCTGTGTAAAAATAATTAGTGGCAGCAGAAGCCGTGCGGGAGAACAGAGGTCTGCTGATCGTCGCCAGAATCACGTGTGAGGGGAGCCGCGCTGTCACTAATTATTTTTACACAGGGGAGCGGAGGTGACCAGTGGGGGGCCAGGAGGGGACACAGGCGGAACGGGGGGGATACACATGGGGAACATGAGGGGACACAGGGGCATATGGAGGACATAGACACACAGGGGGACAGAAGGGGACACGAGGAACACATGGGGAACAGGTGGGGACGGGGGCAAAGAAGGACACAGTGGGATACACAGGGGAACAAAGGAGGACACAGGAAGACACATGGGGAGAAGAAGGGGGCACATGGGGGACACAGGAGGACAATTATTGGGGGAGAACATCTACAAGACGCTCCTGGAACATGGACGCACCAGGTTAAGTATATATATTTTTTCCCTTGTTTTTTCCCTCTAAACCTGGGTGCGTCTTATATTCTGAAAAATAAGATATTTCATTTTTGTGCACTAAGCATTACTATTACTGTAAATATTATTTTTGATAACTATTATTTGAGAAATAGAAAATTTTATATTTTTTTCTTATTTGCAGTTTAAATTTATCAGGAGTCTGAACATTTTTTACGACTCTGACTCCAGGTACCCTGTTCATAGATCTGCATAGAGCAGAGATTGATTGTTCTTAATGACACATTCATTCCACAGGGACAAGAAAACCTACATGTCTGTAGGGATGTGGGGTCTATGTTTGCACAGTAATCACTCCCATCTTAGTAACAGCTGACACTAATCAAGGCAACTTACTGGATCAACTCAGGCCCTATTTCTACTTGTGCCGGAATCCATATGGATATTGGCACTTGTGCTGATGTGAGAACGCATCTGAATCCATCCTGCCATGCCATACATGATTATGGGGATTCGGATGCATCTTCCCAAAAATTGCAGCTGAGACTATGCCCTCAATCCCCCCACCCCCCGAATTGGGAAGCAGCCTTTTGATTTCAAGTTCCTGTGATTCACCGTCTAAATTCGCATGCAGGGAATCTCTGAGAATCACCCCTACTGAAAAGGAGCCCTTGGTGTGCATCATGATGAAAAAAACAGGCTGTTAAAATATTTAATTGCTGTACATAGAAAATTCTTGATGAGGACTTTTTTAACAGGGAAAATGAAGATACACTGTAAATCAGAAGCAGTGATACAAGTTAACGGGGACCCTGACCCTAGGCACACTTGAACAACACGACCCTCCCCCTACAAACACACCACAAATGACGTAGATGTACTGTAGCTGACGGAGAAAAGGTTAAACCCTGTAAGACAGGAGAATCTTTCTCTTTTTTTATTGCTCATGATTTTTTCATGACAGTCTGCTGATGGACAATGGCAACTTGCATAGGTTTGACTAGGCTGAGAGATATGTGCTGTAATGTTGAGAGAGAAGAGAGAGGCGAGATAGGTGATTGCATGTAGTGTCTTATGGTGGTAGGAGGAGACTGCATGTACTAACCTATGAAGAAAGGAGGGGGATGAGACAGGTAACTGCATGTAGTGTCTTATGGAGAGGGGGAGCAAAAGAGGATGGCTACATGTACTATTCTATGAGGAGAGGGGGAGGAGCGCGACTAAGGAGACTATCGGCTCTGATAGTGGCAGAACAGATGGGAACGGACAGACACATTGGGGACCCACAGACTACAGGGGCTGGAGGAAGCATAAATCCCTTTCATTGCAAAGTCTCAGGTACACTTTAAAGGACAACTAAAGTGAGAGGGATGTGGAGGCTGCCATATTTATTTCCTTTTAAGCAATACCAGTTGCCTGGCTGCCCTGCTGATCCTCTGCCTCTAATACTTTTAGCTATAGACCCTGAACAAGCATATGCAGATCAGGTGTTTCTGACATTATTGTCAAATCTGTCAGGCCTGTTTCACATTGCAAACCGGTGATATAGGAGCGGTGTGATAAACGCATCGCACCGCAATGCTAAAAACAGCCTTCGGGGATTACCACAGCAATGAGCGGTAATCTCCCTTCTGGCTGCAGGCCAAGCAGGAAGTGAGGCTCTCTAGCGCTCACGTCCTGTTGCCGAAAATTAGGACTGCGCCGGCTGCATAGCAGGGATCAGCAAGGACTCCAAGGCTCAACACACTCCCTGCTGTCCAGTCTCTGCCCACCTACGCGTTTCAGCCAATTGGCTTTCTTCAGGGTACAGGACTTCCGGGCACTGTGCAAGTTGCATGACATCACGCTCTTGCAGAAAATCGGGCAATTCCTGTTGAACGCATCGCGCCACACCAGGTATGAAATGCCCATAGACTTTCATTGGGCAGTGTGAAGGGGGCCTCAAGATTAGCTGCATACTTGTTTCTGGTGTTATTTAGACACTACTGCAGCCAAATAGATAAGCAGGGCTGCCAGGCAATTGGTATTGTTCAGAGGGAAATAAACATGTCAGCCTTCATAGTCTTCCCACTTCAGTTGTCCTTTAACAGGTGGCACTTCAGCAATATCCATCAGAACCCTCCATAACATGCTCCCCTCAATCCTTGTGGTGAAGGGTAATAGAAAATATATACACACAACAAGAGACTCAATGGATATCCATGATGGGCCCAAGAGCTCACCTCGAAGGACTAACCTATGTAATTATTAAAGGACAACTGAAATGAGAGGTATATGGAGGCTGCCATATTTATTTCCTTTCAAGCGATACCAGTTGCCTGGCAGTTCTGCTGATCATCTGCCTCTAACACTTTCAGCCTTAGACCCTGAACAAGCATGCAGCAGATCAGGTGTTTCTGACATTATTGTCAGATCTGACTGAATTAGCTGCATGCTTGTTTCTGGTGTGATTCAGACACTGCTGTAGCTAAATAGATCAACAGGGCTGCCAGGCAACTGGCATTGTTTAAAAGGAAATAAATATGGCAGCCTCCATATTCTTCTCACTTCAGTTGCCCTTTAACCAGTGGAAAGTTCTTAGCCCCCTTTGAACAAGGTTTGCAGACAGAAAATAAAACCACTCAGTAGATTATACTTGCCAAGCAGCAAATAAAGTTATTTATGATTGACTTGAGCAAAAACCGTAGCCTGATCCAACACCAGCAGGTACAGTTGTGTTCAAAATTATTCAACCCCCAATGTTGTAAAGGGTTTTATGGAATTTAGTGTACATTTGTAATTGTGTTCAGAAGGAAAATTTACAAGGACTTTTTAAAGAACCAAATGCAACTAAAATGACATCAACATTGTTTTTGTAATACAGTATTAAATGTATTTTTTGTGATTTCCATCTTTATTGACAAAATTATTCAACCCCTTAAAGACTACCACTCTTAAGAACAGAGGTTTATTCAAGTGTTTTCGATCAGGTATTGAAAACACCTGTAGATGTTAACGGGCAGCAATCAAGCATAATAAGCACCAACTAGGCAGATTTAAAATGACTGTGATACTCAGCTCCTTCTAGACATTTACTGGTGTGTTTACAAACATGGTGAAGTCAAGAGAATGGTCCAGGAAGACAAGAGAAGAGGTGAGGTGAGTTCTCTTCACAGGAAAGGCAATGGCTATAAGAAGATTGCAAAGATGTTAAACATACCAAGAGATACCATAGGAAGCGTCATTCGCAAATTCAAGGCAAAGGGCACTGTTGAAACGCTACCTGGTCGTGGCAGAAAGAAGATGCTGACTTCGACTGCTGTGCGCAACCTGAAGCGCAAAGTGGAGATAAGTCCCCATGTGAACTGAAAAAAGATTTGTCAGATACGGGTACTGAAGTTTCAGCTCAGACAATAAGGCGCGCACTGCGTAATGAAGGCCTCCATGCCAGAACTCCCAGGCGCACCTCCTTGCTGTCTCCAAAGAATAAGAAGAGTCAACTGCAGTATGCCAAAAGTCATGTGGACAAACCCCAGAAGTTTTGGGATAGTGTTCTGTGGACTGATGAAACAAAATTAGAACTGTTTGGGCCCATGGATCAACGCTATGTTTGGAGGAGGAAGAACAAGGCCTATGAAGAAAAGAACACCTTGCCTACTGTGAAGCACGGCGGGGGGGGGGGGGGGGGGGGGGGTCAATCATGCTTTGGGCTGTTTTGCTTCTGCAGGTACAGGGAAGCTTCAGCGTGTGCAAGGTACCATGAATTCTCTTCAGTACCAGGAGATATTGGATGAAAATGTGATGCAATCCGTCACAAACCTGAGGCTTAGGAGACGTTGGACCTTTCAACAGGACAATGATCCCAAGCATGCCTCCAAGTCCACTAGGCATGGTTGCAGATTAAAGGCTGGAACATTTTGGAGTGGCCATCGCAGTCACCAGACTTAAATCAGAGTAAGAACCTCTGGTGGGACTCAAAGAAAGCAGTTGCAGTGCGCAAGCCTAAGAATGTGACTGAACTGGATGGAGGCTTTTGCCCATGAAGAATGGCCTAAGATACCCGTAGATTGCTGCAAGACATTTGTGTCAAGCTATGCTTCACATTTAAAAGCTGTTATAACTGGAAAAGGATGTTGTACTAAGTATGAATGTCACTTGGGGGTTGAATAAAACTGATAATGATGTGAGCACAGAAAAGACATTTGTGGTTATTTCATTATAAATGTTATGTTATATTTGTCTGACTTACAAGTGCCTCTTTGATTTAATTGTCAACAAGATGACTGAAATGATCAAAATCAATGTCAAACTTGCCAAAACACTCAATTTCAGTGGGGGTTGAATAATTTTGAACACAACTGTATTTCCCCACAGCAGCAGCTCTGCAGTAGTTCGAGACCTTCCAGACAGCTAAAACAAGCATAAAGGTGCTTCTGCCCTGAATGACACAGTGCTGATGGTAAGAAAGAATGATAATCACCACTTTGGTTAAATGCCCAAAAAAGGATCTATTTTTACAGAACCTTCTTTTCTCAAACATCCAAAGATCTTTACCTTAGACAAAAGGATCACTGCTAATTGCAAGACTGTATTTAAAAACCTCAGTCAATTTAAGAACCAAGATGGATTTGAAGGCTTTATAAAACTCAAGCCATCTGACCCCAGGGATTTTTGCAATGGCTAGATGATCAATGGCTCGTCACTTCCTCAGCAGTAATCCCTTCCATCAAATTCACCATGGAAACATTAACATCCTCCAGCCCCAGGAGAAGAATACAGAAAACTTTTCATACTTTCCATCGTAAGATGACTTTCCCTCAATAGGTCAGCATAAACATTTCTCAAGACCCCTAACCTAAACCTTTTCAGGGATCGCGTATTAAATTTTCAGCTTTTACAGCCTGTTTACAGTTCTCGTAAGGATCTGTTGAACAGTACTTCATGTGATCCCTCTACAGCAGGGGTGTTCAAACTTTTTAGGCCAAGGGCCATATCGCAGTTCTTGGGAATGCTAGGGGGCCAAACTAGCGAAATTAAACACAATTTTGCTGATCGCTGTTAGGTACACTATGCTTGTGACATTTTGTCAAAAAAACATTTCCATGGTAAATACCGTATTTTTCGGAATATAAGACGCTCCGGCATATACGACACACCTAGTTTTAGAGGGAAAAAAATCAGGAAAAAACAATAAACTAAACCAAGGTGCGTCTTTGGTGCAGGGGCGTCTTATAGACCTATACCAGTGGTGGCTGGATGGTGTACTGGTTAAGGGCTCTGCCTCTGACACGGGAGACCAGGGTTCAAATCTTGGCTCTACCTGTTCAGTAAGCCAGTAATTCAGTAAGGAGTTCATTGGGCAAGACTCCCTAACACTGCTACTGCCTACTGAGTGCGCTCTAGTGGCTGCCTCGCAAGCGCTTTGAGTCCAACAGGAGAAAGGCGCTATAAAAATACTGCCATTATTATTATTATTACTCCCTCTAAAGTGTCTCTATCTAAGCTACACTGGCCAACTACACTTCACTAACTAACCCCTTCTGCCTTAACCAACTACACTTCACAAACTACCCTCTGCTGCCCCCACTAATTATACCACACTTCACTAACTAACCCTTGCTGCATCTCACGTGATCCTCCATCTGCAATAATCTGAGGCTGCCCGATCATGTAGGTTCAGGGTTTCTGCATCACGAAGCTGCCCACTCATCAAGGATCCAGCTGTCCAGTGTCCCATTATCCGCACTCCTCACCGCTGCAGTTTCGGTATATAGACTGCAGCCTTCCGGTGTACACGTGCCTCTGCCGACACCCTTCCTAGTTACAGCGTCATAGGCTCTTCCTGGTTACAGTGCACGCGACGTCAGGCGCACATGCGCTGCGAGTCCCACAGAAGAGGCACTGTAACCAGGAAGTGCCTATGACACTGTAACTAGGAAGAGTGTTGGCAGAGGCACGTGTACACTGGAAGGCTGCAGTCTATATACCGAGACTGCAGCAAAGAGGAGCGCAGTGGTTGGGACGCTAAAGAGCTAAATCCTTCGTGAGTGGGCAACCTTGTGATGCAGAAGACATGAACCTGGATGATCGGGCAGCCTCGGATTACTGCAGATGGAGGACAGGAGCTCGGTGGCAAAATCCAGTAAGTATATTCCGGGACCCAAAACCATACCTCTGGAATATAGGATGCAGCCGCTCCTCCCCCCCCCCCCCCCCCCCCCAGCAGTTTTGGGGAAGAAAAAGTGTGTCTTATATTCCGAGACATACGGTAACCATATACCGTATGCCGTTAGCACAGTGGCAGCTGCTAACCAGTGGCTGTTATTGCTGCTGGCCCCTGCATGCGGCACCACAGCTACGGCCTGTGGACCACGTAGAATTGAGACAAGATAAATAACATTTATATTGCTCTTTTTTCCTGGTGGACTCAAAGCGCCAGAGCTACAGCCACTAGGAAGTGCTCTATAGGCAGTAGCAGTGTTAAGGTGGCCACTAACAGTCCAATTTCTAGCGAAAAATCATTCAAGCGATCTGAAATTCTGATCGGATTGGTTGAATATAATCTCAGTTGATGGGCACAATCGATTATGGATGATTATAAAAATAGTCGTCCGATTGGATTTTTGTCATACCAAAATTTGGATTTTCTTGATTGGTTGTGATAGATAGGAAGCAAAGATTGGTTCGTTGATTAGTGGCCACCATTAAGGTGACCAATATGACCAATGTACCACAATACAATAAAATGATCCAATTTTACAGTAATTCGATAAAAACGATCGTGTCTCTCGAAAAATCGAAAGCTTTTTTTTCATTCGACTGAAAAATCTGATCGTATTTCCCGTTTTTTTCGATTTAAATCGATCCGGAATGCCAGATATTTCTCTTCAATTTCTACTAAAGATTGTATGGTGTGTGATGGATTGTTAATTTATTAATATACACACCCTAGCAATTTTCTCTGAGTCTCCAATCATTTTTATCATAATTGAGGAAAAAATTGTACATACGTGTGTGGTACATTGGTCATATTTTTGAAATGTTACAATCAGTCAGAAAAATTGATTGCAATTCTTAAATTGAACAGATATTTAAAAAATTGTATGGTGTGTGGCCACCTTAAGGGAGACTTGCCAAAGTATCCTACTAAATAGATGCTGGCCTACTAAACAGGAAGAACTGAGATTTGAACCCAGGTCTGCTGTAAGAAATAGTTCAGCAAGCTGCATTTTGCCCCTGGGCCAGACTATGGACATGCCTGCTCTACAGGGTCACAGAAATGTACCAGTCATACGGACACGGTTTAAGGCTTAAAACCTATGTATAATACTTTAAAACAATAAGTGAACCATGAGTCATTTGGAAGTGCTAAATGTGCGCATCAACCAAACCAGAATTTCTAGCCACACATTTAAGAAAAGTACAATCATAGTCCAGTCCATTTTTGAAAGCTCGCATGTTTATAATTCTAGCAGCAGTATTAAAATCACCATCAAAAAACACATAATGGGGTGTAAAAAATAAAAATAGCTTTCTCCTCTCCCATTTACTTTGGGGGCCAAAACATCATTTGATGTTTTGCTCCCTCACAGAAATTTCCAAGACTAGGGTACTTTCACACTGACATGTTGAGTTGCAATGGGCACAGTCTAGCACACTATAACGTGGTGCAATTCAAAGTCTATGAACAGTTCACATCTCTTATGTTGCTGTAGGATGCAACTGATTCTATCACAACAACACACATGTTGATGAGTACAATGTTTGTCAATCAAGGTTCACTCCAGTTTCCTCCCACATCCCAAAAACATACAGAGAAGTGGACTGACTCACCATAATTGGCCTTAGAGTATTCTAGGAACAGCAGAAACACTAGGGAATAGATTGTAAGCTTCTTTGAGAGTCAGTTATCGACACAACTATATCATCTGTTTAGCGCTGTGAAAAATGTCAGTCTCCTGCAAAAAATAAGACATCAGCATCAAACTTACTGAACAAAAATAAGGCCATGTAACAAGTACCATATCTACTGTATAAATACTTCCAGCATTGATGGTTTAATGGAGGGGAAACAGCCATTCTGAGAACCATTTAACTGTTTATTTTTTGACAGTCAGCTTCATCTTTATGCTGGGTACACACCATGTGTTTTCCCGCTCGATCCGCAGGTTGATCGAGATCGATTCGACTATTTCCGACATGCTCAATTTGGGCTTCGATCGTTCCTGACGTCGATTTGCATGTTAAGTATGCAAAATCGACGGCAGGAACGAGCGATAAAAATCGCCGGTAACAAACAAATCTTTAGTTACTTGGCGGGTGGATACAGTCGCCGCATGATGATTGTGAAAGATCTGACTTGTCAGATCTTCAGCAATGCCTGAGAACTCTCTGAAACCATTGTTTCCGCTGTTCACCTGCCTGTTGGATACCGCTCTACCACACGTGCTCATCTCTTTCCATCCCCCTCACCCCATAGCAACATGTGTTTTGTCAGCCCGAGGCTGATGATAGCGTCATGGCTGCTCTGTTGGTTGGCAGGGATCAGAATATGATCCTTTGGTTGACAGAGCTCGGGAGAACATCTTCAGGTAAGTATGGAGCTTTAAAATTGACATTTGTAATAGGGGTTGTAGTTGCAGAAGAGGTGGAAGAAGACAAGGGTGGATGAGACACAGCATAGTTCCAGGACATATGCCCAGGCTGGACATTCTCAACAAGAGAAGTTTTCATTTCCTCCCAAACTTCATTCCCATGTTCATTCAGGACTCCATACATTGGCTATATGGGTCTAAGTATAGATTATATCAAATCTGTTTAAATCCATAGTCACATTGTGCTTTCACACAAGATGTCTCCGTCACTTGCAGCACAAGAATGGAACTACAAAATATTCACTAGATGATACCGGGATCTGGTCAGATGTAGTACGTTTAATCCAGACATAGATGGCAATTGCTGGAGGTGTGGCGAGGCCAACGGTAACAATCCACATACTTGGTGGGCCTGCCGGTTCAGTACGAAATGCAAAAAAAAAACACGAAAAACCCCCACATTTTCAGGTTTATAATAATAGCGGCTCGACTCCTCATAATTAAACTATGAAAGTCGCAATCTACCTCATCCATCCATGAGCTGGTAAAACAAATACCATTAAAGTGAACATGAATTTGGATAAAGAACAGAAAATTGTGATATTTCTACACCCTTGGTACTCTGCCTTCTGTCATGCAAAATAAGGTTCTAATGAGTCTTCAAAACCAGCTAGTCTTCTTAATAAGGAAGTTCAGCTCTCTCCCCTTCTCTGTGTGGTAAGTGCCATCTTTACCTAGGAAAACCACACAGCAGAAATCTCCACTCAGAGATGCCAATCCTGCAATCTTCCTCTCCTATCTGAGAGCCCTGAGAAGTAAAAGTAAAATGGAGGATCAGCAGTGCAGCATTCTGCTTCCTGGGCCAGATTTTGCCATTGCAATATGGAATTCAGGAAACCAGATATTACTGTATACTTTTAGTTACAATTTTATACTGAAATTGATGATGCTGACTTTCAGATCAAAACATGCTATTTTTTTCTAGAATTTTTATTTGGAAAGGAAAAAAATAAATCACAGCATCATAACAAGTGTCTGCAGTAACAAACATTCTCATGATACAGATAAGGTTTCTGCAGAATATTTGACACTGCTGTAAAATCACAGTATTTCAGACACAATGGTCTCAATTCACCAGAGGAGAGTTAGTACGAGATAAAAGGTCGGTATTTTATCTCATGCGGTATTTTAACACTTTGGCCTGGTGCACACCAAAACCCGCTAGCAGATCCGCAAAATGCTAGCAGATTTTTAAACACTTTTTTTATTTTTATGAGGCGTTTTGTTAGCATTTTGCGGATTGCTGCTGCGGATTTCAGTGTACCATATTTCATATATTGTTACAGTAAAGCTGTTACTGAACAGCTTCTGTAACAAAATCGCCTGGCAAACCGCTCTGATCTGCCGTTTTTCAGAGCGGTTTGCGGTTTTCCTATACTTAACATTGAGGTAGAAACGCCTCCGCAATCCAAAAAATGCCTCACCCCGGGAGGATTCGTTTCTGCAAAACGCCTCCCGCTGTGGTGTGCACACCCCCATTGAAATACATTACCCTAGCGTATCCGCAGCCGCAAGCAGGTGCAAAAATGCTCAAAAAGCCGCTTGGTGTGCCCCAGCCCTTTGTGTGCAATTCACCACTGTGAGAGGATAGAAAGAGGAGTGTTCGGTAGCAGGCGATAATGGTGCCATATGGATGCGAAAACCGAGAGATAAACGGTCGATAGTTATGCGGTGTTAGTGATTTGCATGCAATACTTTGCCTCTCTGGATGCTGGAAGTAAAGGATTGTGGGTAGGAGCAGGAAGTTATTACCAGAATGTGACCGCAGAGGGTTTCGCTCCCTGTTTTTTGACCCTCTCCTTCCATTACAAATCCCTCCCTCCGTTCTGCATATTAAGCATACTAAGCAATATTAAGGATTTACAATATTAAGTGGATGGGTGAAATAGAGGAGGTATTTGAATACATTTTCACACTCCCTCCCGATGAAAAATGTATCCAGATTCCTCCTTCGTTTCACCCATCCACTTCAGTGTTCCCCCCAGGCTCTTTTAGGCAGGTGCTCCACCCGGCTAGTTTTGGTCACCACCCAGCTGTCATTGGCTCACCTCCTCCTATGTTGTAAGCAGGGTTGATCAAAGAAGCACTGGCCCTACAGTCTCATCTCGTCCCACCCGGCTACCATTTCATGCCACCCGGCTACCATTTCATGCCACCCAGCTGGGAAAAAATTCTGGGGAGAACACTGCACTTAATATTGTAAATGCTTAATATGCTTAATAATGTAAATGGGCTGCTCTCTGGTGCCTGAAATATGTACAGTATAAGCTGTGTGCTGCTAGTAAACTAGCTGCAGCAGTCGTGAGAAAAACCACATATCGCCAGGTACATTTAACCTCCTTAGCGGTATGGACGAGCTCAGCTCGTCCATTACCGCTGGAGGGCGCCGCTAAGGCCCCGCTGGGCCGATTTGCTTAATTTTTTTTTTTCAAACACGCAGCAAGCACTTTGCTTGCTGCGAGGTGTCTATTCTAATTGCCAGAATCGGAACTACGCGCTGGACGCCGTAGGGAGGGGGGCATCATGTAGCTAGCGCTAGGCTAGCTACATGATTTAAAAAAAGAAAAAACTGCTGCGCCGCCACCCTGGCACAGGTAATAGAATGCCAGGGTGGTTAAGTGATAAATAGATCTAAAATAACGAATGGTCACGCCCCCTTTTTTCCCTGGTGAATTGTGATTGTGAGTAAAAAATAACGAATAACTATCACCTATTTATTGCACATTTATTGCATGGATTTCTCTCTGTCGATATTTCACCCTATACTTCTGGAGAATTGCTATTTGGAGATATCACAGGAGGGAAATTACCTCCCATGAGATAAATAGGTCGGTAACCTCTGGTTAATTGAGGCCATAGAAACAAACCTAATAGTGCTTATGTATACTGGTGAATGGAAATACAAAAGGGCGCTAAGTCTAATTTCCACATCTACCTAACTGCTGACATCTTTGGTGAACACATTTTCCTTGTTTTTCACAAGGAGAACTAGAGAGACAAGTGGAAAAGCATGTTGGGAACACATGAAGAAAGGAGTAGAAAACAAAGAGATAAAGAAAGAAAAACAGGAGACCACAGATCCTAAAATGGGGTCCACCCACAACAGGGAGGATCTAGGCCTCAATTTATCAAGACTTATCGAATCAATTGCCGACATTTCGGTAAAATACCAAACTCGTTAAGTTGATTTCAGGATTCATCAGTTATCTACAGCTGTTAGCTAGCATTCGGTAATCATTCGGTAATGATGCAATAAAACGGAAGAAAGTGCAATTCATGAAAATGAAAGTGGCCGTGGTTTAGCGTTAAATTTAGTAATAGTTATCTCCTTCACTGCTCTGTCGTTATTCCTGTCAGATTATTGCTGACAGAGAAGATGGAGCCATTTGAAGTGGTTATGTATCAGCTGAAAGTGATTCAAAGGTGCAGAAGGGCAAGAATAAGGTCTAGAACTACATCAATTTGCAAGAGAATGGATTTATTTGCTATATACCAGGACATCAGCATTCCTCTTGAATCATCTTGTAAGAGAACACAGGCATTGCCAGGGTTAACTAAATTGCTAGCTGCACTACATTTTTTTTCAGAAAAGGCTCCTATCAAGCCGTAGCTGGCCAAATTGTGGGATTTTACCGAGCCACTTCCAGAATCCTGGTCCGGGTGTTAGCCCTATTCGGAATGTTGCTATGTGGTGTTCAAAGGACCGCCTTTTTACCCACAATTCCACAGGAATCTTATGCCCTTGTGTTAAATTACCGCTGTAAAATGGAAATATCAACACGTTACCGAATTGTTATCGAACTTACACCGAATGCGGAAAAACCTTGATGAATACTACTAGAAATTGATACACTTCAAATTTGGTAATTTAACGAACTAGAAAAAGTTATCGCAAAGACAATGATGAATCGAGGCCCTAGTCTCTATCAAGAGAAGGGGTATGCACCTGTACACAGATAATTACAGCATGTCTAATATCCTCACCCTACGTTGGCAATGATGGCTTTGTACTCATCCACACCCTGAAATTTGATCCACCCCACCCACTTTCCAGACCTGTCCAGTTGGAGAGCAATTTGCTCCTCCTTGTCTTTAATAATCAGGAATCTGAGTAAGCACTCTTTGAAGAGAACCCGAGATGGATTATTTAAATCTTAATAGGACCCAGAGGCATGTTATGTGCATAATGACATGCCACTGTGTCATTATATCGCCCAGACCCCCCCCCGCAATCTGCTGTCTCCTCTAAAAAGATCAACAGGCTAGCGACAATCTGCTTGTCGCTAGCCTGCTTTGTTTACATGGGGCTTGTCATTAGCCTCCTCCACATCGCTGCCTCTATACAAACCCCCCCCCCCCCCCCCACTAGCTTCCTCCAATCTAGGGGACAGCAAAGCTCGGGGGGGGGGGGAGGGGGGGTGGCTGCGCCGATATTACAACACAGAGTCATGTCATTATGCACATGACATGCCTCTGGGTCCTATTAAGATTTTAATAATCCACCTCGGGTTTTCTTTAAGGGTAGGTGAATCTGGATGTCTCCATTTAGCTGGGTTTATGCTTTTGGCTGCAATCAGCGATTGGAGAGTGACAGATTTCTTATATAGAATTGAAAAGTGTGTATAGAAGCACTACAAGGGGTGCTAATTCACAGAAGGGGACACAATTTTCTTTATATAAAAAATAACTAACAAAATTGAGTCAAGCTGGGATAAAACCACATCAAGTTGGACAAGGTACCCCTGTGGCCACAACCCCTCCAACACCCATCCTCCACCACTGCTATTGTCACCAAATTTTGGTACGTAGATGCCTTGTGGGAACATGCCAAAAAATAAACTTTTATAAAAGGAGTTTGAACTGTTTGCAAAAATCTGTTTTCAAGTTTTGGAAGAAAAATGCATTTTTAAACCCAACAGTAGGACTGCATCTATCTTCCCCAGCAACTAGGAATGAGGCACTGCTGCCATTTCCAATGCATCTACTGGCAGTGCTACATACTAACATGCATCCCAACTGCTGTCTATGGAAGCGTGGACTGCAACAGAAACACTGTAAGCATATACAGCAGTGCTGATAGAGCTGGTCACACTAGGTCAGTAAATATATGGTACTTATCCGTTAGCCGGGCGCATCCGGCAGGTGGCGCTGTTGTTGCTAATTTCAATCACAAAACTGTGAATGTAAACGCCGGATGCGCCCGGCTAAACTGTATGTAATGCGCCCGGCTAACTGAATGTAAACGCTGTAGGTGGTAACAATATGTATATTAAAGAAGAGAGTTAATTAAATGACAAATAAGCCGGCGGCAATGTGACAGATCAAGCCGCCGGCTTGCTTCGTGTCTCGCTCTCCTCCCCCCTTGCCCTCTCTCGTATAGAGCCCTGGGGGGGGGGCATGCGTGAACCCCCCCCCCCCCCAGAGTCGTTCGTCACGGCAGGGAATCCTGCTTGTTTTATTGCGACGAAAGACTCTGGGGGGGACACGAGTCCCCTCCCCAGGGCTGTATACGAGAGAGGACAAGGGGGGAGGAGAGCGAGACACGAAGCAAGCTGGCGGCTTGATCTGTCACATTGCCGCCGGCTTATTTGTCATTTAATTAACTCTCTTCTTTAATATACATATTAAAGAAATGAACAGCGCTACTTAAAAACAGATGAATGCTTACCTGCAAAAAAGTGCAGACCCCACTCATGGGATACAAATACACAATGAGCACACATACAACCTGTCTACCACTTGGAGGATGTTAGTTTCCACTAACAAGCTTGCATGCAATTTGTTAGGTACTCGTCCCTCCCACTGTCGAAGAAGTCTTTCCTCCATGGGAGGGGACCTAACACTAACTAAATCCTACCTATGCATATGCATAGCCTGGGCGCGCTACCAGTAAAATTAAGAATTGCGCAGAAAAAGTGGGATCAGCGCATCACCAGGCCGCCTCTGAATGGCCTCAGCTCAGAGATGCGCTGAGCCCCCCCAGAGACTACAAACGCACCTTGAACCCAAACAGAGGCTCTGCATATACACCAAAGAAAAACTAACAAGTGGGAGCGTAATGAAAAAACAGAGGCGCCAACAGGATAAAAAATGATGCCAATTAAAACCAAATAAAATGTGGGTGGCACTGGTGGATATGCCTCCCCCACAAAAATAACCACCACAATATATGGTAATCGTTATAAATTTTAATCAATTTCAAACTCCCAACAACAATTAATCTGCAACGCGTTTCACGGGACACAAGCCCGCTTCCTCAGGCAAAACACATAAAAGCAGGAGCAACCATAAGTCCACGGGATCCTCTGCTTGTCAATCGTGTCATACGCCATGCACTTCCTCCTTCAGTCGTGGAGCATGGCCAACACTGGGTGAAGTGTTGGCCATGCTCCACGACTGAAGGAGGAAGTGCATGGCATATGACACGATTGACAAGCAGAGGATCCCGTGGACTTATGGTTGCTCCTGCTTTTATGTGTTTTGCCTGAGGAAGCGGGCTTGTGTCCCGTGAAACGCGTTGCAGATTAATTGTTGTTGGGAGTTTGAAATTGATTAAAATTTATAACGATTACCATATATTGTGGTGGTTATTTTTGTGGGGGAGGCATATCCACCAGTGCCACCCACATTTTATTTGGTTTTAATTGGCATCATTTTTTATCCTGTTGGCGCCTCTGTTTTTTCATTACATGATACATCCACTTGGTGGATAGGTGTGGACACCTTTTTTCTTCTACACAGAGAGCGACTTTTTAGCCTGAGCGGGGACAGGCCTAATCTCCCCGACCGTGCTACAAGTGGTTGCCTGAACGTGGCAACCCACACTTGTGAGTATAATTCTTTTACTCTAACCATTTGACGTCCATTGTGTTACAATATCACACTATCGGGGGCTCTCGATTGTTCTTTTCTTCTCTTCCTAACAAGTGGGAGCAGCTGACCAGAATTAAATCAAACATAGCAAAGAAATGAACAGCGCTACTTAAAAACAGATGAATGCTTACCTGCAAAAAAGTGCAGACCCCACTCATGGGATACAAATACACAATGAGCACACATACAACCTGTCTACCACTTGGAGGATGTTAGTTTCCAATAACAAGCTTGCATGCAATTTGTTAGGTACTCGTCCCTCCCACTGTCGAAGAAGTCTTTCCTCCATGGGAGGGGACCTAACACTAACTAAATCCTACCTATGCATATGCATAGCCTGGGTGTGTGCTCATTGTGCATACATAGACAGGTTGTATGTGTGCTCATTGTGTATTTGTATCCCATGAGTGGGGTCTGCACTTTTTTGCAGGTAAGCATTCATCTGTTTTTAAGTAGCGCTGTTCATTTCTTTGCTATGTTTGATTTAATTCTGGTCAGCTGCTCCCACTTGTTAGTTTTTCTTTGGTGTATATGCAGAGCCTCTGTTTGGGTTCAAGGTGCGTTTGTAGTCTCTGGGGGGGCTCAGCGCATCTCTGAGCTGAGGCCATTCAGAGGCGGCCTGGTGATGCGCTGATCCCACTTTTTCTGCGCAATTCTTAATATACATATTGTTACCACCTACGGCGTTTACATTCAGTTAGCCGGGCGCATTACATACAGTTTAGCCGGGCGCATCCGGCGTTTACATTCACAGTTTTGTGATTGAAATTAGCAACAACAGCGCCACCTGCCGGATGCGCCCGGCTAACGGATAAGTACCAAATATATTATACGCTATGGGCTTGTTGGTTTCTGGATGTGAGCCTGGCTTCAGAAGAGATGATCTGCATATTTGGGAGTGATGCATTGTGGAAACTACAGTTGCTGACTTAAAGGGAACCTAAGTGAGCAGGATATGGATTTTTCCTTTAAAAAAAAATACCAGTTGCCTGACTCTCCTGCTGATCCTGTGTCTCTAATACTTTTAGCCACAGCCCCTCAACAAGCATGCAGATCAGGTGCTCTGACTGAAGTCAGACTGGAGTCAGGTGCTCTGTCTGAAGTCAGACTGGATTAGCTGCATGCTTGTTTCAGGTGTGTTATTTAGCCACTACTGCAGCTAAAGAGGTCAGCAGGAGAGTCAGGCAACTGGTATTGTTTAAAAGGAAAGGAAACTTTTATATCCCTCTCAGTTTAGGTTCCCTTTAAAGTTGAATTGTTGCAAATACCTTCTGTTTTAAGAAGGCAAATTACACTCAGTGTTAGCTCACTTATGTTCTACTTTGATCCCCGGTATGGCAGAACATTAGGAAATCAGGCCCACAGGGATATAAGTTGGTGTGCTTATCGCTAAATTACTATCTATTCAAGATTCCTACAGACAGCAAGGCAGATTATCAAAACCAGTGCAAGACAAAATGTAAAACTGGGATAAAAGAGTGCAAGAAATAAGACTCCTTGACCTGAACATCTGCTTCATTTTATCTCCAATTTTCCTTGCATTTATTTTGCTAAATCCTCCCCTGTATGTGGTTGCCGCAGACATGCTCAAAGACATCATACATAATCGCCTGAATACTTACGTGCTAAAACACCCAATTCTGATTGCCAGTTATCCTTAGGCCTCTTTTACATGGGCAGTTGATAGGCAAACTCTAACAACTACTTGCTGCTGCCTGGCAACTGCTCATTGCTGCCTGGTAACTGCTTGCTGAGCACACAGTTCAACTGTCTGTGGAAGAGAGGCCTTATTTGGTGCCTGCAATACCACATTTTGCCAGAGAGAGGTAGTATGGCTTCATAAACCAGACAGTTCTGTAGATAGTAAAATATCTTCAATGCACCACTAGATCCCCAGGCTGCTGTTATTTGGATTGACCAGGGGCTTGTTTATGAACAGGGACTATGGAATTTACTAAATGCTCAGCAACATAACATTTACCTTACTGGTAAAGCACATACACATATAGTGTGTAAGCTATGCTAGCCAACTAATTCTTATCTTAAAGAAAAGACTAACTTAAACCTATGTAAATACTACAGTATTATACAGTATGGTACTTTACATTAGCAATATGTATATATTTACACACTAGTACTAGTGTTTGATGTTGCTGTGGTATAAGGTATGAACTGTTGTATTGTTACTCAATGTTGTCTACACTGCAGAAGCATTTATTTGCTTTATTTAGTGCCAACATCGATTGTTGCACTGTACACATACCAGTATACAGAACTGTACACACAGTAAGGGAAATAGAGATCATATACACAAAAGTTCAAGTAGTGAATGAGAATACAAGTATGTAAACAGTATTACTGTATACAAATGTATGTAGAGTGCATTATCTATGGCAGGGGCGGACTGACAACTCATGGGGCCCCCGGGCAATAGGAGATTTTGGGGCCCCCATACCAGTGTTTCCCACCTTTCACGCTATATTTTTACAGACTAAAATATAATAATTTACTGACAACAGTAAATATGTTATATCTCATACTGATAAAAACCCCTGTGCCAAAAAATGGGTGTGGTCACGCAACAGAATATGGGTGGGGCAAAATATACATGACCTTAGCAGTGGTGTAAAAGGTCTGCCGGGGAAGTTTGAACTCTGCCATTATTATTATTATTATTTAGTATTTATATAGCGCCGACATATTACGCAGCGCTGTACAGTGTATATAGATATATATCTTGTCACTAACTGTCCCTCAAAGGAGCTCACAATCTAATCCCTACCATTGCCATATGTCTAGTGTAAGTACTGTAGTCTAGGGCCAATTTTAGAGGGAGCCAATTAACTTATCTGTATGTTTTTGGAATGTGGGAGGAAACCGGAGTGCCCGGAGAAAACCCACGCAGACACGGAGAGAACATACAAACTCTTTGCAGATAGTGCCCTGGCTGGGATTCGAACCATAGTGTTTCCCCGCAAAATACATGTAATCTGACAGCATTTCACCAAAAATCCATGCAATACGGCAGAGGTTCTTCCAAAATACAGATAATATGGCAGTCGTTCCCCCAAAATAGACATTATCTGGCAGCAGCGGTTCCCCCAAATACACATAATTTGGCAGCGGCTCCCCAAAATATGCATAATCTGGCAGCGGATCACCGAAAATACATGTAGCAGCAGTGGTTTCCCCAAAATACAGAGAATCTGGAAGCAGCAGTTCCCCCATTATACACAATCTGGCAGAGGTTCCCCAAAAATACACATAATCTGGCAGCTGTTTCTGAAAATACACTTAATCTGGCAGCAGCAGTTCCCCAAAAATAGTTAATCTGGCAGCAGTTCCCCCAAAATAGGTGCCCCCAGTATAGGTAACCAGGTCAAAAGGTATCCCCAGTGGAAGTAACCAGGTCTATAGGTTTTCCCAGTGCAGGTATCCAGGTCTATAGGTGTCCCCAGTATAAGTAGCCTAGTCTACAGGTGTCCCCAGAATAGATAACCAGGTCTATAGATGTCCCCATTTAAGATAGCCAGGTCTATAGATGTCCCCAGTTAAGATAGCCAGGTCTATAGGTGTCCCCAGTATAGGTAGCCAGGTCTACAGGTGTCTCCAGAATAGGTAGCCAGGCCTATAGGTGTCCCCAGTACAGATAGCCAGGTCTATAGGTGTCCCCAGTACAGATAGCCAGGTCTATAGGTGTCTCCTGTATAGATAGCCAGGTCTTTAGGTGTCCCCAGTATATGTAGCCAGGTGTATAGGTGTCCACAGTATAGCCAGGTCTATAGGTGCCCCCAGTATATACAGCCAGGTCTATAGGTGCCCCCAGTATATGTAGTCAGGTGTATAAGTGCCCCCAGTATATGCAGCCAGGTGTATAGGTGTCCCCAGTATAGCCAGGTCTACAGGTACCCCCAGTATATGTAGCTAGGTCTATAAGTGCCCCCAGTATATGTAGTCAGGTGTATTAGTGCCCCAGTATATGCAGCCAGGAGTATAGGTCTCCCTAGTATATGCAACCAGGTGTATAGGTCCCCCCAGTATAGCCAGGTCTATAGGTGCCCTCAGTATATGTAGCTAGGTCTATAAGTGCCCCCAGTATATGCAGCCAGGTGTATAGGTCTCCCCAGTATATGCAGCCAGGTCTAAAGGTGCCCCCAGTATATGTAGCTAGGTCTATAAGTGCCCCCAGTATATGTAGTCAGGTGTATAAGTGCCCCCAGTATATGCAGCCAGGTGTATAGGTCTCCCCAGTATATGCAGCCAGGTGTATAGGTCTCCCCGGTATAGCCAGGCGTATAGGTGCCCCCGGTATATGCAGCCAGGCTTGTAGTGTCTCCAGGAGGGGAGACAGCCAGTGAAGGAGGGCGATTTGCATAGCAGCGGAGAAGGGGGGAAGTCCCCCCTCCTTCTCTCACCTTGGGGCCCCCCTTCCTGGCTCTCCCCTCCAGAATCGGTAAAGTGTCGGCGCAGCGGGTAGCGGCTGACAGCGGGCGGAGACTAAGGCACATCAGCGTTCCCTTCCTGGATCCGCCTGATCGGATCCGGACTGTATACTGTACAAACGGAACATAGCATAGCAATGCAAAGGCTATGCGGACGTTCACATGCGTACGTTCCGTACAGTACGGAGCCGGACCGGATCCGGACACTTTTCCAACATGCGCTATTTTTTGGTCCGGCTCATCCGGCCCACGCACCCGGACCGGAGCCTGACTGCACCATCCGGATATAGAAAACCAATGGGAAACGGAAGCACAGAACACACTGGAGACAACACCGGACGTTCTACCCCACTTCCTATGCGTATCATAGCGGCCATTTTGGATAGGGACACATGGGCCCAGCATATCTGGAGTGGAGCAGCAGTGACACACGTGCTGGAGCTGTTTTGGTAGTATGAAGCAATCAATATCCGCACAATGTTTCCAAAAATCCAAAAGTTATTTATTCAGGACGTATCCCAATCATATAAAACGAGTATCTAGACTGACATGTTTCGAACCATCCTGGTTCTTAATCATAGCCAATGGCTATGATTAAGAACCAGGATGGTTCGAAACATGTCAGTCTAGATACTCGTTTTATATGATTGGGATACGTCCTGAATAAATAACTTTTGGATTTTTGGAAACATTGTGCGGATATTGATTGCTTCATACAGTGTTCCGGGCTAGGCAGCCCTTTTTCTCCAGCACTGTTTTCCATTCTGTGAGTAGAGCGGTACTTTTTCTGCTTTTCCTGTTTTGGTAGTATGTCGGAGGTGGAGGTGAGGCCTACAGTGGAGGACCTGATTCTACAGGTGCACCTTCTGCAGACCCCAACAAATTTTAAGGTATTTTTTTTTCCCCACGGATCCGGATGGCAGCCTGAAGCAGTCCTGATGCAAACGGACCGGATCGTAACCGTACGGTTCCAATCCGGATCAGGTCCTGATACGATCCGGATCCGGTCCGTTTGCATGCCAAAACGCAAGTGTGAACGGGGCCTTACCGCTGTTCAGCCACCGGAGGTGGCACACAGATCAGCGCTCCCTCCGGTGGCTGAACAGCGGTAAATCTCCGCCCGCTGTCAGCTGCTGCGCCGACACTTTACCGATTCTGGAGGGGAGAGCCAGGAAGGGGGGCCCCAAGGGGAGAGAAAGGGAAATCTGCCAATGGCAACTACAGTGTTAGAGGTGCAAGAAGGGGATGGGGAACAGTTTGTTAAAGGGAGGGTTCACGGAGTTAGTTAAAAAAATAAAAATACTAATCCACTTACCTGGGGTTACCTCCAGTCCATGGCAGGCAGGACGTGCCCTCAACGCCGCTGCGGAGGCTCACGGTTTTCTCCAGTGGCTCACCCGACCTGGCTAGGCCGGCTTCCAGGTCGGGCTCTTGTGCGCTCCAACGTGCATCTCACATGGTCGCGCTTAGGTGCACGCGAAAGGTCGCTAAACACATTTAAATACGTATTTAGCGTGCGAATGGTGCGACGTTTTGCGCGCATAAAGTCTTGCGCACAAAACTTTGCACGCGATGCGCTTCACGCACAAATTAGCCTGTGAAAAGCTCTTTTAGGCATGCTAAGGGGCTTTTCACAGGCGTGCTAACACTTAGCACCCTTTTGTGAATCAAGCCCATAGTGTTCTATTTTTTATCTACAATATTCCTGTTGTACCACTAACTACAATATTCACACCTATATCCTTTTTGAGGATTTTCCAAGCCCTGTTGAACTTATTGAGAATGTTCTCCAACACTCAAATAGCCAACACTTGTAGACATACTTAGATGACTTTTGGCAGACCCCAAAATGCTGCTCACAGGTCCTAGGTGCCTCCTGGGAATCAGCTCACTGGGAGGGCCTTTGATGACCTTCCTAATAATCGTCAATTCCAGGCGCGATCGATCAAATTCGATTAGATCAATTAAATCCTCGTGTCCAATCGGGATTGGATCAATTGTGTGATCGATTTTGGCTAGTTTTCAATGCAAATCGATCACACAATTGATTGAATTCCGATCGGATTTAATCAACCTAATCAAATTCAATTGATCGCGCCTAGAATTGAATGGTGTAGAGGGGGCTTTAGATCAGATAAATAGTTGACACCGTCCCAATTTTGATTGGTTACCTGCCTACCACAACTCAGTATTAGATCAGATCTCAACTTACATAAGATAAGCCTCTAATGTTTGCATTGCTGCCGCTGCTATCTTGCACTGTGAAGCTGTGGAGTTGTTGATCATGTAGTGCGACAACCTGCTCAGTAAGATGTTACCATAGCTAATCTCTAATTTGTAAGAACTGTTGTATAGTGTGTAAGAATGCAAATCTTGGAAATTACTCTGTTCACAGACTTTGTTCTGACATTTTACATTGAAGTCAATTGCGCTGGCATCTGCGGTTAATTGCAAAGCCTCTTTGCAAACCCATTTCGAAAAGACCATGTAGTTTGAACGTTCCATAGGAAAAATGGTTTTTAAACTCGTTAAATTTTTCTGCTGTACACTTTACATCATGATGTCCCCCATGCCAAGTTTCTTTAACCCCTTGTCTCCCATGCAGGCTGGTATGGCAGAATTTGGAACCCATTCCAGCCCGCTTGGTCCATGTTTGGGGGTGGGGGGGGGGTTTAAGTCTGAAAAAAGAGGGGCAACAGAGCCTCCACATCTCCTCAAAGCCCTTGTCCAATCCATGGACAAGGGCCTGTTCTCCACTTCTGGTGCCCAGGAGACGATGGGAGCCCTGGGGGTGGGGGTTCGTGGTGGAATCTGGGAGTCTTTAACAAGAGTACAGCTGGGGAAAGAGGTGCCCAGGAGTGATAAAAAAAAATAAAATAAAAAAAAAAACATGAAAGTCTTGAAAAAGAGAGATGGCTTACCTCGGAGATGACACAATAGTCAAGTGTAAAGGAGGCAAAAAGTGTAAGCAGGAAATTTTATTTGCACTACTACAATGCATTTCATGAGTACTTACGACTAACTTCCTCAGGCCAAAAATTCAGTGCCTATAATCATAACATGAGAAGTACTCAATGCTCTAATACGCGGTAAGGACGAGAAAGGCGTGTAGACATACAGGTTGTGCAATTGATCAGGTTCTGCGTTTGTTGGACCTGTGTATGCAGCTTAAATCCTTCTGTCCTGATCTGTTCAAAAGGAGCAAAGGCAGCAGCTGGTGATAGGAAGGAGGAGCTGGACATACAAGCATGAATTTGTACATCAATATTTCCAGATATACATTTTAAAAGGCTATTGCACTTCAGCCTGGCCACACAGGAAGCAATATAGTCCTGCTTATGTGACCTGGAGATGCACTTTACATATTTTGCTTACTAAGTTACTGAGCAGAAAATGTAGTTGGAGAGGCTGCTCAGGGGTTTGTATACAGTGACAGACTATATGCAGAATGCACATTAGTACAGCAGTGTATTATACAGAATTCTCCATTGTGAGGTGTCCCAGGCGTGCAGCACTGTGGAATCCTCCCGTAGGCTCTGTGCTGTTACTGCTTCCTGAATGCAAATCCAGGGGGGATGTAATTCTCCAACTGGAATAGACCTAATTACCCTCTGAACAGTGGTCTGATTCTCTGGCGGGACTAAACAAGCCTCTGTGATACTCACCAGTTCCTTCGTCTGTCCTTAACTTTAGTTAAGTATGCACAACAAGATGGATCTGGGATCTCCAACTGGCAAACAATCATTCCCAGATCCAGTGGCCTGATCTTAGAGCTTTGTTTGCGTCCGAAAAATGAACGATCACAGAAACGTTTCTGTGATTGTGCTAATTACTGTGGGAGTGTAACGATAGGTGTCAGCAACCAGAGAGAGAATCTGATTCTTGGTGATCTGCAGTATCCCCAAGAATACAGATATACCTGATTATTGGGGATCTGCAGAATCGCCAATAATCAAATATGTCTAACCTCTAGACACCTGAGTGTGTAAGTGTTTTGGTGCAACAGTAACCTTTGGACCACCGGGGTAGCAGGTGGTCCAATAAGTAAAGAAGACTCTACTGCAGTCAAGGACACCTGGAGAGGGAGTCCCTGACTGATAAGGAGCAGTGTCCTCTCTGTAGAGCAGGGGACCCCTGCGGAAAGGCTGGACACCCTGCGGGGGGTGACAGCCAGAAGGTCAGACAGGCCGGGTGGCCAACAGAGTATCAGATATGCAAAGTACCAAATCCGAGATCAGAAGAATAGTCAGGAACGCTACAGGTCATAACAGATATCAGAACAAGGCCTAGTCTGAGGTGTGAGGTCCGTGATCTCAACACCCTGGAACTATGCTAGAGAATAACACAGATGATATACAGTATTCCTAGTCTGGGGTGTGAGGGCCATGATCTCAACACCCTGGAACTATGCTAGAGAATAACACAGATGATATACAGTAACTGGCTAAATGTGGATTCCCAGGTCCTCCTGGTTCGACCACACTGAAGGATCTGACTAAGGTCTGAGTGCCAGACAACCAGCAACTGAACAGCAGGAGATATATATAATAAAGCGCCCCACAGCGCCGCCCAGCTCCCATCAACCAATCACTGACTGAGCAGGGATCAGCTGACCACCCTGATCAGCTGATCTTCCTCCTATTGGTATAAAGAGCTTGTCTTGCTGCGCGCGCGTAGCTCTCCATCTGTGTGCACTACTAGGTCCAGACAGCCCAGACACATGTTGCTGCGGGGAAACCTTCGCACTGGACGCGGAATCCGCCGCCTTACCGTCAGAACACGCGGCGGCCCCCACGCCATTCCTCCCATGTGCACCACTAGTTCCAGACAACCCAGACGCATGCTGACGCGGACAAACCGTCGCATCAGACGCAAAATCAGCCGCCTTACTGTCAGAACATGCGGCGGCTTTTCCGCTATTCATCACAGGGAGTCTATGGGAATGTGAATAATCACTTGCTCTGTGATCAGACATGACGGTCGCGATCAATGCACACCGCTAAACATGTACTCACGGTTGCAAAATCAGTAAAACGATCGTTCGTCACAGAAAAAAAATAATCCGCAGTGGAAAAGTTGAGGCAAAAATTGTGTTATGGGTACTGACCTTGAGAATACCACCAAAGCTCAGCCTTTACCTGTGATATTTTCCAGACCGATTTCTGTATGTCTGATAAAGACCTGCATCATATCCCAGGATTCCCCCCAGATGAGAGCCTTTGTGTGCTTATCATCACCTGCCCACAACTGTCTAATGCTTGGACCATATAATTGTCATCTCGAAGGGGTCAGGACCTTGAGCGCAAGTTTATACAGACACATCGCTCAGCTGTACTGTTTCTATGGAGATAGAAGGAAAGATGATGGCACACAGTGGGGCAGGATAAAGACGGGAGCAATGTGCACATTTGTTGCTGTCATTTAAAGATCTGGCATGCTGAATCTTTTAAAGGCATGGGGCAGCTGTACACATGGTAGATTATTCACCAGGACGGCCCTGAATGGCTGCCTTGACAGAGTTCTGTCTAGCATGTGTACGAGGCTTAACTTTCCCGAGAATTCTAAACCCAAAATGAAAACAAGTTCTAGTAAGCAGTTGGAATAGTACTTTCATGTAGACAGTGTAGAGAAAGTTGAAAAACCTGTTTCAAGCCTGCTTGCCCTTGCAGTACAGCATGTTTCCTCTCTTCTCTGGATTCAGCTGGTGGGCAGGTCGAAAGAACCAAGGATGCCAGACTACATTTCCCAGCATTCCTGCATTACAGTAGAAATCATGGCGTGCATTTAGCAAACGGTGGTAAACGCACAGCAATTTTACAAGTATGTCTGAAATGTTGCGCATTTTGTGCAACCTACATGCATGCACGCTACCAGACTACTGCACACTATGGAAATAGCATTGCTCTCAGTACCTGGATAATGTGAACATTACCTAAGTAACGCAGGTCACACTAATTACACAATGCACACTATCCTGATGTGGGAAGGTTGGAATTGTATTTCACAGGTAGTAGGTGGTGAGGTGCTGTGTGTGCTCATGCTGTGCCTCTGATACCATACGTCACTGGGCCAGAATAAGCATGCAGATCAAATGCTTTGACTCTGGCCTTACTCCACTGGCTGCCTGCTTGTTGCAGGTTTGTGAAACAACTACAGTTCAATATGGTTTATAAGAGAATAAAGATAGCAGCCTCCATATTCTTCATACTTAAATTTACCTAGCCAGGCAATAGAGGTCTTAAAAATTCACATGTAGTGTGAGTAAAGTGTACTTAAATAGAATTATATGTTAGAAAAAGTGGCGTGACATTTTTCCAAATTTGAAAGTGCTCCTGAGATTTGTAACTCTGGTGTCCAGCCCTCAGCCCTGTGGCCACAGCCTTTACCCACAAAATACCTGTGCTGCTCTAGATAAGCTGTGTCACCAATTATTGGGAGGGATTGGGGGTGGTGGAGGCTGGGGGTTACAGGCATATTTCCTACACTGTTTCTTACTGACATGTAATGTCCTGACCATCGTCAGTCATGTTTTCGCCTGGCAAGTTAAAAAGGAAACACCACTCAGAAGAGTAGCCATTGCCTTCCCCAGAACCAAGTAACAAGGTGATTTCCTTCCCTCCTCCTTGTTCTTCCCTTCTACATTCGGGACTCTCTTCTCCTCCCACTCTCTCTCTGTAGATGTTCCTTAAACCTGTAGTGGGGGATGGGAAGCAGAGTTAAAAACTTACTTCAGTAGTTGGAAGCCTGTAGAATGGTTCAGAGGCTTCCTGGAACCTTCTACTGCCCACAATTGCAAGGACCTTCTTCTTTTCTAAGGCCATGGACAAGCATCTGGACCGGGTTTGCATGAGTAAGGTCCACTCAAGAAGCCGCTTGTGCGTGGCTTTTTATTCTTCCATGTGTAAGAAGATAGTTCTACTGGGCATATGCGGATCTCACTCAAGCACGCTTAGTCCGGATGCGCTCATCCACAGCTGGGGGCGCGACCACAGGATACGTATTCAACAACCTTTTGTCAGATAGGTATAGAGGAACCCTCCGCTGCAACAGTGGCCTGTTGAGAGATACAGGAAGTCTCTGGACTATCCAGACACTTCCCACTACAGAGGTAAGTAGCTAACGTTATTTTTTTTCCACTGTCTCTCTTGACCAGACCATTTCCTTTTTTTCTTACTATATATGTAATAAATACATGCACACAGGCTTGCCTGTCCAACCCTGACATTTTTCTTTCTGTCCTGGGAAAGGTTTTATTCTACCATATTATCATGGATGCCTGAAAGGTACCAGAAAGTCAGCCTGCATCTGTTGTTCATCTACAAACTCTATGCACTAGAACTTGCACCCTCCATATGTAACTGGTTATTGGACTTTCTTACCAATCACCCTTAAGCTGTCAGGTTACAAAAAAACACATCCTCCAACCTTACCCTGAACACTGGCATGCCATGCTGTGTTTTAAATCCTCTCTTCACTCTATGCACTTTTTACCAGTGAATGTTGGCTTATCCATAAATCAAACATAACTGGTAAATTTTCAGACTGCCATTGGGCTTATATTAGACAATTAAGACGTTGCATACAGGAAAGAAGTTCGAAATATGACTGCATGGCATGGCATCAACAATCTGTTGTTAAGTACAAAAAACAACCAAAGAAGTTATTATGGACTTTAACCACCAAAAAGACCAATAGCAACCTGATAATGATCAAAGCAGAGGCTGTGGCTAGAGTTTTCTGGCAGTCACCATCGCAGTGGACCTGTCCTGGGCTGACAATAGCGGAGTTGTCATTGGCAAAGCACAACAAGGCCTCCATTTTTTGAGAAAACTAAGGAGCTCGTTACTGTATGAAGATTCACTATAGATGGTGTCTTGACTTACTGCATGACGGTCTGGCACAATAGCTGCAACAAGGCCAGTAAAGAAGCCCTGCATCGGGTTGTCAAATCATCAGAGGTCACTATCGGCATTGAACTACCATCAATCGTATACCAACTCCTGTATAAGACTTGCTGTATAAGAAGTGCCAGAAACATTATCAAGGATAACAGTCACCCTGGAAACTGTTTGAGCTCCTACAATCAGCTAGATGTTTTAGATCAAACTTTCATGAGCACAAACAGATTAAAAAAACCAGCTGTTTGCCATCTGCCATAAACTTTCTAAACTCTGAATCTTCTCTGAGATAATTTTTTAATTGAACATGTGCAATAAGTCATATTGGTAATGTTCAATATACTAGTAATAATAATAGTAATAAAAAATGGGTGCAGTTACAAATATGCTGCTAATCACTTAACACTGTACAACATTTTGAAATATTTGACATCCTTTTCAGGGTTGTACAAGGGGGAAAGAGGCACCCAAGGAGTAGTAAAACTGTTAAAATCAGCTAACATTGGAAAGATTAAGGTGGCTTACCTCAATGACGACACATTTGTATGGGGATTAAACTTAATATGCGCTAGGCAACGTGTTTTGTGGGTTCTTGCCCACTTCCTCAGGCCAAATACAGTGCCAAAGCAGATGCAAGACGAATGTAAGACGCCTCTGAGCGAGGCATGTTACGCTTGGCTTGCATCTGCTTTGGAACTGTATTTTGCCTGAGGAAGTGGACAAGAACCCATGAAACGCATTGCCTAGTGGATATTAAAGTTAGTTTATTCCCCATAGGAATGTGTCATCCTTGAGAGAAGCCACTCAAGCTTTCCAATTTTAGCATTTTTAAACACAGTTTTACTACTCCTTGGGTGCCTCATTCCCCCTCGGGAGGAGAGTTCTGCGTGGTTAGATATTTTATCCCCATAACCATCTGGAATCTGTTATCAAGAGCGTGACCGTGTCCAATGGAGCTGTACACCCGAGTGGAGTCAGGCTTTTTGATCTCCACCTGCCTTCAGTGGGCGGGTGCCCGTATGCAACCCTGCTTTGTGAGTACCACAATTCACCACTATATATTTTACTCAACACTGTGCACCATTACAGCTCCCGTTGTCTCTGAGTTTTTTACTCTCAAGGTGCCTTTCGATCACCCTACACTTTTTTAGGGCTGTGTTCATGAAACCACCGACTCAGAGTACCCAATATTGCTCCGACACCTTGACTCCGACTCCGCAGCCCTTGCAGGGCTATGGAGTGAATACAAAAATCATCCGCCTCCTGACGAAGGCTGCCCAGCTAAAAGCTTACTCTGATTCTTTTAAGTTAGCCAATAAATGGTATCACCCTGATACTAAACTTCTCGCTTGCACTATAGTAGACTTATCTATCCTCCTCACTACTCCTCATCAGCTGCTTCTCTCTGCAAACCTATATGCTGACTTTCATGTCTTCTGTCAATCAGAATTCAAGCTGCATCTCTCCTGTCCCATTTACATTTCTCACCTAATATAGACATATACCTTTAACCACCTCTCTGATTCTACAATGAACTACTACCATAATGACTACCTCACTCATAACCTCTCCCCACTATTTTAGGGCTTCTTCCACTATCCGAAACTGCATACAGTATGTCTCTTGTCCTATTGGTTTTGGTATTACCTTTAACATATTCACACAGGCCCTCAAAAGACAACCTCTTCTAACTTGCCTTTCCATCTCCTTTCTGTCCTAACCATTCATTACTGACTACTGTACCCACTGTATAGCATATTCCCCTTATTTAATACTGTACACAGACAGAGTGGTGCATTTATCATAATGAATACAAATCAAATACATAAATGTTTTATCTAAAAATGGCAAGGGCTTTTTTTAGCCTTTTTGTCACTCCAGGCAATAAGTCCTGTGTCCACCCCCCCCCCAAAAAAAAACCCCACACACACGAGAATATACACCATGTGGCAGGATGGTCGTATGGGTGCGCTATACTCTTCCTTTACACTCTGGACTGGGGGAGCACAGGAGGGGGACAGGAACAGATAATGCGACAAGACAGTCAGAGGGAGGCAAAAAGGGGGACAGAAGGAGGCACAGTGGGACAAAGGGAAGAACAAAAGTACGTACACAGAGCCGGATAATCCACAAAGCAATTTAGGCAGGAGCCTAGGGCCTGGAGAGAGTTTAGGGGCCCGGTTTGTGCTAGCCCCAACTAATATTGCCATAAAAGCTAGGTGGTCATCAAGGGTGGGCCCAAAGTCATTGCTTGCCTAGGGCACCATTTCACCTTAATCCATCTCTGGATGCCACCTGCGCAGGGGGACTGAAGGTGGCACAAAGGGACAAAAGAAACACGAGTCAGAGCTCCTGATCTGTTTGTTTAGGTCTATGGCTAAAATATCAGAGACAAAGGATCAGGGGGAAAGCCAGACAACTTGCATTGTTTAGAAGGAAATAATTATGGTAACCTCCATATCACTCTCACCTCAGGTTCCCTGTAACACAACTAATTAAGCTAAGGCTAGAAGAGACTTCCTCTGACATGCTCCATTTAGAAATTGTCAAGAAGTAGGTGGGGTCAGATAGAATAACATTTAGGTGGGGTACATCAGTTTTTGGACAATAGTTCATAGCAGGATGTAATGCAAAATGTAGTGACAAAACAGACTGCTAGGGCTTCTCCTGCCAGCTACGAGACTACAGTTCCAGATTCTTTTAGGGTCTGATGATCCAATTTAAAGGAAACCTACAAATCTTGCATGGTGAAGTTTTAGATAATTACTCGGTAGGGGGAAGCCTCTGGATTCTAAAGAGGCTTCCCCTGTCATCCTGTGCATTCTCCTTCCAGTGCTGGAACCCCCAAAGAGTGGCCTCCCTGTACTTGCGCAGTAGCTCCAGCGGAAATAGCCAGGCCGGATCGGGGCCGTGCTACTGGACAGGCGACTCGCACCTGCTAAAGAAAGCCAAGTGGGATGGAGCTAGTGTGCATGCCTGAGGCACCAACAAGTGGACTTTTATGGGTCCCACTGCTGGAACCAGCCTGCAGAGGAGGACGTAGGAAACCTCTTCAGGATCCAGATGCTTCCCCCTCCCAGGGTGAGTACCACATAGGGGCACTTTTAAATCTCGCAGGTACCCTTTAAAGTGTGACTCCAGTTCACAGAAACAAAACGGCATTGTTTCCACATGGTCAGGCTGAAATCCAATAGCCTATTATTACAGTTATTTTGATTATACACTGAAATTCTGATTCTAAAACATCTGTATGAGTGTCTTCTCTCTTTCTGGCTGACACCAGATTGTGCCCTTGCTGCTTTAGTCAGAGAGGCGCACTGGCAGCTCTACCTTTGAACATCTTCCTCAGCCTCTTATCTGCTTTCTGTATGATAAATCCTTTGGCTTAACCTCCCCCCAGAAGATGGATAAAGCAGAGGTAATTCCGGAAGGTGAGAGAGGAAAGTGTATATTCCGACACAGATGATTTTCAACAAAAATAGCTTTTCTCAAATAAGATCATGAAATTGTGATTTTGGTGCACCAAAATAGAATATAGATTTGTTTTTGTTTTAATATCAGATATTCAGATACACTCTATATGTGTTTTGCAGTAGAGGAAGGATAGCAACAGAAAAAATCTGGGAAACTCTCCAAATTCTCTCAGGCCTGGCGATCCTCTTTAACATTCCTCAGCAGACAGGCATGAATAGCAGTGCGCAGCACCCACGGTTAAACTTTTAGTTAACATTTAATTGACAAGTGAAGCGTCCCACACAAAAGGGACATAATCTACTTTAGGGTCAGCTGGTTAATCTGATTCCCCTCCGGCAACAGATAATTCACATCCCACCTAAATGGTTTTTGAAAAATCTTCTTTGCTTCAATAGGGATATCCCAGTTGGAAATTCTGGACCCGTTATTATCGCCTGCCCCTCCCCTGGACACACAAAAGCAGACAGCGGCATGAAAGTGAAGGGCAGCCATGCAGAAAGTGCGTGTGGGACAAAGATTGGATCTCTAATTATTTGCAGATCTGGTCAGGATGGCACAGAGTGGAGAATGCCAAGAATGCTGCGTACCTTCTACAAATCGTCCACTTTCTCATCCACCCACTATCATATAGTTCTCATAATACAGCCCCACGCTTGGCACCTTTGTTTGTAAGGGATGAATGTCTGACCCCCCCAATCACCTTTCATTCACTACACTACCATTAAAATGAGTCTCCTTTATGAGGTATATTCAACAAGAAATTGTCTTTCAGAACAATTCCCAATATGTGGATTTGTGATAAATGCTGGGTTCACCCCAGAGTGGTATCTGCATCCACAACGGCCAGGTTGACTACAATTATTTATCAGGGAACAGCGTCGGCAGCCTCACGTTTCCTGCCACTACAAATTTACTTTGAGGCCCTTCTCCAGGCAGGATCAAAATGTAATATATGAAATAAGACTGGTCTAAATACCACTAAATAGTATTTTTATTTAAGTCCTCTCAGTGTCTCAACCTTTATCCTGGTTCAGACCTCCAAATTCAAATAGCTAAATTCACTAAAGTCATGTCAGACTTGCTGTGAGTTACACTACAAAACATGATGGAAGTTGAGTATCTAGAGAGTGGTGGGTGGCTGCTTATGTCCCAGAGCTCAGTAAGGGTCCATTCACACTTGAAATCGACCATTTTGCGCTGGCGATTTTACCGCAATTAGCGCGGTAAAATCACTGTACAATCTCGCGATTCCCGCCAATTGCAATCAGCACTTTCATAAGCACTGTATCTCGATCGGTCCAGAATCACGAGAAAATGCTGCAAGCAACACGTTTTGCAATTGCCGTTAATCACATAACGCTTGCGATCGGCAGCAATCGTGTGAGATCACTGCCATATGGTTACAATTGCGCTGGCGCTTTAAAAAGTGCTTTCAGCAATTAGCGGGAATCACCGGCTAACCGCCCTAGTGTGAATAGGCCCTTACACAATTTAGAGACCAGTGCCATGACTGACAGTATCCAGCAGTCTGAAAACCTCACCCCAATCTCAACCTGAAGCAGATACAGGTCTGCTTGTTGGCTGCACACAGGGAGCTCCTTCTAAGCTAAAGAAAAGTGATATGTGACCACATTTATAATGAATAAGTAAAGGTATGTTGACACTTTTTTTTTTTTTTACAACAGAAAGGTGTTAGGGTATATAATATTTCCCCCAATTCCTTTAGACTGTAAGCTCGCAAGGGCAGGGCTCTCTCACCTTTTTGTGTCTTGGAATTGTTACACATTTATTCATATTCATTTTGTCACTGTAATTACCAATTCTGTATTGTGTACTGTTTCTGTATTTTGTATATTGGTGTATACCATTGTCTGTATTATTTTGTACCCCATGTTTGTTTCTTACTTTGTACAAAGCCACGGAATATGTTGGCACTTTATAAATCAATAATAAGAATAATGTTTTTCTTACTTGCCATGGCTTATTGCAGCCACAGCTTTTCTGTTTAAATTAACCACCTGTGTACCAGCAGTCTCTGGTCTCTTATGGACCAGAGATTGCTGGTATCAAAAAATGGGGCTTTCCGATGACTTGCTGCACGGACCCACCACTCTCCCGTCGCTGTAGGTCACTCGCTCTGCTATGACAGTAGAGCTATGTGAGCTGGTCAGGAGCCGATATCATCGGCTCCTGATCCTGTGATCAATGTGAGCCACTGAGATTGGCTCTCATTGATCACGGGGTCAGGAGTAGGCCTGAAAGATAAATCAAATTAAAATCGAAATCGTGATCACCAAGATCACAATTTCAGAATCGTCAAAGCGGCAAATATCGCAATCACGTCATTTCCACATGTGGAAGTTTGAAGAAGCGCCTTCAAACTTTCCCAAAGTCCCAGCGCGTGCGGCCCGCAGCGTTGGACATACCTTCCGTCCTCTATCGCCCTCTGCCATCTTTTGTGCTTGGGCTAAACTCTGCGTTCCTGTAAGTCACATGACATACAGGAAGTATTCCGTGCATTTGAGCCTGCAAGAGTCGAAGTGGATAGACAGGCATCGCTGGACTCGTGCTGGAAGGTATGTCCAGAACTGATGCAGCTTGGGGGACATAGGAGGCACAGAGAGAGACACAGAGGGGGCACAGAGGCACAATGGGGGCAAGAGAGAGACTCAAAGGAGGCATGAAGAGGCAAAGGGGGCACAAGGAGAGACAGGGGGACAGAGGGGGAACAAATCTTGATTTGAAGGAAATTGTGAATCGAATTGAAATCGCAATTTCGGACAGAAATCGCTCAATTCAATTTTTTCCTAAAATCGTTCAGGCCTAGCCAGGAGCCAATGAAATCGGCTCTTGACCAGCTCATGGAGCTCTGCTGTCGTAGTGACGGCAGAGCAAGTGGGCTGCAGCGACGAGAGAGAGCGGTACAATCGGCATTAGCGGTGGGTCAGTGCGGCGCGGTAACTGAAATCGACACCCTAGCAGGGATAACAGGTGCCAAACAGGGTGTAAATTTCAATTACAGCGGCCAGAAGTGGTTAAGTAGAAGAGAATGAATCAGACTGATCCGGTACAAATGTAGATTTTATATTTAAGCAAACACATGTATTTTACGTTTTTTTATATTTTTTGCAATAGTGGGCCTGGTCAGATCACACTGTGTCTACTGAGTTCCGCCGTAGATCAGTGGACACTGGACATGTAAAGGACAGGTGCAACATAGACAACATAGCTATCCTTTCGCACATAGGCACAACCCCACAATGCAGCAAACTCAATACAAGTCTATGGGAATTCATAGGGTATGTGTTGCCAATACTTTTTATACATTTTTTCCTGAAGCCATTATTCCACTGCACAGGATATAGTCTTATATCCAGTAAAACTGACAGGAAAAACATATTGTAACTTCTACAAAACTCACAGCACATTATTAGGCACTGTATCCAATGAAACTGATACATTAATACAATGAAGATATGTGAGCTGAGGGTACTTATGTACTCAAAATAACTTAAAATTGAGCCCTGAACAAAAATGCAATTTAAGAAGTATGTATAGTGAAGTATGAATAGTGAAAGCAGTTACTCTGGGCTTATAGTAAAGTAGCTGCAGTGTGTGCTTAACATATCTGTTTCTACCATGCACTTTTCCTATCGTAAATTGAGTGCTTGCGACGCTTATCATCTCTGTGCAGTTTTCATTAGTACTTCAGCACACGATTAAAAATATGTACACATGCTAGATCATCATCACTTGAATTGATCATTCAAGATCTTTTCAGGTGAGAATCTAGTATCTAAATCTGTAAAAGCAGTCTACAAAAAAAGAATGGCCTCTTCTTCAATGTTTAAACCCCTACTCAATGGATCAATCGAGTGGGGTGCTTCACACTCTGTTTATCAAAATCGGTGTTTTGGCCGTGGGTAAACTGAAACTCAATAACTTGCAACCTTAATTACTGTCTAACTCACCCTATGCTTGATGGTCCCACACCATAACTTGATAGGTGGTGGGTCACAAGATCTGTATCATCTACCTCAAATAATTGAATGTGACCACCCAGGGGATACCAATATATCAAAATGCTTTATTGTGCACATGTATGCAAAAACAAGAACAAGACACCTCCATCCTAAAAACAATTAAAACCATGTGGAGCGCTCTATTCAAGCACAACCCAGCATACCACAAGCACCCCTCATCCACACTGGTACCGGTACCATCTACGATATCCTCAGAGTGGGGAGACAGAGGTAGCCAGGTCTGCTGCATGAACTTGATCCTCAGCTCTATTAAGGGTTCCCGTTTTAAGCAACCATATCACTTGGCTGGATAAGAGCGATTGGTATCTCACCAGTCTCACCACGCTGCCTCCAGTCACGATTCCCGGATGTCAATATAAGGATCTGTCTTCGCTCACCTGCCTCTCAACCCGACAGCGCGTCCGCAGCGGGGAGTAGCGGTGTGCTAGTCCACTTAGGCGATCCCTTCCGGCTGAGAGTTCATGGACCACGGAGACGCTCAGAACACATTGCAGGTTGTAGCCCCGCCCACTGACGTGTTGCGCCCGCCCACCGCGGACTTCATCAGAGTGTGTGACGTAAGGGGGAGGCGGAGATGCCCTCTTTATGCGTGTTTGCCGGCTGTTTCGCCAGTCCCACTTTCGCTGTCATGGCAACTATTGCAGCGTCTCCTGATCAGGAACATAACAGTACTCTGTTTCTACTGCATGCGCTGCCTGCATTTAGAATCCCTAGGTCCACTTTCTTAGCTGTTTCTGCCAGCCCAACAGACAGGCGCATATGCACATACACCTGCCTATATGTCTCATTTGTATAGCGCACTGCGCTTTTTGATCTGATCAAATTGTATATTTCACACAAGTTGCGGAAGACTTATACAGGTACACTTTACAGGAAAACCTTATAGTCCAATTCTTGATTGAGACCATTTGGGGACAGTGATTGTAACAGGTAGATCCACCTGCATTCCTGTTGCAGCAGTACCCGTTCTCTGTCTCCCCCTCTCCTGTTATTGGTCAGTCTGTAGATCCCCTTAAACCTGAATCCAGCTAGAGACCCACCATGGACCACACAGAAATGTTCAGCCAGGGAGCTCCTATATTCGCCATTCAGTTTCTTTCCGCATTTTATATTGCTTATATGTTCTGAAATGCGTGTCTTTAGCTTCCTGGTCGTCATTCCAACATAAATCATTGGGCACGGACATTCAATGCAATATAATACCCATTCAGAATTGCAATTAATAAAACTGCGGATTTTCCATACTTTTTGTTGTTGGGGTGAACTAAAGGTCCCACCCACTGACACATACTCACATACAGTGCAAGCACCACATATGTACATTCCATTCGGTACCCTTCTATTCAGCCAATTCGTTTTTTGGCAATAGATCCGAGTGGACCAGTTGGTCTCTCAAATTCGGTGCTCGCCGAGCAACCATCTGGGGATATGGACCAATTACCGGTCCTATCTGAGGGTCAACCTTTAGGACCGACCAATGTCGGGACAAGCTGTCTCTGATCTTACCCCAATTTGAATTAAATTGCGAGATGTATCTCGGGTATTCTATATTTGCTTTTTGGCCTCTTTTCTCTCCATAAAGGAGTTTACGACGTGTGGTCTGTATAGCTCTTTCCGCCCCTGAGCACAAAACCTTATGCTGGTATCCTCGTGCCCGAAATCTATCATACATCCCGATCGCCTCATCTCGGAAATGGACATCGCGCGAGCAGTTCCTGCGTATGCGAAGGAACTGGCCTGTCGGTATCCCATTTTTTAGGGACCGGGGGTGATGGCTGGTGGCGTGGAGGAGAGTATTCCCAGCGGTTGGTTTCCGGAACGTTGACGTGTGTAGTTCACCTTCAATCCTCCTGATCAGCAGATCGAGAAATGCAATCTCATTCCCGCTGCACAGATAAGTTAGATTAATGTTCTGCTGATTTTGGTTCAACAGCTCCATAAACCGCTCCAACTCGTCCTCACCTCCCCTCCACACCACCAGAACGTCATCAATAAAACTAAGCCAGACCCTGACGTGTCGACCGAACATCGGCATTGGATAGACATCGCATCGCTCCTATTGGCCTAGATCAGGGGTAGGCAACCCATGGCTCCAGAGCCGCATGCGACTCTTTTTCATTTTGGCCGCGGCTCAGGTAGTGTGTGTCAGTGGCTGCGGCGCGCGTGTGACGTGTGCTGCCGCTGGCCGGCAGCCTATCAGAGAGGCCGCCGGACCGTTGCGGGGCTTAGGGCGGCCATTTTCCCGTAGCCCTGCAGTGTAATGCAGGCAGGACGTGACGTCAGGAAGGAAGAGGATCGTGCGAGTTGCGCGCCACAAGGAGGTCGGGACAGGAGGAGATCGTGACAGGAGGTCTTCTGACTAGGTGAGTAAATGGGTTTTTCTTTTCATATCTGCTGAAGGATTGTGCATATTGGGGTCAGATCTGCTGAAGGATTGTGCATATTGGGGTCAGATCTGCTGAAGGATTGTGCATATTGGGGTCATTTCTGCTAACGATTTGTGCATATTGGGGTCATATCTGATCCTATATATTGCATTAAGGTAAGATATGCAGTGTTAGATTTGTTTTATAATGGTTTTGCGGCTCCCAGTTTTTTTCTCTTTTCGGAAACGGGTCCAAGTGGCTCTTTATGTCTTAAAGGTTGCAGACCCCTGGCCTAGATGTAAGCAGGCATAGGCAGGCGCGCAGGCCGCGCCCATCGACGTGCTGCGCACCTGCCTATAATGGGTATCCCCAAACATGAAACAATTGTGCTCCAGGACATATCTCATTGCTCTTATCACAAATTCATTGTGGACCGGTGT